>NC_057807.1:149061798-149420091 GCF_018294505.1 Triticum aestivum
AGCAGATATGATTTCATCATATCATTCGGTAGGATATCCCTGGCTGTTAGGCTGGATGGTAATACGAGGCAAAGTTTTACCCTAGTTCGGAGCGGACCCTTGCAGTTGAAGAAAGAGCCTACTCCTGGTACTATATATTAGTGATACGGGTGTGTACAAAGTACATGTGAATACCAGGCATTGTGCGTGTGTGTATACTATCGACGAACTCGCCCCCAAGCTTGTATAACATACTGGGGGCCTAGTGTTAAAAATCATATAGTCGGCTTATCACCAGTGGGGATAGAGTCCTCCGCGACTCTGGTAGCCTCGTGTTGTACACCGAGTCCTCCACATGGGTCTTCGTATAACATGTCTCGGTCCAACCTATATGTGGTGTAGGATGGAACCGACCCATGAGTCTTCATGTTGACCCACCACAACTAGAAATGATGTGCCCATCACACCACACACGCAATCGGCCACTAAGAAAATAAGCATATACAATAGTACAACGGTATCTAGCTCACGATACGTCTCCATATTTTGTTGATGACATTGACGGACTTTGCATTTGATGCGTGCTCCGTATTTTGTTGACGACACATACGGTCATTGTATTTGAAGCGAAAGGACAATATGGTCACTCGACTTTAGAATAAGCTCATCACGGTCACCACATACATTTTGTCGTGCTAACCAACATGTGGTTGGATGGTTAGGAGGACAATGGTTTCTCGAGCCCACCAAGGTTAAAGTCCCGGTGCTCGCATTTATCTTGTGTTAATTTCAGTATTCTCCGATGATGTACGTTCAGTGGGAGGAGACGTTCCACTCGACTACGAGGCACCTATGGTGACTTCATAAAATCTCAAGATCATATATGCTGGCCCACTCTCTCGAAGGTGCTCATAGGGGTAGGGTTCGCGTGTGTGCGCTTATAGCGGTGAGTGCTTGCGCGTATATATGAGCCCTTGCGTCTGTACCGTGTTAAACAAATACATGTCATGATTATACGTTCACTGGCTCACCCGTACAACTCCGTATTTTGTTGATGACACAATCAATTGACCAGTCAAACGTTCCATGCGGTGCAACTAGTGTTGCACCATCGGGGCGCGTAACCGTGGGGCCCACCTATCAGCCCGTATATGAAAGAAAAAAATGGTAGTTTGAGTCTGTACTGTGTTAATAAAATAGGAGTACATTTTAGGGTGATCATACGGTCACTGGCTCACCATACACCTCCATAATTTGTTGATAACACGATTATTTAACCAGTCAAACGGTCCACATTCAGAAGCGCACATTACCATAGGGCCCACCCGTCAGCGCGTATATGAAGGACACAAATGGTAATAAATTAGTGGTCGGTGGGTATTCGAAGTCGTGAGACCTCTGGTTGGCAGTCGCCGGCGGTTGGGGGGCCGTTGATTGGGCGGTGGGGTGGGTATCGCCGGAGAAAAAGCTCGACGCGGGGCGGGGAGGGGGGGCTAGAGGGATGGCCGGTGCGGTGGCGGACCGGCGGTGGGGAGTGGTTTCGGGGAGGGCGGGGCGGCGTGGCGGCGCGGGCCGTTCGTGGGCGGCGGGGGCTGGCGGCTCAAGGGTGGTGGAGTTTGATGATAAACTGGAGGCCCTTGATTTCGTATCCAATGGCTGGAAAATCTAATGACCAGAGATGAAAAAGTCAGTCGACTGACGTGTAGCCTCACCCCGCACATACACATGCACGCACGCAAGACACGCACGCATGTAGGCGTGCAACACTGACACGTACACATAATGTACACATGGACACATTCTGGCGTGCAACACTGGCACGTACACATGCACTCATGAACACACGCACGCACGCACCCATGCATGCAACACTGAAACATACCCTTGCACGCATGCAACACTCGCACGCCTGCATGCACACAACACACGACGCAAGGCACACGCTCAACCTATACGTCCATGCACCCTTTGTTAAGGACATGGATTGTTACGGGTATTAATCAATCTTATCTGTGATAAGTAGAACATTTTTGTTTGCAGCGGTCTTTATGAATCACAACGTATTGAACGGGCTATCAACATAGTAGGCTTATCTACATGGAAAAGATGATGTCACACTCAATGAACAATCATCGGTTTATGAAATACCCGCTTCTGACCGCCCTGGCCCACCAAAGGTTCCTCTGTTTTGCACTGCCTGCGTTGGGTCACTGACATGCAGGCCATGTACCCAAAGAGCCCACACGTCAGTGGAAGAATGGTGCGGTGTCCTAGGTCAGAGTTGAGGGTGCCACTCGTTGCACGCCCGGCTGAACACGCCTCCGTGCCGCATTCAAACGCCTCCATGAAACCCGCCCGTGTGGAAGCCGAGAAACCCACTCTGGACACACGTCCGTTCATGACCGGGCCGGCATTAAACGCAACGTCGGCCAAGCTCCTCCCGTCCGCCGTATATTTAATCTCCTATTTAAACGAGGCCAAACGCCGACCAAGAATCACACACCTCCGCCGCTCCTCGATCTCCTCCACCATTTTGTCCACTCTTACAATGGCTTACGAAGAGTAGTTATTCCGCATCCAAGCCAACTGGGTAGCCTGCCGGATACGAGCTATGCAGCTCGCTGATCCACCTCCCACCCCTCGCTCGATGGAGCCAGTTGCCGCCCCAAGCCGGCGCGCGGTTCAGCAACTCGCCGCTCCAGGCCAGCTCGACAAGGAGAAGCGCACGGGCATCATTGCTGCCGTTCACGTCTCCCGTTTCTGTGGCCGAGACTCCCGTCCGCCGCCATCATCGAGGAGAAGTAGAACACGGGAGGCCGCCGCCGCTTGAGTCCCATGAAGGCCACCGTGGAGGCGACGCCGACATACACAGGAGGTGTCTTGCCGGATCCTTTTGTTGTGAGGACCTTCGTCGACCCCGCATGGGCTCCACGGAAGAGGGGAATGTTAGAATGAACTCGGGCCAGTGTCGGCCATGGCAAAGTAGTGGCCGGTGATGAACTCGAACCGGTACCGGCCACCATCATCTTTGGCACCAGCCAATGATATCAGTTGGGCAGTGGGGAAACGAGCCGTCCTTTGCGTTGAAGCATATACCTCTGGGGCTCCCGGCAGTCTGGTGATCGTGCTGCCGGACATGAGGAACACAAATCGATCGGCGGGGGACCATTTAGGCCAAGTATTATATACCTGTGCTGTCCAGAACTAGCACCACATAGTTCATTTGAATGAAATGAAATCCGTCATGTTTGTATGAAAATCCGGTATTTTATATGATTTCCGTCGTTGTTTATATGAAATATCAGTTTGTCTACGTGTTTGCGTGAATTTCGTCCGATTGGTTGAGTTGCTGTCATAATGTGTGCGGCTACAGTTAGATGGCGTAATTTGCGGGTCGCCGGTCAGTCTGCGGGCGGCTCAGGCGGTGTTGTGGGACAAAAAAACACAGCTCGTGCGACCTCGTCTCCAACGTGCGCGCTGGAGGATGCATGACATCATGAGCGCCCGAGCCGTTCCTCGTTCATCGGTGGCAAAGGCACCGGTGGACAAAAGGGTCGCCAATATTTTGGCTACCCCGGGCAAGATCCAAACAACCCCTCCCGACAGATTCAAATCCCTCGTTCGCCATGGAATTTTCCATGTGTTGTTTTCATGGACTAGCAAGATGCCCATGCATTGCACGGAACATCAAGATGCATTTTTTACAAACTCCCGCATGCATGCAAGGGATAATTAATGTCCTCCTTTGCTAGTACCACGAGGCAAACACCATTAATATTGCATCAATTAGTGTTAGTGGCCTTGTATATTTGCAAATTGTAATTTTGATAGTGGCCCCTTGTATATAAAAATGGAGGGAGAAAGATGAGAGTTAAGGTGAGGAGGAGTCGGGTGTGGTGGTGTCTGGTGGTCGGACTGGGCGGAGGCATGGGGATGGACGGCGCATTATGTCTAGGTTTGTATCTCTCTCACACAGACCCACGTAGGTGGGGGACGTGCATGAAGATAAGAAGTGCACGCATGGCGCACGTACTCCCGTATCTTTCCCAACCACAAACACGCGGGTACACGGTGGAGCTCATTTCTGTACGAAAAGGCAACCCACGTGGTAATTTGACACGTGTACTAGTTGTCCACTTGGTGGAGGGAGGATCGTCTACCACGGGTGAACAAACAAATTGTGACTTGACGTGTTATGTTAAAAAAGAGGCAAACCATGTGGGGCCTAGCTTAGAGGCAAGGCTCTATACACTGGAGTACTTTTGATGTGTCCCATCAGCTCGCAGAACGAGGAGAAGCTTGCTTAGTACGCCGTCTCCCCCTCCCACGGGCGCGGTGGCTCGCAGGATGAGGTGAAGCTTGCTTACGACTAGTAGTAGTAGTACTCCTACTATTGTACGCCTTACGCCCGCTTCCTCACCCACGCGTGCGGTGGCTCACAGCACGAGGAGAAAATTGTACTACTCCCTCTGTTTACTCCTCGTCCTACTACGTACCTTGGTTAGTACTCCCTCCATTTACTTAGACAAGGCCACTATAAAAAAATACATTTTGCATCTATACAAGGCCACAAATAGTAATCAAGACAAAAGTTACTACTCCCTCCTTTCCAGTTTATGGCTCAATTTCAAAATCTCTCCAACCAAGGTAGACGGTGAGTGGTCGAATTAATGCCGTAGTTTGCACAAGTAATTAGTACGCTCATTTTTCTCAAGAAGTTATGTTTACCGAGGCATTAATTAGAATGAATGCATGAATGACCACTAGTTTTTTAGATGAGCCCTATAAACCCTATGGGTACGTACTCCGTAAAAAAATATTTTTCCAAAACTAAGTCGCCCCCTTTCATAAATTCTGTAGTATACTCCTCCGTCGACGCTCCCTTTCATGAATTCTGTACTTCCTATCGCCAACACGTGGGACATATAGCAACTGGGTCGACATGTCAAGCACCAAATAATAGTGCAGAACAGCAGGGGGGACGCACCCCACTCGTACCGGCCCAGTAGTAGTAATGAGCAATGAGACGTTAAATCACAATGCCTCACCTTCCCGGACAGACGAAGCAACCATTATTTCACACTTCGGTTCGCCATCATCTCAAACCACGTAGTATTGCTTCTGCCTCAAGAGGAACACGCGCATCGCCTTGGTACATCATGACATGTGGGACCGCATGACAGGCCATGCTCCCCCGCCGATCGCTCGGTAAAATCACCTCATTTTTACTATACTTCCTCCGTATCAGTTTAGTACATGGCATGCACGTTGTTCTAGCTTGACAATTTAACTGGCTATATATGTGATGAACAGTACTCTAGCCTTTTAAAAAATGTATACTTTTGTACAGTAGTAGTATCGATGGATTGCTCCATGGAGCAAAAATTGAAATTAAAAAAAGGTGGTACATATAGAGAGCACTCATCGCCAAATTATGCATATAGTACTATTAAAAAAGCTAGTACGTGCTTAATTGGGGTGCTAAATTCTATTAAAGAAATACTAGTAGTATGTACATACTGAAGAGTTAAAGTAACGAGAAGAAACATAACATAGTTCTGCTGGGGGCTCAGCACAACACACCCCTCAAATTAAACTAAGCACACCTGAAATTAAACTATGCAACTAATCCGGTAGACACTGCATTAGAACCACCATGAGCAACGATACTGACACCTTACTCACTCGGAGTCCTCGTCCACGTCCTTGACTTCGTCCTTGTCCCTCTTCCTCTTGGCCGATACTTCTTTGCTTGAACCGCACACTTGGCTCTTGCTCTTCATCCAACCCTTGTAGATATTGAAACAAAGGTAGCCATCCATTGCAGCGTAGTGGATGTGGTCTATATCTAGTACATTCTGCTGCCATGCATGACGATGAAACGTGTAATGAGGTTTCTCCAGTTTACATGGCTTCTGCCAGGGTCAGCATTGAAGGCTGACGAGAGGGCAGCAGCCGATTCTTCTGGAGGTCGAAGGGGTTGCCTACAACGAGGCCTATCCGACCCAGGACTTCTCTGTCATTCTTAAAGTCTATAGTAACAAATTTCACTCTTTTGTCCTTGAGGAAGTTCTTAAAATCCTGGCACTCAACGTCGGCATGGCATATGTGGTAGACCAAGCAATCGTTATGTACGCAAAGCTGGATCACGGCAGGCTTCTTCCTCTCTTGGCCCTTTAGATCCTTCTCTCGTCCCAGGACTGTGGTGTACTCAATATCTAGCCCAGCGACCCACTCATCATCTGAGTTTCCGAACATGCGTCTGAAGCGAGAAAGGCATCCTTTCACCGTCGCGGAAGAACGGGTGTAGATGACGTCGAACTCATCACCGGTGATGGTTCTAACCTTGTACTCACCGCCGATCGTGGAGATTTGGGACACCATGGATTTGGGAGGAGGGTAGTGGAACTACCGTAATGTGAAAGGACGGGACGACTAGGAGCAAACCGCCGTAGTATTGAAGGACATGCGGGGACGAGTAGGAGCGAACTGCCAGCGTGCGAACGGCAGGGTAGTGGCTTTCCATTCTCCCATGATACGGGCTTCCGAGAGCCCTTGGATCTGAGATAAAACGGTTGCATGGCGTGATTCTAGACCTATGGGTGAATATCCTATCCTGGAGGGTTATTCTACAAATTTTGAGCAACTTAGCATGCGACCATTTGATCTCAGATCCTAGGGCTGCCAACAGCCCGTATCCTGGTCGCGCCTACCACGACCGTCGCATCGCTCGCGCGGTCGCGCCCTTGGAGATTTAACACGGTGCGTTAGGCTATCTGATGTTGGCATGTCATTCATAGTCATCACTTAGTCACTCATACTACAACAAGGTTGGCTATAAGGTTGGCTATAAGTGTATTTTTTTACTTCTCTCTATCTCTTTCTTCGTACTCCCTCCGTCCCATAATATAAGAACGTTTTTGACACTAGTGGTGTCAAAAACGTTCTTATATTATGGGACACAGGGAGTACTAGTATTTATTGCATTTGCCAAGGAGTGACCTCTTCCAATGAAATGGTGTGCTTATTAGTTTTTTGTTGTTAAGTTTGCTTCATTTAATTAGATATAGACTCAAAATTATCTTTTCACCTAGGTACACGTGCTTAGCATAGTTTCTTCCTTGGGTCACCACACTAGTCTCTCCCTTCTTGATTAACTTGCCACATCAGACTTTATGCCTATCTGGCAAGCTTAGCACCTGTAGGAGCAAGTAGTACAATAGTGCGCTTTACATGGCATTTTTGCATATGTGGAGGAAAGAGAGGCAAGGAAAAAGTGGAGAAGTGGGCTCTAATGCAAGAGCCAGCCTCTACTACATGGTGGAGCATTGGGAGAGGCACCTGTATGGAGGTGGTCAGGAATCGAGAGACTCACGCCGGTCGTAGCGTCACAGTTAAAATGATAATGGCAAGTCAAATCATGAGGCCCCACCTATCCAACAGTAACTCGCTGTCAAATCACACAGCCCTACGTTTGCAGCAGCCTACTCCCTTGTCTTCTCACGTCTTTGTCGAACTGACTAGGCGGAACTGCCCTGCCTACCGTGCAGGAAAAGCCCCGCCCTCGACTATTAAATACAACTACATCCGCTTAAGAATCCAATGATATACTTTTTGTGACATATTAACTCATATTTAGTTAGTCAAATGGATGACCTAGAACTACGTGCAAGCCCTATAAACCGAGATGCCTAAAAATAAAAAACCGAGACGGAGAGGGTAGTTCAGCACGTATCTTTTTAGATCAATATAGTCGGGATTCACCAAGGAGCAAAACCAAGTGGTAGGCTGCTCCTGTCGTGTTGGCATAGCAACTCAAGCAGGGTTAGTCCGCACACGAAATGGCGACACACTTAACAGGACCCCTTTGGCCGACATGTGGCTCATCCACCGTCTTGTTCCACGTGCGATGCACCAAATTATAGTTTGGAGCAGTGGTTGGAATTGGAGGCACCCCGGTCGTAGCGCTGCAGTAGTAGAAAATGAGCGATGAGGGGTCAAATCACAAAGCCCCACCTTTCCCGCATTAAGCCGGACGGACGAAGCAACCATCATTTTAGTCTAGGGCGCAAGAGCATAAAGAAAAGAGAAAACAATGATGCGTGCGACAACTACCTAGGGCACCCTAGGGTAGGGGTCTCCACTACTGATCCTTTTTTTAAAGCGCCTCCACTACAAATCGGCTTCTCCCTCGTCCTCTTGAAGAAAACCAATGATGAGTGCGGTGGTAGGGTTCGTAGGAGTACTACGGCATGCGGCGCCACGTCATAGTAAACGGGTTTGAGTCGACGCCTTAAATATGTGTGGATCGCTTGGTTTTACGGGAACGAGGCAGCATTTTGGGTTCGGGGACCAGTGGAGATATAGTATGCACAAAAAATTGTGGACGTAGGTTCGACCGAAAGGCAATGATGCATGAGCCCTGCATTTTGATATACCCGGGGTCGCGTGAAATTTGCTACTCTACTCAAAACTAGTAAGGTACACATGTATTGAACGCATGAGATTTTGAAGCCAAATTATGAATAAATACACACTATAGCACGTAAACCTTTGAGTCATTTATGCATGATGTAGATGTTCGTTTAGTTCATATAGTTCATCTCATTCAAAATCAATTAGTTTTATAAAAATGTTAAGATTCATGGGGTTGTGCATTGTAAATCATAAAGTAAAAAACAAATAATGGCAATTCATTTAGAAAATAATAATCAATTATGATACTGAAGATTCTAGAACAAAGGAGAAGTGCTTGTGTTTTGAGGTTTGTGCATTATGCTTAAGTTCAACCATGGAGTCTTCTAAATTGTACATGTGGCAGATCTGGTGGAATGTTGATGATATCCAATGGCTAGTAGTGCTCGGATTTTCCTATCTCTACACTATCGGATTAGCTTCATCCAACGACCATCTTTCAAAGTTATTGGCACACTATATAGGTCTTGTGCCATAGTTGCATGTTTTGGAAAAAGCTACTAGTGGGTTGTACTATCTATTTAGGAATAGAAGATGTATACATGGAAGTTGTAGGGAAAGAGATGACATGTAGCATCTCAATTCCTATGACTAGGGATTGGAAAAGAGATGTCATTTGGTTCACATCATAGGAACTTTTCTATTGAATCTAGAGATGACATGTATCTCAATTCCTATGAAGAGGGATTAGAAAAGAGATGTAATTTGGTTCATATCATAGGAACTTTTCTATTGAATATACGCTAATGTTTATTTTCCTTTGAAATTAAGGGAGTATATGAATCTATTCCTATGAACCAATTGGCTCTAAAGGAAAAAAACCTATAAAAATCATATCATATAGAGTTCCTATGATAATACTCCACACTAAAGGATGGTTGAAATTGCTGTGGGTGATACGATGGTCTTTCTTTGTAGACTCCTCACCCATCTTTATAGTTACCTGTCAAAGATGTATGAAATGATATATAAAGGGTATTCTACATGTGCAATTTGGTACACGAAAACTCGGTAAAAGTTTGCGAGGTTCGAATTTTCAATAAAGCTATATGCACTGCATTTCAGAACGGAGGGAGCATACGACAGTTGCTAACACTCACGTGGAAGATTTGTGTGTAGGAGGAGTGGCTGTTCTGTTAAATGACATGGCAAAACTGACACTGTCGGATGCCGATCTAACGGTTCTTACGGTGTTCGTCAGGAAAAGGCTTGTGGCGAACGTTTGTTGGATCATGATTTATCGACACATGCATTGCATTGATACGTGCCCCCTCTCTCTCACACACACGCACCCTCACGATTCACGACTCTCCCGAGTCCTCTCGCAGACTCGCACGTCGCACCCACCGTCTATCTGCAGGTAGACGTCACGCACATATGTGCTCTTCACACCCTACCCTCAGAACTTCTAAAAAACAAAAGACGTCGTGCACATTTTATTTTAGCTCACACGTCACACACTTATACTATTACTCTTGCGGCAAACGTTCTTTGGGCATAGTATATTGTACTCTCACGAAGAGAAGCGGTGCACGCACGCACTACTTCTCTCACACCCACTCACGGGTACACGTAGGAGCACATTGTTTTGAAGCTGGTACAACAAAATCACTCCACTATATATAAAAGCAGGAGCCTTAGCCCTTGCTTTACTAGGGTTCCTCTCGTTCACTCTCTCATGCTCTCCAGATCTAAGCAAGACATAGGTGGCCACAATCTCTGTCAGCTCCCGGCTGGTCACAAATTCAGTCGGATAACCTCGACCGGGGCAGGGGTGTAGGTGCATCATTCACGTTGTCATCGGTGGTGAGGGAGGAGACCAACAACGGCTGCCCGCGCGTCCCGATCAGCGGCCGTGCCGTTCTCTCCGAGAGAGCGCCGGCTCGGGAGGGCCTCCGACCCCTTCTTCCTCCCTGCGGTATTGTGGCCAAGACACGGCCTCCTGACGTCGTCTTTGCCACATGCCAACGACCCTCAGGTATATATTCCTTTGAAACCTGCCTTGCTCTATTGCCCCAGCTCCCTTCGTGTTGATCATTTTCTACTTCCGTCCGCTATTCCAAAGCCACCTAGACTTCTACTATTATTAGAAGTAAAGCTAGTTCATACAATCGACTCTAAGCGTTGGTTCAAACAAGGAAGAAAGTTGGAAAGTTGTAGCATGAAGCTAGACTTGGTTCTAAGAGGAAACGGGGGAAAGTAGTAATACCTGCTGTCCCTACGCCCATATCGCTACCGTTAATGTAAAATCACATGAAGCATTAAGCAATGCCACCTAATGTCACTATAAGTAATGGTCTAGTGCCGTCGATAAATTGAAGCAATGCCACCACCATTTTATGAAGTGATTCCATCTTGCTTTATTTCCCATGAATTGTGTTTTTGCAGTTACTCTTAAATCTCACACCGCTAACATTGCTTCATCCCAGTGGAACTGCACAAATTTGATTGCACATTTACTGACCATGTGCTACTCTCATGACAGTAATACTAATGCTATTGTTCCGCATGTTAATCTAGTGGCATTGTTGATGTGATGAGATGCTACTTACTTAAGGACTCTTCATACTGTCAATCTAGTGCCAATTATAACACAATAGATGCTGCTATTAATCATACGCCACTGCAAATATCTGTCACTGTTTAAATAACCGTGTTTCGTATTTGCGCAAACAGGGATGTCTGTCTCCATATCGTTTCGGGATGTCTGTCTCCGTATCGTTTCTATCCGCGCAATCAAAAGCACACACCTCAGTTTTAGTACAACTTCGCAAAATGAGATGGCTATCCCTCGTTGCCATCGTCTAACCTCCCGTCTTCAAGGTATCCCTATATTGTTAGTAACTAAGGTAACATGACCAACGCAATCTAAAAGAAGCTGATTCGTACGTTTTACTTCCTGATTGCAGTGCAGGGACGAGTGAAAACAACCGCATCCTAGTCCGGAATGCACTTTCTACCAGTTCATCCATGGACCGAGGACTAGCTGGCACGGCTGCACGGCGGTTTTTTGGACAGGTGCGCGGACAAGGGGCATTGTGGTCTGCTTATTTCTGCAAATAGCGGTGCTTAAATTTAGTGGAATGCACAAGAATTTCACCTGGTCATTACACTGCATGGTTCAGTTCAGCATTCCAGCTAAGACCACAATTATAATTGGTTATTCTGGAATGAGAGAACCTAACCCTCGATGGTGGCAACAAGAAAAAACCAGAGTGAACTCCAGGAAATTTAAGCCTGCCGAGAGGCCCTTTGCTCAGAGAAGCCTTGCTTGTTTTTTCTTGATTTGTAAACCTTCTCACAACTTTGTCTTTTGCTATGAACTAGTATATGTTTGTTATGTTCTATGAATCATTGAGATGTATAAAATTGCTTAACTTATGCTTTTCAAGTTTTTTATGAAGACGAGTTTAATGTGAGTGTTCCACATGAGTGCTGGACTAGTGTGTGAACGTTTGGAATTTATTACATTGTGGCCTCAGTTAACTGCATGAACCACTGTAACAAGATACATAGTTGCTTATATGTCAGACAACAGATTGTTGATTGTTAGCTGGTTGATAGCCTAGTGTTGAAGCGAGCTGAGCCAATGTGCCGTGTTTTGCACAACTGCTTACAAGTGGGGTAGCACCAACAGTGTTTACAAGTACTTTTGTATACGTCGGTGCACAGTTCTTGAACGAGTGCTCTATTTCATCAAAACACACACTACTCGTATGATAAAACGTGACAACTTATGTCTTACCATGCCATATTCATGAAAAAACTAGTGTGGACGCATCTATTTCGACAACAATTACGATGGTTCTCACATGATTCACGGGCACACAAAAGTAGCCCCAGAGGGGTCGATAACAAGCAAGGTTCGGATAATTAGACACAATCCAAACTACTATTAAACACTAGTTGGAGCAACTATTTCATGCCTCGATCTAATTTGGGCTGGACACAAGACAGACCTTGCCATGAACATCATCGAGGACGTCCCGCAGCAGCTCAATCCTGTGAACCTTCATGAAGACAACCTTGTGGCCTTGCCACTAATAAACTTGTTTGTGGAGGCATGCCACGTCATCTTCCTGTGTAAGCTTGACAAGAACAATATGCTTCACAAACGAAGGAGTATCTTTGAACTTCTTGTGCTTCAGTACACCCTGGACAACATGCCTGACAATAGTGAGGCTGGAATACAACTCTTCATTGGTATAACCGCAAATGGCTTCCAGGATCCAACAGCCTAAGAACTTTGTTTTCCCAGTGCGTATATTCAGGTCATCCGCCTCATAGCGAGTGACATGTACAACCACACAATCCTTGTCTGCATCAGGGCTCTAATTGAAATAGAAACAAATTCTGAATTAGTTTTCAGTATAAGAAACACAAGTTATTTAAACCACTATGTATAGCATGGCATTGAAGCTAATAAAATTTTGCGTTGTTAATCACCACATACTTAGATGAAAAACCACAATCAAGATCAGCAAAGAAGAAAATCACCTTGGGCAGCTCAGCGGTGGGGGGGACACATCCTCGAAGGGGGAAAACTGCTCCTGTAGTGCCACGGGGGCTGTAACCTCAAACAGGGCGTTGACCATCTCAGTAGTGGCCGTGAGCATATCCGGGGTCGGCTCGGTGGCTGCCTCCATCTTCTTGGAGCTCTCTGTCTCGTGGGGATCAGCCTCCCGCGTCTGCTCCAATATCGGCAGATCTTTGCTTAGTTCTCCGTCCATCATGAAACTAACGAATAGTAGGAGACCACTAAAAGGAAAACACAATCGCAATCACAGTGAAACAAAAAAGAGAGTGAGGATCGGTTACTGCTTTGCAAAAGTTCTTTTTTTTCTAAACAAAAATATACCAACATCACAGATCCGCTTACCTTCCCTTCGTTGGGAGAGAAGAACAGTGGCAGATGCAAGTGTTTCCTTCCTTGAAGACGGCGAGGGAGAAGGGGATTCAGCGAAGAGTGAAATGATGGTTGCTTTGTCCGTCAAACTTAGACTGCGGGGAGGTGGGGTTTTGTGATACGACGGCTCGTTACTGCCGCGCTACGACCGGGGTGACTCTCCGCCCGCATACTGCCTTCTAATTTGGTGGATGGCATTTGGGCCCGTGCGCTGCATGGCCCGCATGTCGGTGAACAAAAGTATAACGGCATTCAGTAGAGGGAGACGTTTCAATGACCTTGGAGGAGCTAGAAGCGGTAGAGTGTCTCCACTGTACTAGTAGTAATTGTTTTTCTGGGTAGCTGTAAAGTGTCTCCACTATACTAGTAGTCATTGTTTCTCTGGGCCCAAGACAAAACAGCCCATCCACACTAGTAATAGTAAAATCAATTCAAAAGCCCATATATTTACTGAATGAGAGGCGCTACACACACCCAGCACACCGCCCCCCGCAAAAAACCTTGGTGCTCTTCTTCCTCCTCGCTCCCACCCACCTCACGTCAGCTCGCTCCACTCGTACCCCCAAATTCCTCACCTCACTCCTACAGAAAATCCCAGCTCTCCTTCTTCCTCACTCCTACAGAAAATCCCCAGCTCCCCTTCTTCTTCGCTCGCACTACAACTAGGCTGGTCATTCGTTACTCTGCTCAAATCCGTGAGCGCGACGCGACGTCCTCGAGGAAAATGGAGTGGGCTGACCCCCAGCGCCAAGAAGGTGAGGCTCCCGCCAGCGGTGACGCCTGTTGTAGATCCCGTACCCGGCAGCGCGGGGAGAAGCGCCGACCCCGTCGCCACCGGATCCCAAGAACCCGTAGAATCTCGGGTGGACCGCATCAGCGATCTCCCAGACGCCGTCCTTGGGGAGATCATCTCGCTTCTCCCCACCAAGGATTGTTGCCACACCCAAGTCCTCTCAATTTGGTGGTGCCCTCTATGGTGCGCCGTGCCCCTTAATCTCGACTGTCGTCAGCCATCTCTCTTCAATGATTTTGAAATCCCCAGAGCCATCATCTCCTCCCACCAGGGCTCCGTTCTAAGCCTCTGCATCCCGTCATGCCACCTGAGAGTGCATACCATGCCCTGCATAGTGGACGCCTGGCAGAAATCCCCTGAATTCGCAAAACTACAGCTGCTTGAGTTCTACTATTCCCCTGTAAATCACATACCACATACCAAACGCCAGGAACTTGTGCCCTCAACACTGATGTCCATCTCGCGGTTTTCCCCCTCTCTCCACACCGCCACCTTTGCGCTGTGCTACCTACCAGACAATCTAGTACTAAACCTTCGACTCCCATTTCTCAAGAAACTTTCACTTGTGCAGGTTCGTATATCGGAGGCCTCATTGCACAACATCATCCACTCCAGTTGCCCCGCGCTTGAGTGCTTGGTGCTTATTTTCACAGTTAGAATCGGTTGTCTTGAAATAAAGTCGCCTAACCTTGTAAGAATTGGAATTTCTTTTGACGGAAGGCAGCTCATCATCCAAGATGCCCCTTCACTTCAAAGGTTGATCCTTGATTCTAGTTACTCACCGTTGCAAATAATCGTCCTTTCTGCGCCTAAACTGGAGACCTTGGGTGTAATACATGATCTCTGTGCTCATTTCAATATGGTGTTTGGCTCCATAGTTCTTCAGGTACTTTATATTATCATCTACACTTATAACCATAAGCCGCATCTTAAATATCTGCGCATAAGTTATATATCATCTTGGAGTACACATTTTGTACTAATATTATGTTCTATGCTCAATGAAGAGTTTCTCCATGGATGGCCTATCAATGGTGCTGGATTATGTCAAGATCTTATATATCCAAATGAATAGCTTTGATCTGAACAAGATTATTGGCTTGCTGCAATGCTTTCCATGTCTAGGGAAGTTGTATATAAAGGTGATTATTTCACGCACATTGGAAGCCCGCATATAGTGTACTAGAATTAACCGTTCAGCTGTTGCTCTTTCGACACTCTTCTTTTAGACCTTAACTATTTTCAATCTTCATGTCTATTTAGGCAACAGGACGGGGTAAGAAAGTTATAACCAATCGGTGGATTCGTAAGCATCAGGATTTTCTCACTTCTCATGAGATTCGATTGAAGACAATAACGCTAGAATGATATGTAGCCAACCGTGCAAACACTAGATTTGTCACATTCTTCCTGCTGAATGCGAAGTTACTATTGTCGAAGAGAAAAAAAGGAGTTTCAGGTGGGCAAAAGAGCTTTTGAACGTGTCGGGCTTCTATTTACAACATATTGTGGTCATAATCCAGTAATTTTTACGACCCAGGATGTTTATTCTATGGACCTGACCGATCCATTTGACTGTGACTGCCGAAAACAGTGCTGGAGTTAGATGTTGTTGTCCTTTTCAACCTGGGTGTTTTTGTAAACCTGATGAACAATTAACCCTCGTGCTTCTGTACAGCTTGTAAGCTGGAGTTAGATGTTCCTTCCCTTTTCAACTCGGCTGTGACTGTCATATCTTCTTTGAAACAAGGCAAATGGCTTGCCATTCATTTAATTTAGAGTGAAATATTGTAACAAATCCCAACCAAGGGAAATAACATCACTCTCGTCGGCTGCTTGAGCTCACTGTGCATTACAGAATCCAAGTGATTAGCCCCCACCAGCTCCCACAACCTTATTTCGAACTAGCACATCAAATGGGCTGTAAATTTTCATAGGAAAGGCTGCATGACCGTGACAGATTTGGATTCTGACATTTGGGACCCGCGAGGAAATAGCCTAGGCAAGGTGGTGTCGACTTAATAGTTAGTAAACAAATGATTCTGCCTACCAGCCATTGGATTGACATCCAACATCAGTCGTGTATCTTCTATCTCTTGTCTTCTTCTTCCTCCAGCCGCCCAAACCAAACCACCACGTCGGCTCCGCCTGCTCCCGCCTCCCATGGCTGGCTGCGCCTCCGCCGCCCTATCGTACGTACCCTCCAATGTTGGCCAATCCCTCCCTCTATTCCCCCACTTGTCCTGTTATTCTCTGGCAACGTCAGCCCCAACACGCACCCGCGCCCAATCCAGTCAACCCTCGTACTGCCCTCCGCCTGCGACTGGACCGGTGCATCTTCCACGGCTCCTGTTCGTTCCGTCCGAGGCCTCGCCGTCGTCCTCCGCTTTGCGGCCTTGGTTCACTCGCCGTGCGCGGTGCACCGCCCTCTTGTGTTGTCAACATCGTCAACAACTGAGAGGAACAAGGAGATGATTGTACATGGAGAGGATGACAGTAGGGACCCACCAGCGTCATGGGAGTACGCAAGCAAGTGCCTCTATATTACAAGCCCAAAAATATGGTTCCTCCTAATGGTTGGACATCTGGGGCTCACGCCATTATCAACATAGTCAATAAACGAGAGAATTACACTACGAGCGACTAACACCAGGGACCCAGTAGGTCGCACAGTTTTTTTTGAGGAACAACCAGTTGTTATTTATACTAGTTTTAGGGACGGATCAGGGTAACACCAGCGCTGTGCGGGGGCTGTGGCCCGTCTAGCCAAGGTTTTATTTATGTTTACCACATCATGAGCCCAGTTGTGTTTTTTTGTTGCTGAAAATGGCTAGCCCAGTTCTATTTTTTTAAAGAAATACCCAAACAAGGCCTACTTGGTTTATCGGCCCTGCTGGGCTGCAAATCTTTCAAGACGAGGAGAGTTTCATTCAGTTTGCCCAGAAATGGGTTGTACATTTTTAAAACACATCAAACCGGGAATTAGTTTCAATTTTTTTTCATTACAAGATTTTAAATTCCATTGATTTTTATGCGTGGACAATTATTTGGATTTTATATTTATATAAATTATTTTTCAAAATAGTTTGAATGTGAATCGATATTTCTGGGTTAAAAACAGTTGACCGCACCAAAATATGCAAAATTTTGTATACTTTTTAACCGTGGCCACAATATGGGGTGTAATGGTAACAAAAATAAGATGGGCTCCAAAAAAATTCTTAAGAATTAGCAAATGGGTTGTACATTATTAGAAATAATGGCAGATGGGTTGTATGCTGTTTTCCACAGATTTGAGGCTGACTTGTGCGCCTACTACAGGTTGACGCGTATGCTTTCATAAAAAAAGGTTGACGCACACGCAACGCCCTGTCAAGTTAGTCAACACACGAGAGCAGTGACTGTTGGATGTCCATCCAACGGCTTTTGTGCTTCTTCAATCTCTACTCTTCATGCTCCAGCCGCTCAAACAAGCGTCGGCGAGACTGCCTCCTCCCTCCTCCCGCGGCCAGCTATGATGCCGCGCAGGCCTCATGGCCCCACCGTACTCCCATCACTGGCCTAGCCATCCCTCTACTCACCCACACATGTTGTTATTTTCCGGGGATGGCAGACGAACCGTTAAACACTCATACTCCTCCGCGTGGGAAACAACTGCTGAGTATTCCCTCCGTTTCACTCCCTTCCTAGGCCTCGCTGTCGTCCACCGCCCTGGTGCTCTCGGCGCGGCCTGGTCAACGTGGTCAATGAACGACATCCATCGGAAGTGGACTGTACGTGGAGAGGCTGACAGCTAGGTCCACGGCCGCACGCAAGGAAATGCCTCCTTATTACACGCAAAATATTGATTCCTCCACCTGACAGCTAGGACCCACGGGAAGGGCCTCTCTATTTCGCGAAAAAAACATTCCCCCCGCTGACAGGTCAGACCCACCAGCTATATCTTTGCACGCAAGGAAGTGCCTCCTTATTACGCCCAAAAAAATGAATACCCCCCTGCTAGCTGGGACCCACCATATTGTTGGGCTGACTTGTGGGCCTACTAAGATGACAGGGACGGAGGGCTTTGTCAACTTAGTCAATACTCAAGTGACCGTATGATGTCCATCCAACGGCCATAGGCTTCTTCAACCTCTGGTCTTCTTGCTCCAGCCGCCCAAAGCAGCGCCGGTCATGCCGCCTGCTCCCGCCTCCCGTTGTCCGACTGTGCTACCGCGGAGGCCTCACCGCCCCCATACTAATCCCACCACTGGCCAGGCCATCCCTCCACTCACCCACACCCCCTGTTATTCTGCGGCGAGGAAGCCTCACACCGCAGCCGAACCGGTGAATGCTCGTACTCCTCTCCGTGTGGGCATCCACTGCCGCGTCTTCCCGGCTCCGCATCGTCCCCTTCCTAGGCCTCGCCGTCGTCCACCGCCGTGGTGCTCTCGGCACGGCGTGGTCAATGTGGTCAATGATTGACTTCCATCGGAAGAGTACTGTACGTGGAGAGGCTGACAGCTGGGTCCACGGGAGCAGCAGGGAAGTGCCTCCTTATTACGCGGAAAATAATTATTCCTCCACCTGAAGCGGCGACCCACCGGACAGGCCACCAGTATTTTACAAAAAAACATTTCCCCCTGACAGCTGGGACCCACCAGACGGGCCACCGTATTTCACGAAAAAAACGTTCCCCCCGCTGTCAGCTCAGACCCACCGGAAGTGCCTCCTTATTACGCACAAAAAAATGAATACTCCCCCGGCTAGCTGGGACCCACCTTGGTGGGAGGCTGACTTGTGGGCCTAGTAAGTTGACGGGGACGAAGGGATTTGTCAACTTAGTCAATATGAATGATTCTAGCTCCAGTGACCGTAGGATATCCATCCAACGACCGTAGTGCTTCCTCAACCTTCGGTCCTCTTGCTCCAGCTGCCCAAAGCAGCGTCGATCGTGCCGCATGCTCCTGCCTCCCATGGACGGTTGTGCTGCCGCGAAGGCCTCACCGCCCCCTACTATTCCCACCGGTGGCCAGGCCCTGCGGCGACGGCAGCCTCACACCGCAGCCGAACCAGTGAACCCTCGTACCCCTCTCCTCGCGGGCTTTCACTGCCGCGTCTTCCCTGGCTCCGTGTCGTCCCCTTCCTAGGCCTCGCCGTTGTCCACCGCCGTGGTGCTCTCCGTGCGGCGTGGTCAACATTGTCAAGGAACGACTTCCATCAGAAGAGTACTGTACATGGAGAGGCTGACAGCTGGGTCCATGGCCACAACCAAGTTTTTTTGTGATTTTCCAAGTAAGTCACTTTGTCAGGCCTATTGGGCTACAAATCTTTCAGGACGACGAGAGCTTTCATTCGCCTGGCCGAGAAAATGGCCCATCAGTACTGAGAAATGGGCAGTACATTTTTAAAACACATCAAACCGGCAATTAGTTTAAAATATATTTTTTTCATTTCGAGATTTTAAATTACATTAATTTTTATGCGTGGAGAATTTGTTGGATTTTATATTGATATACATTTACTTTTAAAATCAGTTTGAATGTGAGTCAAAATTTCGGGATTAAAAACAGTTCGAACCGCACCCAAATATGCAAAATTTCGTATAATTTTTTAACTGTGGCCACAATATGGGCTGTAATGCTAACAAAAAGAATATGGGCTCCAAAAAAAACCTTAAGAATTAGTAAATGGGATGTAAATTATTAGAAATAATGGCAGATGGGTTGTATGCTGTTTTTCAAAGATTTAAGGCTTTCCTAAAAAAAAGGTTGACGCACAAGTAGTGACTGTTGGATGTCTATCCAACGGTCGTCGTGCTTCTTCAATCTCTGCTCTTCCTACTCCAGCCGCTCAAACAAGAGCCGGCGGGACTACCTGCTCCCTCCTCCCCGTGGCCGGCTATGCTGCCGCGCAGGCCTCGCCGTCCCACCGTACTCCCATCGCTGGCCTAGCCATCCCTCTACTCACCCACACCTGCTGTTATTCTCCGGCGACGGCAGACGAACCAGTAAACCCTCGTACAGTCGTACTCCCCTTCACGTGGGAAACAACTGCCGAGTCTTCCCTGCCTCCGTGTCGTTCCCTTCCTAGGCCTCGTTGTCGTCCACCGCCCTGGTGCTCTCGGCGCGGCCTGGTCAACATGGTCAACGACCGACATGCATCTGAAGTGGACTGTACGTGGAGAGGCCGACAGCTGGGTCCATGGCCGCACGCAAGGAAATGCCTCCTTATTACACGCAAAATAATGATTCCTCCACCTGACATCAGGGACCCATTGAAAGGGCCTCTGTATTTCATGAAAAAATGTTACCGCCGCTGACAGCTCGGACCCACCAGCTATATCTTCGCACGCAAGGAAGTGCCTCCTTATTACACACAAAAAAATGAATACTCCCCCTATTAGCTGGGACCCAGTATAGTGGCAGGCTGACTTGGGGGCCTACTAAGTTGACAGGGACAGAGGGCTTTGTCAACTTAGTCAATATGCACGATTCTAGCTCCAGTGATCGTACGATGTCCATCCAACGGCCGTAGTGCTTCTTCAACCTCTGGTCTTATTGCTCCAGCCTCCCAAACCAGCGTCGGCCGTGCCTCATGTGTCAGGACCCCGACTCAATGCCACATCGATTTAGCATGTAACACATCATATCACTTTGCGGCCTCATGCACGGTATCCCCACGGGTGTCGCCTTAGCTTTGCCCGGGACCGTTTGCGCCTTTTGGCACACGTATATGATAGTGTCGCTAGCATCTATATGATAAGGAGCCCGGGCTGACATGGCTAGTCGTAAACCCAAACTGGCACAAACTTACAGGGACAGGCATCCCTGACCCAGCATCGAACGTGTCGGTCATCAGCGAGTGAATCCAGGCTGTAGCACTGGGCTAGCAGGACTCCGGTGAACTGGGCTGTAGCGGGCTAACACGACTCCGGTATTCAACGCGTGACATTTCCCCGAAGGGACAGACACAGGATCGAAGAAGGACACATGCTAGCCAGCCTAAGTGTTCCGGAGCAGTAGCAAGCTACCATGGCTCAGTGGAAGCACTAGGAGACATTTCCCAGTAAGAGAGGCTACTAAGGATAAACAACTAGATAGTCAGATCCCACACATACCAAGCATTTCAATAACATTCACACAATATGCTCGATATGTGCAAATACAACATGGCATCACAACATGACTCTACAACTCAAGTATTTTATTCAATATGCTTCGGGGAGCGAGATATTACAAACATGGGTCTCATGACCCAACAATCAGAGCATACAAGTCAAAGCACAAGCGGAAGCTTAACTTGTCTAAGTACAGACAACTATAAATGAAAAAGGCTGAAAAACCTGATTATCTACCAGATCCTGCCGAGGGCACAAGATCGTAGCTGAGGTAACAAGCTAAACGTCGAAGTCCAAGCGGAACTACTAGCGAGACTGAAGTCTCTCTGCAAAAACATAAAATAGGCAAATGTGAGTACAAATGTACCCAGCAAGACTTACATCACAACTAACTACATATGCATCATTATCAACAAAGGGGGTGGTGGAGTTTAACTGCAGCAAGCCAGCTTTGACTCAGTGGCTATCCTGAGCTACGACTGCAATGTAACTCTTTGAGGTGGCGCACACGAGTCCACATATTCACCATATCAATACACCACTATGGATCCGCTCCCGTCTCCCTACGAGAACGCCATCCATAGCACTCACGCTTATCTTGCGCATTTTAGAGTATCCAATTTCACTTGTCTATGAACTGTACAGGCAACCCAGAAGTCCTTTACCGCGGACACGGCTATTCGAATAGATCATATTAACCCTGCAGGGGTGTACTTCTTCACACACACTCTCACCACTTACCGCCGTTTACACGACATGTACTCGGCAACCTTCAAGCGGAAGCCCAGCGAGGGTGTCGGCCACGACCTGCCTAACCACACAAGTCTCTCATCCAGGTTTATCGCCTATTCGGGTTCCATCCGCAAGGAGGTCCGGCCGGGGTGTCGCTCACGACCCCAAACGATGTGAGCAGGGTTCCCAAGCCCACCTCGACGGGTACATCGTGCCACTATGCCTAGTCTGTCCCAAGCCCACTTGTACCGGGTGCCACTTGGTAGACTACTGACACTACCTACAAACACCAAAAACTAGTTGCAACTCCTGGACAGAGCTCATGTTGATTAATAAGTCGAGAGGGGTCGAGTTACCGGAACCCAATGTGTGGTGGTAACTGGTCATGGATCACAAACACAGAACTCAGTTCCTGAGGACGGATGCAATAAGACAACCCACCATGTACTCCTACATGGTCTCTCACCGCTACCTTTACCAAATCGTGTTCACACACTTAGCTCTCAACAGTAGGACATGTTCACCACATTCCAATTCATCCCCGATGAATCAGACTTGACTCAACTCTAAGCAGTAGCAGGCATGACAAACAAAACATGAATGAGTAGGCACATCAGGGCTCAAACAACTCCTACTCATGCTAGTGGGTTTCATCTATTTACTGTGGCAATGACAGGTCATGCAGAGGATAAGGGGTTCAGCTACCACAGCAAGTAACAAATATGTCGTTGTTGTCCTAATGCAGTAAAAGAGAGCAGGAGCGAGAGAGTGGGATTGTATCGGAATGAACAAGGGGGTTTTGCTTGCGTGGCACTTCTGAAGATAGTAAAGCTCTTCATCGGTGTCATCGAACTCATCGTTGGAACACGTCTAGTGAGAGGGGACAAATACTGGCAAACAAGGAAGAACACAATCAATGCAATGCACAATATGATGCATGAATGTGACTCCAAAATTCAAATTCAAATGGAGTTGGTTTGAATCCAAAATTCAAATTCAAACTCCACATGTGGTTATTTAAATGCCATTTAATTGAATTGTCCTAAACAGTAGTCATGAGTTGTTCTATCATGCATGAAAATGGTACAGATGGATAGATTGGATTTTTCTGATCATTTTTCATATATAAATTATTTGATTTGAAGCAACGGTTGAATTTCTATGAATTTTGGAAATTTAAGCTATTTTCTAGAATTTCCTGGATTAATAAAAACGCCAGAAAACATTTACTGCGTCAGCATGACAACAGCACTGCGTCAGCAGGTCAACTGGGTTGACCCAGGTCAAACGTGACCAGTGGGGCCCACTAGTCAGTGACCAAGTCACTAACTAATTTTAGTTAGTGTTAAACTAAACCTAAACTAAAGATTAGCCCGGGCTGGGGCCACATGTTAGTGACCCGGGGTTGATCAAACCCCCGGTCAAATGGCTCGAGCCGCCGGCGTCTTCAGACGCGGCGGAGGGGTGCGAGAATGGCCCTCAGGCGTCCAAATGGATGGCGGAGGCCCTCTACGCGACGAGGGGACTCGTCCGCACCGTTTGGTGCAGGTGGAGTGGTCGGAGACGGCCCAGAACGGCGGCAGCAACCACTCACGCGACGACCGGCGTTCGACGTCGAACGTTCCAACGTCGCATGGCTCAGCAGGAGCAACGGGTAGTTGCTACGGCCTCGTGGTGATGCGCTGAGCGCGGTGGCGCGCTCGGTATCGAGCCAGCATGGCCGTGGCCACGACGGGCGACGGGCAGAGGCGGCAGCGCATGCGGGGGAGCTTGGTGTGGTCGCTGTGGTGCACGAGAAGGCAAACGGAGAGGAGGAGGAGGTAGCAGGGCTCACGGCGCGTCAGACGAGCGGGTCGGAGGAGTCGGGGACGAGCCGGAGCAAGCGGGGCTGCGTGAGGGATCTCCGGCGGCCGACGACGGAGATGAAGACGACGGCGCTGCTTCAGGTGTCCCGCGGGCGCGTGCTTCGTCCTGGTGCTCCATGGCGTAGAGGCAGAGCGCCTGGACACGGTTGGGAGAAGTGGGGTGGCCGGTGAGCGCGGCTATGGCGAAAGGCGGCGGCGGTCGCTCTCGGGTGAGCTCGGGGAAGGGGCTCGAGGGCGAGGGGAAGAGCAGAGAGTGAGGGGAGAGGTAGAGGCGGTTGTGGGGTGGCGCCGAGGCGAGGGCCCGAGGCATCGCCACGTTATCCAAGCGGGCAGGCAGCCATGGAGCTGCGTGGCGAGCTCGGCGTGCGCGGGCGCGCTCCTCTCTGCCTGCCTGGCGAGAGGAAGCAGGTGGCTGGCACGGGCCAGCACGGTGCTGGGCCGGCCAGTGGGCTGCTAGGTTGCGCCAGGTAGGTGGCCAGGTACTTCTCTCTCTCTCTCTTACCTAATTTAGTTTCGGTTTTTCTATTTTCCTGTAAATGTTGGGCTTTATTAAAAATATTAAAACGTTTCCAAAAATCCTGCAAATAATTGTGGGCTCTGTTGGGATTATTCCAAACAGCCCACACTTAAGTTCAGGATTAATTGAGCACTTTAAATAATATATAGCATTTAAATGCCCAATTGCAAATACTATATGATTTAATTCAGAGCCCAAATATGTCATGGAAAAATGTGCAACACCTCTGGTTACTGTTTCCAGCATTTCCCAGAAATGAAGAACATTTTTGAAAGCCATTTGGATTCAATGAAATTATTTTAGTTGAACCTAGTGAATTCCTTTGATGCTAGGGTTTAGGCAATCCCCATTTCAGGTTTAAAAGAAATTTAAACATGATGCAACGCAAGACTAACTAGACCAGAGCATAATAGATCTAGGGATATGACAGCTCACCCCCACTAAACAAGAATCTCGTCCCGAGATCCAAGCGAAGGGTAAGATGGAATGGGGAACGCAAACTAACACAATCTTCACGATCCAGTTTGCACTTCATAAGAATATTGATTGAATCACCATCATTGACTCAATGTCTTCCTCTGAGAACTCCAATTAACATGACAAGAAGAGGAAAGGAAAACTCTAGAAGAATTGATCTTCTCGAAGATCGAACAACTTAGGATCAACTCATGGAATGAGACATAGCAACATCACTCAATTTGATACATGAAACACACATCTAGAGGAATGGAGTGGAACAAATGACGAGGGTTCACTAGATAGACAACAATTCCACGCTTAAGAGGGTGGTGAACCGTTGTCGACGTAGTGAGGAGTTGGGTTGCCATGATACCATAACAGGGCACCTCAGGGAAGGTGACTCGTAGAAATATCCCCTTAAGTGACAAAAAGAATTACCTCTGATTCAGAGATCATTGAAACTCTTTATACTAGCCTAAGGCAATTCTCGAGCGATCATTTGGAGGGGTTCGGTAGAATGGCAAACCCGAATTAGAATGGATGATGTGGATTACCTTGTTGAAAACAACACAAGGGATGATTTTGCTTGCGCGTGCTCTCAAGAACTTGGGCATTTCCATATTCATCAAGGTTTTTCCAACATCCAAGCCGAGGATCCTGGCGACACATCATACTACCATGATGAATAGTGGTGGATGAAGCAGATGCAAAGGAAGATAACACTTTCTCAGATTTCACCTTAGTGAGGCCAAGGAAAGAAAATCTGGATGATCGACCGAGAGTCATTTAGCACTCCGCTTCTAATGTTCTCCTTGATGTGTTAGTGCAACCCATTTATTAAAATGGTTTGATACGTAGAAGATCAAGTAAAGGTCGGACTTCGGCAGCACAAGAATCCATAAGGAATAACTACAGAAATTGTCACATCCCTAGCTTTACCCTGGCCTTGGACTAGCTTGGTTGCTGCATCATGTTTAAATTCAAATGAAATTTGAACTGAGGAATTCAGAAGCCTCAAAACCCTAATTAAAAGAAGGGCAAGCACCCTTTAAATTGCATTCTGTGAATCCAAAATACCCTAAAAATAGTTTTGTGAATTTTGGCAAGAGTTATATGTCAAACCAAAATTCTGGAATATTTTTAAGGAATTATTTGGTCTCTGAATTTAAATCAATAATCTATTTGAATTTGGGGATATATTCATAATATATAATGAATATATTTTCAAATGCTTTGAAATGTTTTATGTACTTTTGGAATAGACCAGAGAGGTAACATAAAATATTTCAGAGGAGTTTTGGCATTGTTGAATTATTCCTACTCTGCCCACCTCCTCCCCCTTGTCTTCTTCCTCCTCTGCCAGGAGGACGAACAGAGGCGTGGCGCGCGCCTGAGAGGCCTCGGCCACCTCCTGCTTCCGCCCCTGGCCACCTCCTGCCTGGGTGCCTCCCTCCTCGACGCCCGGAGACGCCACGCCACCCCCTCGGACCCCTCTCACTCTTCCTCGAGGCCCCGCCCCTCTGCTCTTTCTCTCTCGCCCGAACCCGAACACAGCCGTCGCCGCCGACGAGAACTACCGCGGCCACCGCTTTCCCCTCGCCTCTCCGACGCGCCCCAGAGCTCCTCCGTGACGTTCCCGTCCCTACCACGGAGCCACAAGACGCCGGACGCCCTGGAGCGCCGTCACCGACGCCATCTTCTTCCTCTGCACCGACGGCCGTCGTCGCTTGATTCGCCGGCCACAGAGCGTCCCCGGCCTCGCCCTCGTGCTCGTTGGACTCGCGGTGAGCCACTGAACCGTTCCCCTCTTCTTCCCATGCCGTTGGGCCGCTCTAGCCATTGCTTCCGCCGGAGCCGAGACGCTCCGCCGCACGGACTCGTCGCCGGCGAAATCCCGGTGACCATTTGGTCACGGGCGTGCACCGTTGCGCTAGCCGTGACCCGTAGAGCCCCTCCAGCGCCTCAGCTCCCTCGTTTGTGAGCTGCAGCGCCAGTTCCGCGAACCCCCGAGCTCCGGCCGCCGCCTCGGGCTTCATTCCGGCGAACCCCGGCCACCCCACGCCCTCTCGTTGGCCCCCCTAGTTGCGCACGGGCACGGGCTACCTTCTGGTGCCCTTCGCGCGTCCAGCCGTCGCCCGTAGCGCAACCCCGATGAACTTCCGCCGCGTTCCGGGTCGCCGCCGGTCGAACTCCGGTGGCCAGTGACGTGGCTGGCTTAATTAACCACTAACCACCGCTTTGTGACACTGACAGCAGGGCCCCACCTGCTAATTAATCATAGATTAGTTTCTGTTTAGTTTTTAACTAATCCAGTGGCCCCACCCGTCAGCATTGACTCTGCTGACGTGGCCGTTGACCTGGCCCCACCTGTCAACGACACTAGTCAGCACTGTGTCACTGACCAGTGGACCCCACTGGTCAGGTTTGACCTGGAGGCGCCCTGTTGACCTGCTGACGTCATGATGATGTCAGGCTGACGCAATAAGTATTTTCTGGAATTTAAATAATCTTAAATGATTTAATAATTTCAGAAAATAGCTAAAACTTCTATAAATCATAGAAAATTAACCGTAACTCCAAATTAAATAAATTATATATGAAAAATTATCAGAAAAATTCAAGGAATCCATCTGTACCATTTTCATGCATGTTAGAACAACTTATAGCTGCTGTTTTAGCACAAATGATATAAAGGGCATTTATTTAATCACATATGCAGTTTGAATTTGAATCTTGTTTTCAAACCAACTTCATTTAATCTGTTGCTAGTTGCATTAGCTCAAAAAACATTCATTTTGCCATGCCATGATCATGCATCATATTGTGCATTGCATTGATTGTGTTCCCTTCTGTGTTGCCGGTATTTGTCCCCTCTCGATAGACGTGATACCGATGATGTGATCGTTGACACTGATGAAGACTCAATGTTATCTTCAAAGTGCCAGGCAAGCAAAAACCCCCTTGTTCATTCCGATACAATCCTACTCTCTCGCTCCTGCTCTCTTTTACTACATTAGGACAACACCGATTCATCTGTTACTTGCTGCGGTAGCTGAACCCCTTTATCCTCTGCATGACCTGTCATTGCCACAGTAAATAGATGAAACCCACTAGCATGAGTAGGAGTTGTTTGAGCCCTGTTGTGCCTACTCATTCATGTTTGTTTGTCATGCCTGCTACTGCTTAGAGTTGAGTCAGGTCTGATTCATCGGGGATGAATCAGAGGCGTGTGAACATGTCCTACTGTGTGTGAGCTAGGTGTGTGAACACGATTTGGTAAAGGTAGCGGTGAGAGGCCATGTAGGAGTACATGGTGGGTTGTCTCATTGTAGCCGTCCTCAGGAACTGAGTTCTGTGTTTGTGATCCATGATTCAGTTACTACCATACATTGGGCCCTGAAATATGACCCCGCTCGACTTCTTATTCACCCTTGTCCTCTGTCCAGGAGTTGCATGTAGTTTCTGGTGTTTGTAGTATGCTGGAGGCCGTGGACAGCGCTGACCGTAGGGGTGGGCTGTGATGCGGTAGGCACGTGGCCGGGTATACTGGGCGCCCGTTTGGTGTCACGGAACCCTGTTCACATCGTTTGGGGCTGTGAGAGAAACTCCGGCCGGATCTCCTCATGGATGGAACCTGAATAGGCGATAAACCTGGACTAGAGACTTAGGTGGTTAGGTAGGTCGTGGTCTACACCCACGTCGGCTTTCGCTTGAAGTCTGCCGAGCACATGTCATGTGCAGACGCTAAGTGGTGGAAACATGTATGAAGAAGTACACCCCTGCAGGGTTAACATCATCTATTCGAATAGCCGTGTCCGCGGTAAAGGACTTCTGGGTTGCTTATATCAGTTCATAGACAAGTGAAAGTGGATACTCTAAAATACGCAAGATAAGCGTGAGTGCTATGGATGGCGTTCTCGCAGGGAGACGGGAGCGGATCCATAGTGGTGTATTGATATGGTGAATATGTGGACTCGTGTGCGCCACCTCAAAAGTTACATTGCAGTCGTAGTTCAGGATAGCCACCGAGTCAAAGCTGGCTTGCTGCAGTTAAACCCCACCATCCCTTTGTTGATAATGATGCATATGTAGTTAGTTCTGATGTAAGTCTTGCTGGGTACATTTGTACTCACGTTTTCCTATTTTATGTTTTTGCAGAGAGACTTCGGTCTCACTAGTAGTTTCGCGTGGACTTCGACGTTTAGCTTGTTACCTCAGCTACGATCTTGTGCCCCAGCAGGATCTGATAGATAGTCAGGCTTCTCAGCCTTTTTCATTTATAGATGTCTGTACCCAGACATGATAGCTTCTGCTTGTGCTTTGACTTGTATGCTCTGAATGTTGGGTCGTGAGACCCCTGTTTGTAATATCTCGCTCCTCGGAGCCTATTGAATAAATACTTGAGTTGTAGAGTCATGTTGTGATGCCATGTTGTATTTGCACATATCGAGCATATTGTGTGTATGTTATTGAAATGCTTGGTATGTGTGGGATCTGACAACCTAGTTGTTATCCTTAGTAGCCTCTCTTACCGGGAAATGTCTCCTAGTGTTTCCACCGAGCCATGGTAGCTTGCTACTGCTCCGGAAAACTTAGGCTGGCCGGCATGTGTCCTTCTTCGTTCCTGTGTCTGTCCCTTCGGGGAAATGTCACGCGATGAATACCGGAGTCCTGTTAGCCCGCTACAACCCGGTTCACCGGAGTCCTGCTAGCCTAGTGCTACAGCCTGGATTCACTCGCTGATGACCGACACGTTCGATGCTGGGTCATGGATGCCTGTCCCTGTAAGTCTGTGCCACTTTGGGTTTACGACTAGTCATGTCAGCCCGGGCTCTTTATCATATGGATGCTAGCGACACTATCATATACGTGAGCCAAAAGGCGCAAACGGTCCCGGGAAAAGGTAAGGCGACACCCGTGGGGATACCGTGCGTGAGGCCGCAAAGTGATATGAGGTGTTACCGGCTAGATCGATGTGACATCGAGTCGGGGTCCTGACAGCGTTGGTATCAGAGCTTGACTGCCTGTAGGATTACCAAGCCAAACTGGTCGAAGTTGAGTCTAGAAATTCTTTAGTTATATAAGGGAATTGATTGTGGGATGGAACGTAAGGCTCTTTTTATTCCTTATACCTTATGCCCTTCTGATCTGAGTCATCTTCTCTTCTACGGGGATTAAGAACTAGGCTATCTCTTCTTTCTATTAGGATCACGTGTTACTAATCAGTAGACTTATAAGATTGTTGGATTTAAGCTTGAGTTCAGTTCCTACTACTTCTGTATGTTATCTGTTGATCTCGAAACCTTGATATTGTGCTTCTGAGTGGTTATGCCACCATTTTTGTGAATGTCTCAAGTCTTCTCTGAGCATTTACAGCCGTTATGCTGTCCGAGTCGTTCCAGGTTTCTAAATAGTCTGATGCATTTGCAAAATCCTTTTCCTCTGGTTTCGATGCTCCTTTATGCCAGCTCAATCACACTAATTGTTCAGTTGAGGTATTCTATTGCCTTGACATTATGTTGGAGTTACTATTATGACCCTAGGTGTCTCAGGGGATCACCTAGTAATCTAGCAATGTTTTGTGATCCCCAGTGTGATGATTCTGGCTTTTATTCTCGAAAGCATCCCGTGATGCTACTTAGTAGTAGGTATTCTACTCCTAGGTTTTGAACCCGAGATTCACTCTACTTACTTCATGTTGATAGTGTTTGCTAGTTCCTTCAGGATATTAGTAACTTTGCGATAGTCCTCGAGGTCCGTGGTATTTCCTTCTTCCAAATACTATGAACCGCTTATGGCAGATGTTTATTGGATCAAAAGATCACAATTAGAGTACTCTTGAGGAGTTCTCCATTCATAAATCGTGACTCTGCCAGTTCTACCTTTCTGCATGGGTTATCCGGAAGAAATATGTTGAACTTGGTTCGACATACTAATCTATGCATCCACAACTCAGAAAATTATATGTTCCTTTGAGTTGTTCTCTTTAGTTGCATTCTGACCCTCGCCTATCAATTGATAGTCAAGAGTATGCGTGCGTTTGTTTATCGATGCCTATTACTCTTGTGGTCCGTCAAGCCATTCTATCGTAGAATGACCAGGAGAAACAAACTCCAGTACCTCTTCCATATCCAGGATTGGGTCAAAGAAGTTGTGCTCCACAGATCAAAATGCCAATCCAGCTTTTGCTCTGTTCTACCTTGGAGTATTACCATCTTTATATCGAGATTGTTATAGGAATTGCACACCATCCTATGAACTCTTGGTGCAGTGATACTTCTCTCCATCATTAGTCATTCCTCGGCCCTCGTGTTGATGCAACCGGAATACCGACAAATGAATTGTGATGTGTGAAATCAATACTCCCAGCAACCTCGTTGCTTGGTAGTTAAAGGATAATAATTTCATTCTTAGCATGTTGGTTTTTGAATCATCATTCTAAGGTTGATCATGCTACCTAATCCATTCTCCTGGTTCACTCCTCGATCGATGAGTTAGGATTATTTCAAATCCTTGCTCTATTGATCATATCGTCTTGCCCTGAAAAGCAAGATTGTTCTCAAGCTTAGTAACATACCGGTGGTTCGTGATTTTCTGAATATCTTCTCAGAAGTATTACCAGGTTGTCACCTGACCGCTATGTTGAGTTCGTGATCAAGTTGGTTTATTCCTGTAAACCACCCCTTCTCCAAGAATCCGTGTTGGATACCCTGAGCTAGTTGGATAAGCTAAACAACAACTTGGAGAGTTGGAAGATAAAAGCTTGTCCGACTTAGTTCATGTTAAGGGATATCTTTTTGTGTGTGTGTGTGTGTGTTGAAAAAAGATGATATCTTCATCAATTGGTCCTTGTGAACAATTGTTGGATCTATTATCTTACCCAAACCTTTGATTGAGTATGGGCTATCATCCAATCAGACCAGAACCAACGATATTCGTAATGTTGTCTTACTCGTGGTTGATCCCTCGAGCATACACCATTATATCTTTAGGTCTGACCAATGCTATCACTTGTTCACCTAACTATGGAATTCCTTTTGAAAGGAAACCCAGATGAATTGTTGTTGAGCCCATTGACAACATCCTTGCCTTCTCCATAATTTTGCTGAGCATTAAGCTAGTGTTGGAAACTTTTGAAAGCATTTTCTTCATGCTAGCTCATGAAGTATTTGTTGATGAAAGGAGTGACTTCCTCTTATACACGTGCATTTGGTGAAAGTTACCGCCGTGAATTTGAGAAAGTTAGTTTTGCTTCCTCTGGAATCATCCCAAGTCAGTCATGCATACGTGCGAAGTATTCTGTGGTCTGGAGATTTGCAACCTCCATTCTATATGTATATCCTAGCACACCAAGCCACTGATTGAGTTGTTCAAAGATAAAGGAGTCTGTCCAAGGTGAACTCTTTGGACTTCCACGCGTGGAGACTTCGATGTCATTAATGATGGTTTCCCTTCCTGAACTCGGTAGTGTTTTATTATAAGACTACTTTGTGGTCATGCTTGTCTTGGACAACGTGTTCACATGTTTGTAGCAGAACCAGCTCATGTTTTGGAGCTTGCTATCGTAGTTCATCTCCCGAGTATCCCGCAACGTCATCTCGTCGATTTGTGTTGCAAACTTTCATTTTTCTTTCTAGACTCGATGAGTCTGGAATATCCTGACACCAACCAGATCTGAATCTCAGGCAGATATGATGGTTTGGAACATTTCCCAAGAACTATAATATCGAAGTCCTTGATTAAGCCCGGGTTAGCTCTTAAAAAGAACTCCTTGTCCTAGAACAAATCAGTCAGTGGCTTGGTGTGCTACGGAATTCATATGGAACGAAGATGATCAGTCTAACAGACCATAGAATACTTTGCACGTGCATGGCTGACTTGGGATGATTCCGGAGGAAGCAACATTGACTTTATCGAATCCACGACGGCAACTTGCATCAAATGCACATGAACTAGAGGAGGTCACTTCTTTCATCCAGACATATGCTTCATGCACGGGTCATGAAGAAATGCTTTCAAAAGTTTCCAACACTAGCTTAATGTTCAACAAAATTATGGAAAGGATAAGGATGTTGTCGATGGGCTCAACAACAATTCATCTAGGTTTCCATGAAGATGGAATTTCATAATTATGTGAACAAGTGATAGCATTGGTCAGACCCAAAAAATATAATGGTGTATGCTCGAGGGATCAACCACGAGTAAGACAATATTAAGAACATCGTTGGTTCTGATTTGATTTGATGATAGCCCACACTCAAATCAAAGTTCTATCAACATAATTGATCCAACAACTGATCACGAGGATCAATCAATGAGGATAACATCTTTCTTCAACAAACACACAAACGCAAGGATATCCCTATGGAAATGAACTAAGCGGGACAAGCTTTCATCTTCCAACTCTCCAAGTTGTTGTCTAGCTCAACCAACTAGCTCAGGGGTATCCAACACAGATTCATGGAGAAGGGGTGGTTTACAAGAAGCCAACTTGATCACGAGCTCAACATAGTAGTCAGGAGACAACCTGGCGATACTTCTGAGAAGACATTCGGAAAATCACGAACCACCGATATGTTACTAAGCTCAAGAACAATCTTGCTTTTTAGGGCAAGACGATATGATCAAATAAGCAAGGACTTAACAAAATCCTAACTCATTGATCGAGGAGTGCACCAGGAGAATGGACTAGGTAGCACGATCAATCTTAGAATGATGATTCAATAACCAACATGCTAAGAATGAGAATATTGTCCATTTTCTACCAAGCAACTAGTTGCTAGGGGTATAGATTTCACACATCATAGTTCACCTGTCGGCATTCCGGTTGCAACAACACGGATACCGAGGAATGAATAATGAGGGCGAGAAGTATCACTGTATCAAGAGTTCATAGGATGGTGTGCAATTCCCATGATATTCCTGATATAAAGATGGTAATACTCCAAGGTAGAACAGAAAAAGAGCTAGATTAGCATTTGATCTGCGGAATACACTACTTTGACCCAATCCTGGATATGGAAGAGGTACCGGAGTTTGTTTCTCCTAGTCATTCTGGAATAGAATGGCTGGATGGACCACAAGAGTAATAGGCATCAATGAACGAGTGCACGCATACTCTTGACTATCAATTGATAGACCAGGTCAGAAGACAATTAAAGAGGGACAACCCAAAAGAACATATGATTTTCTGAGTTGTGGATGCATGGACTAGCATGTCGAACGAGTTCAACATATTTCTTCCAGATAACCCATGCAGAACGGTTGAACTAGCAGAGTCACAATATAGAATGGAGAACTCATTGAGAGCACCCTTGTTGTAATCTTTTGGTTCAGAAAGACTACTGCCATATTGGTTCATGGTATTGGAAGAACGATATACCACGGACCTCGAGGACTGTCGCAAACGTTGCTAATATTCTAAAGGAACTAGAAACACTATCAACATGAATGAGTAGAGTGAACATCGGGTTCAAAAACCCAGGAGTAGAATACCTACTACTAGGTAGCATCACGGGATGCTTTCGAGAATGAAGGCCAGAATCATCACACCGGGAACACAAATCATGGCTAGATTACTAGATGATCCCCTAAGACATCTAAGGTCATAATAATAGCTCCGACATATATCTTAAGGCAACAGAGTACCTCAACTCACCGATTAGTGTGGTTAATCTGGCCCAAAGGACATCGGAACGGGAGGAAGGAATTTTGCAAATGCTTCAGACTATTTAGAAACCTGGGATGACTCGGACAGCATAACGGCTGTAAATGCTTAAAAGAATTTGAGACATGATACAAAAATGGTGGCATAGCCACTCAAAAGCACAATATCAAGGTTTCGAGATCAACAGTTAACATACGGAAGTAGTAGGAACTGAACTGAGACTTAAATCCAACAATCTTATAAGTCTACGGATTAGTAATACGTGATCCTGATAGAAAGAAGAGAAAGCCTAGTTTCTTAACCCCGCAGGAAAGATAAGATGACTTAGATCAGAAGGGCATAAGGTAAAGGAATAAAAAGAGCCTTACGTTCCATCCCACAATCAATTCCCCTACATATAACTAAAGCATTTCTAGACTCAACTTCGACCAGTTTGGCTTGGTAATCCTACAGGCAGTCAAACTCTGATACCAAAGCTGTCAGGACCCCGACTCAATGCCACATCGATCTAGCATGTAACACATCATATCACTTTGCGGCCTCATGCACGGTATCCCCACGGGTGTCACCTTACCTTTGCCCGGGACCGTTTGCGCCTTTTGGCACACGTATATGATAGTGTCGCTAGCATCCATATGATAAGGAGCCCGGGCTGACATGGCTAGTCATAAACCCAAAGTGGCACAAACTTACAGGGATAGGCATCCATGACCCAGCATCGAACGTGTCGGTCATCAGCGAGTGAATCCAGGCTGTAGCACTGGGCTAGCAGGACTCTGGTGAACCGGGCTGTAGCGGGCTAACACGACTCCGGTATTCATCGCGTGACATTTCCCCGAAGGGATAGACACAGGATCAAAGAAGGACACATGCCGGCCAGCCTAAGTGTTCCGGAGCAGTAGCAAGCTACCATGGCTCAGTGGAAGCACTAGGAGACATTTCCCAGTAAGAGAGGCTACTAAGGATAAACAACTAGATAGTCAGATCCCACACATACCAAGCATTTCAATAACATACACACAATATGCTCGATATGTGCAAATACAACATGGCATCACAACATGACTCTACAACTCAAGTATTTTATTCAATATGCTCCGGGGAGCGAGATATTACAAACATGGGTCTCATGACCCAACAATCAGAGCATACAAGTCAAAGCACAAGCGGAAGCTTAACTTGTCTGAGTACAGACAACTATAAATGAAAAAGGCTGAAAAACCTGACTATCTACCAGATCCTGCCGAGGGCACAAGATCGTAGCTGAGGTAACAAGCTAAATGTTGAAGTCCAAGCGGAACTACTAGCGAGACTGAAGTCTCTCTGCAAAAACATAAAATAGGAAAACGTGAGTACAAATGTACCCAGCAAGACTTACATCAGAACTAACTACATATGCATCATTATCAACAAAGCGGGTGGTGGAGTTTAACTGCAGCAAGCCAGCTTTGACTCAGTGGCTATCCTGAGCTACGACTGCAATGTAACTCTTTGAGGTGGCGCACACGAGTCCACATATTCACCATATCAATACACCACTATGGATCCGCTACCGTCTCCCTACGAGAACGCCATCCATAGCACTCATGCTTATCTTGCGCATTTTAGAGTATCCAATTTCACTTGTCTATGAACTGTACAGGCAACCCAGAAGTCCTTTACCGCGGACACGGCTATTCGAATAGATCATATTAACCCTACAGGGGCGTACTTCTTCACACACGCTCTCACCACTTACCGCCGTTTACACGACATGTACTCGGCAACCTTCAAGCGGAAGCCCAGCGAGGGTGTCGGCCACGACCTGACTAACCACACAAGTCTCTCGTCCAGGTTTATCGCCTATTCGGGTTCCATCCGCAAGGAGATCCGGCCGGGGTGTCGCTCACGGCCCCAAACGATGTGAGCAGGGTTCCCAAGCCCACCTCGACGGGTGGATCTACGCTTGGTACACCGTGCCACTATGCCTAGTCTGTCCCAAGCCCACTTGTACCGGGTGCCACTTGGTAGACTACTAACACTACCTACAAACACCAGAAACTAGTTGCAACTCCTGGACAGAGATCATGTTGATTAATAAGTCGAGAGGGGTCGAGTTACTGGAACCCAATGTGTGGTAGTAACTGGTCATGGATCACAAACACAGAACTCAGTTCCTGAGGACGGCTGCAATGAGACAACCCACCATGTACTCCTACATGGCCTCTCACCCCTACCTTTACCAAATCGTGTTCACACACTTAGCTCTCAACAGTAGGACATGTTCACCACATTCCAATTCATCCCCGATGAATCAGACTTGACTCAACTCTAAGCAGTAGCAGGCATGAGAAACAAAACATGAATATGTAGGCACATTAGGGCTCAAACAACTCCTACTCATGCTAGTGGGTTTCATCTATTTACTGTGGCAATGACAGGTCATGCAGAGGATAAGGGGTTCAGCTACCGCAGCAAGTAACAAATATGTCATTGTTGTCCTAATGCAGTAAAAGAGAGCAGGAGCAAGAGAGTGGGATTGTATCGGAATGAACAAGGGGGTTTTGCTTGCCTAGCACTTCTGAAGATAGTAAAGCTCTTCATCGGTGTCATCGAACTCATCGTTGGAACACGTCTAGTGAGAGGGGACAAATACCGGCAAACAAGGAAGAACACAATCAATGCAATGCACAATATAATGCATGAATGTGACATGGCAATATGCTGTGGTTTGAGCTAATGCAACTAGCAGCAAGTTAAATGGAGTTGGTTTGAATCCAAAATTCAAATTCAAACTCCACATGTGGTTATTTAAATGCCATTTAATTGAATTGTCCTAAACAGTAGTCATGAGTTGTTCTATCATGCATGAAAATGGTACAGATGGATAGATTGGATTTTTCTGATCATTTTTCATATATAAATTATTTGATTTGGAGCTACGATTGAATTTCTATGAATTTTGGAAATTTAAGCTATTTTCTGGAATTTCCTGGATTAATAAAAACGCCAGAAAACATTTACTACGTCAGCATGACAACAGCACTGCGTCAGCAGGTCAACTGGGTTGACCCAGGTCAAACATGACTAGTGGGGCCCACTGGTCAGTGACCAAGTCACTAACTAATTTTAGTTAGCGTTAAACTAAACCTAAACTAAAGATTAGCCTGGGCTGGGCCCACACGTTAGTGACCCAGGGTTGATCAAACCCTCGGTCAAATGGCTCAAACAGGCCGGCGGCTCGACGCCGGCGTCTTCAGACGCGGCGGAGGGGTGCGGGAATGGCCCTCAAGCGTCCAAATGGATGGCCGAGGGCCTCTACGCGATGAGGGGACTCGTCCGCACCATTTGGTGCAAGTGGAGTGGTCGGAGACGGCCCAGAACGGCGGCGGCGACCACTCGTGCGGTGGTCGGCGTTCGGACGTCAAACGTTCCGACGTCGCATGGCTCAGCAGGAGCAACGGGTAGTTGCTACGGCCCCGTGGTGATGCGCTGAGCGCGGTGGCGCGCTCGGTATCGAGCCAGCATGGCCGTGGCCATGATGGGTGACGTGTAGAGGCGGCAGCGCGTGCGGGCAAGCTCGGTGTGGTCGCTGTGGTGCACGAGAAGGCAAACGGAGAGGAGGAGGAGGTAGCAGGGCTCACGGCGCGTCAGACGAGCGGGTTGGAGGAGTCGGGGATGAGCCGGAGCAACGGGGCTGCGTGAGGGATCTCCGGCGGCCGACGACGGAGATGAAGACGACGACACTGCTTCAGGTGTCCCGCGACACGTGCTTCATCCTGGTGCTCCATGGCGTATAGGCGGAGTGCCTGGAGACGGCTGGGAGAAGTGGGGTGGCCGGTGAGCGCGGCTATGGCGAACGGCGGCGGCGGTCGCTCTCGGGTGACCTCGGGGAAGGGGCTCAAGGGCGAGGGGAAGAGCAGAGAGTGAGGGGAGAGGCAGAGGCGGCTCTGGGGTGGCGCCGAGGAGAAGGCCCGAGGCATCGCCACGCTATCCAAGCGGGCAGGCAGCCATGGAGCTGCGTGGCGAGCTCGGCGTGCGCGGGCGCGCTCCTCTCTGCCTGCCTGGCGAGAGGAAGCAGGTGGCTGGCATGGGCCAGCATAGTGCTGGGCCGGCCAGTGGGCTGCCATGTTGCACCAGGTAGGTGGCCAGGTACTTCTCTCTCTCTCTCTCTTACCTAATTTAGTTTCTGTTTTTCTATTTTCCTGTAAATGTTGGGTTTTATTAAAAATACTAAAACGTTTCCAAAAATCCTGCAAATAATTGTGGGCTCTGTTAGGATTATTCCAAACAACCCACACTTAAGTTCAGGATTAATTGAGCACTTTAAATAATATATAGCATTTAAATGCCCAATTGAAAATACTATATGATTTAATTCAGAGCCCAAATATGTCGTGGAAAAATGTGCAACACCTCTGGTTACTGTTTCCAGCATTTCCCAGAAATGAAGAACATTTTTGAAAGCCATTTGGTTTCAATGAAATTATTTTAGTTGAACCTAGTGAATTCCTTTGATGCTAGGGTTTAGGCAATCCCCATTTCAGGTTTAAAAGAAATTTAAACATGATGCAATGCAAGACTAACTAGACCAGAGCATAACAGATCTAGGGATGTGACAGCTCACCCCCACTAAACAAGAATCTCGTCCCGAGATCCAAGCGTAGGGTAAGATGGAAGGGGGAACGCAAACTAACACAATCTTCACGATCCAGGTTGCACTTCATAAGAATGTTGATTGAATCACCATCATTGACTCAATGTCTTCCTCTGAGAACTCCAATTAACATGACAAGAAGAGGAAAGGAAAACTCTAGAAGAATTGATCTTCTCGAAGATCGAACAACTTAGGATCAACTCATGGAATGAGACATAGCAACATCACTCGAGCTAAGACACGAAACACACATCTAGAGGAATGGAGTGGAACAAATGACGAGGGTTCACTAGATAGACAACAATTCCACGCTTAAGAGGGTGGTGAACCATTGTCGACGTAGCGAGGAGTTGGGTTGCCATGATACCATAACAGGGCACCTCAGGGAAGGTGACTCGTAGAAATATCCCCTTAAGTGACAAAAAGAATTACCTTTGATTCAGAGATCATTGAAACTCTTTATACTAGCCTAAGGCAATTCTCTAGCGATCATTTGGACGGGTTCGGTAGAATGGCATACCCGAATTAGAATGGATGATGTGGATTACCTTGTTGAAAACAACACAAGGAATGATTTTGCTTGCGCGTGCTCTCAAGAACTTGAGCATTTCCATATTCATCAAGGTTTTACCAACATCCAAGCCAAGGATCCTGGCGACACATCATACTACCATGATGAATAGTGGCGGATGAAGCAGATGCAAAGGAAGATAACACTTTCTCAAATTTCACCTTAGTGAGGCCAAGGAAAGAAAATCTGGATGATCGACCGAGAGTCATTTAGCACTCCCCTTCTAATGTTCTCCTTGATGTGTTAGTGCAACCCATTTATTAAAATGGTTTGATACGTAGAACATCAAGTAAAGGTCGGACTTCGGCAGCACAAGAATCCATAAGGAATAACTACAGAAATAGTATCCTACGAAATCCTTATGGGGAGGTGGCCACCTTATTCAATCAAGATACTACAATAATAGGTCTTCCGGCTGGGTGTGTCAGCCACGACATCCACTTTACCGGTTACGGAGGGACCAATATTATAGTTCTTGGAAAATGCTCCAACCATCATATCTGCCTGAGATTCAGATCTGGTTGGTGTCAGGATATTCCAGACTCATCAAGTCTATAAAGAAAAATGAAAGTTTGCAACACAAACCGATGAGATGGCGTTGCAAGATTCTCGTGAAATGAACTACGATAGCAACCTCCAAAACATGAGCTGGTTCTGCTACACACATGTGAACACGCTGTCTTAGACAAGCATGGCCACATAGTAGTGTTATAATAAAACACTTCCGAGTTCAAGTGGGGAACCATCTTCGAGGATATCGAAGTCCTTGATTAAGCCCGGGTTAGCTCTTAAAAAGAACTCCTCCTAGAACAAATCAGTCAGTGGCTTGGTGTGCTACGGAATTCATATGGAACGAAGATGATCAGTCTAACAGACCATAGAATACTTTGCACGTGCAGGGCTGACTTGGGATGATTCCGCAGGAAGCAACATTGACTTTATCGAATCCACGGCGGCAACTTGCATCAAATGCACATGAACTAGAGGAGGTCACTTCTTTCATCCAGACATATGCTTCATGCACGGGTCATGAAGAAATGCTTTCAAAAGTTTCCAACACTAGCTTAATGTTCAACAAAATTATGGAAAGGATAAGGATGTTGTCGATGGGCTCAACAACAATTCATCTAGGTTTCCATGAAGATGGAATTTCATAATTATGTGAACAAGTGATAGCATTGGTCAGACCCAAAAAATATAATGGTGTATGCTCGAGGGATCAACCACGAGTAAGACAACATTAAGAACATCGTTGGTTCTGATTTGATTTGATGATAGCCCACACTCAAATCAAAGTTCTATCAACATAATTGATCCAACAACTGATCACGAGGATCAATCAATGAGGATAACATCTTTCTTCAACAAACACACAAACGCAAGGATATCCCTATGGAAATGAACTAAGCGGGACAAGCTTTCATCTTCCAACTCTCCAAGTTGTTGTCTAGCTCAACCAACTAGCTCAGGCGTATCCAACACAGATTCATGGAGAAGGGGTGGTTTACAAGAACCCAACTTGATCACGAGCTCAACATAGTAGTCAGGAGACAACCTGGCGATACTTCTGAGAAGATATTCGGAAAATCACGAACCACCGATATGTTACTAAGCTCAAGAACAATCTTGCTTTTTAGGGCAAGACGATATGATCAAATAAGCAAGGACTTAACAAAATCCTAACTCATTGATCGAGGAGTGCACCAGGAGAATGGACTAGGTAGCACGATCAATCTTAGAATGATGATTCAATAACCAACATGCTAAGAATGAGAATATTGTCCATTTTCTACCAAGCAACTAGTTGCTAGGGGTATAGATTTCACACATCATAGTTCACCTGTCGGCATTCCGGTTGCAACAACACGGATACCGAGGAATGAATAATGAGGGCGAGAAGTATCACTGTATCAAGAGTTCATAGGATGGTGTGCAATTCCCATGATATTCCTGATATAAAGATGGTAATACTCCAAGGTAGAACAGAAAAAGAGCTAGATTAGCATTTGATCTGCGGAATACACTACTTTGACCCAATCCTGGATATGGAAGAGGTACCGGAGTTTGTTTCTCCTAGTCATTCTGGAATTGAATGGCTGGATGGACCACAAGAGTAATAGGCATCAATGAACGAATGCACGCATACTCTTGACTATCAATTGATAGACCAGGTCAGAAGACAATTAAAGAGGGACAACCCAAAAGAACATATGATTTTCTGAGTTGTGGATGCATGGACTAGCATGTTGAACGAGTTCAACATATTTCTTCCAGATAACCCATGCAGAACGGTTGAACTAGCAGAGTCACAATATAGAATGGAGAACTCATTGAGAGCACCCTTGTTGTAATCTTTTGGTTCAGAAAGACTGCTGCCATATTGGTTCATGGTATTGGAAGAACGATATACCACGGACCTCAAGGACTATCGCAAAGGTTGCTAATATTCTATAGGAACTAGAAACACTATCAACATGAATGAGTAGAGTGAACATCGGGTTCAAAAACCCAGAAGTAGAATACCTACTACTAGGTAGCATCATGGGATGCTTTCGAGAATGAAGGCCAGAATCATCACACTGGGAACACAAATCATGGCTAGATTACTAGATGATCCCCTAAGACATCTAAGGTCATAATAATAGCTCCGACATATATCTTAAGGCAACAGAGTACCTCAACTCACCGATGAGTGTGGTTAATCTGGCCCAAAGGACATCGGAACAGGAGGAAGGAATTTTGCAAATGCTTCAGACTATTTAGAAACCTGGGATGACTCGGACAGCATAACGGCTGTAAATGCTTAAAAGAATTTGAGACATGATACAAAAATGGTGGCATAGCCACTCAGAAGCACAATATCAAGGTTTCGAGATCAACAGTTAACATACGGAAGTAGTAGGAACCGAACTGACACTTAAATCCAACAATCTTATAAGTCTACGGATTAGTAATACGTGATCCTGATAGAAAGAAGAGAAAGCCTAGTTTCTTAACCCCGCAGGAAAGATAAGATGACTCAGATCAGAAGGGCATAAGGTAAAGGAATAAAAAGAGCCTTACGTTCCATCCCACAATCAATTCCCCTACATATAACTAAAGCATTTTTAGACTCAATTTCGACCAGTTTGGCTTGGTAATTGTCACACCCTAGCTAGTCATGCATTAGAGTGTTGCATCATGTTTACTCTTTCATCAGAAACTTGAAATGGGGATGACAGAACCCCCAGTCCCCTCTGAAACCAACTAGGGTTACTAAAATAATTTTTCAATGAACCTGAAATGCCCTTCTAAAATGCCCATCATTTTTGTCTTGGTTCAGAACCTCTGCCAAAAGTGGTGCACATTTTCCTAGGCCATCCTAGGGTTTTTGAATTAAATCATAAATATTTGAATTTGGGCATTTAAAATAATATAAAATATTTAAATGCTCAAATATCTCCAAACTAAAATGTTTCATGTTGGAAATAATCCAACTATGGGCCAGGAATAGTTTGGTGATTTTTGAAGTTGCCTAGGTATTTTATTTAACTCAACAAAGTTGCAGATATATTAAATAAAAACAGAAATAGAAAAAAAGGGGGAAAACTTACCTGGGCTCCTCCCTGTGCGGCCCAGCCAGCTGGCCGGCCCAGCAAGCCAGCCCAGCCCACCATCGCCGTCGTCCTCCTGGCGCCAGTCGGCCAGGCGTGTGGCCGGCGCGCGCGCACGGCCGGAGCGCCACGCCACCAGCCCGTCTGCCTGCCTCCCTCGCCAGCGCGACGCCGCGGCGCTTCTTCTCGGTGCCGCCCCGATCCCCTGGCCTTATCCCTCTCTCTCTCTCCCGTGCTGCTCCCTCCCTCTCTCTCACGGCCGAACACCACCGTCGCCGCCGTTCGCCATAGCCGCCGTCTCCGACCACCCCTCGCTCCCCCGACTAGCTCAGGAGCTCCGCCTCGACTCCCTCTTCCTCCCCACCGCTCCACGGGTCTCCGGAAGCCCTGCATCACCGCCACGTCGCCGTTCCCCTCTTCGGGCTCCGACCACCGTCGCCGTCAAATTCGTCGTCTCCTGCGCGTCCCCGAGCCCGCTTCGACGCCCACTGCAACCGCGGTGAGCCCCCGAGTCGTTTCCCCCTTCTCCCCTGGTCTCTCCCGACCTCTAGGCCCAGCCCCACCTTGGCCGAGAGCTCCACGCCGCCGACGATGTCGCCGTCGTGGCCACGGTCGCCGTAGCGCCCAACCGAGCACACCATCGTGCTCCACACCTCACTAGGAGCACGTAGCACGCACCAACACCTCCCCTAACGCCCTGCAACGCCGTTTCCGACCGCACCCGAACTCCGGCCGCCGCAGCCGAGCTCGCCGTCGTCAACTCCGGCCACCCCGAGCCCAACCACAACCACCAATAGTCGCGGCTCAACCTCAGCAACACGTAGATGCCTTCCGCCGTCCATTTGGTTGCCGGAATGGCAAAAAGCACTTTCGCCGCCGTCTCGGACCTCGCCGGCGTCATGTCGCCGGTGGGGTTTGACTTGTCCGACCTGGGGTTTGACCCCCCAGGGTCACTGACGCGTGGGCCCTGTCGGCCAGGTGGTTAGGTTAGCGCTAACTACTGTTAGTCAACCCCCCTGACACTGACAGTGGGCCCCAGCGCCTCTAATCCCTAATTAGGATTAAATTAAACCTGTTAAACACCCCCTGTCACTGACGTGTGGCCCCCACACGTCAGGTTTGACTTCAGCCAGCCGCAGTTGACCACTGACGTCATGCTGACGTCATGCTGGCGCAATAATTATATTCTGGATTTAAATTAAATCAGGAAATTCCAGAATATTATTTAAACTTCAAAAATTCATAACTTTTATTCTGTAACTCCAAATTGGACAAATTATATATGAAAAATGATCAGAAAAATTCAATCTATCCATCTGTACTATTTTCATGCATGATCAAACAAGTTAAATTGATGTTTTAAGCAGAACAAGGAAAAGCACTTTAAAAGGCCATGTTTGAGTTTGAAATTTGAATCTTTGATTCAAATTTGTTCAAATCCCTCTGGTTTTAGTTGCATTAGCCCAACACACTCATATTGCCATGTTTCATGCATGCATCATATTGTTGCACATTGTTTGGTGATGCTTGTGTATCGATGTCCTTTGCGACAGGTTCTACCCCCGAGGAGTACCGTGATTACCCTAACGAAGAACCGTATCAGTGCATCGAACCATCAGGCAAGCAACCAACCATTTGATCATATCGATACAATCCCATGTTCTCGCTCCTGCTCTCTTTTACTGCATTAAGACAACGCGATTCAAACTGATGTGTGCTATGGTAGTTGAACCCATTTCCTCTGCATGACCTGTCATTGCCACAGTAACTAGACGAAACCCACTAGCATGTGTAGGAGTTGATTGAGCCCTATGTATGTGTTGTTCCTACCTTGCTATGCCTGCTATGCTTAGAGTCGTGTCAGGTCTGGTTCATCTGGGTGATGGGCTGGAGTGAAATGTTATGTCGGTAAGGAGAGTGGTGTGGTGAACACGATTTGGTAAAGGTATCGATGAGAGGCCATGTAGGAGTACATGGTGGGTTGTTTCATTGAAGCCGACCTTAAGCACTGAGATCTGTATGTGTGACTTAAGAATCAGCTACTACCATGCATTGGGCCCGAAACCAATGGACCCTCTCGGCTTCTTATTCACCCTAGTTCTCCGTCCAGGAGTTGCAAGTAGTTTCTGGTGTTTGTAGCCTACTGGAGGCCGTGGACAGCGCTGACCGTAGGGGTGGGCTGTGATGCGGTAGGTACGTGGCCGGGTGTACCGAATACCCGTTAGGTATCTCGGGAACCCTGTTCACATCGTTCGGGGCCGTATGGGAAACCTCGGCCGGACTCCCTGCGGATGGAACCTGAATAGGCGATAAACCTAGACTGGAGGCTTAGGTGATTAGGTAGGTCGTGGCCGACACCCACGTTGGGCTTCCGCTTGAAGGTTGCCGAGTACATGTCGTGTAAACGACGGTAAGTGGTGAGAGCGTGTATGAAGAAGTACACCCCTGCAGGGTTAACATGATCTATTTGAATAGCCGCGTCCGCGGTAAAGGACTACTTGGTTGCCTATACAGTTCATAGACAAGTAAATGGAAACTACTAAAAGCCTCAAGATAAGTGTGAGTGCCGAGGATGGCTCTTCCGTAGGAAGACGGAGGTGGATCCTCGGTAGTGTATTGAAGTGGTGAGTAGTGGACTCGTGTGCGCAAAACCATTTCAAGCTGGTGTATTGTAGGATAGTCTAGCCAAGAGTCAAAGCTGGCTTGCTGCAATAACTCCACCAACCCTTCTTGATACTATGCATGTATGTAGGATCTGATGTAAGTCTTGCTGAGTACCTTTGTACTCATGTTGCTATAATCTACATTTTTACAGAAGACGCTGCAACCCCTTCTGATGGGTTCTATGTAGACGTTGACATCAACGAGTAGGCTAAAGACCCAGGTGGTGACCCTGAGCTTGTGATGGACCACGTAGTATAGCTAGGCTTTCCAAGCCTCTTTTATTTTACTAGTTGTCTGTACCCAGACAATGTACTTCCGCTGCTGGCTTGTATGACTGTATGACTTGTATGTTGGGTCGTGAGACCCGTACCTTTGTGAATGTTATGTATGGCTCCCTGAGCCTTAAATAAAGTACTTGTGTCATAGAGTCATGTTGTGATGCTTCGTTGTATTTGCACATATCGAGCATATTGTGTGTATGATTGAAATGCTTGGTATGGGTGGGATCTGACTATCTAGTTGTTTATCTTTAGTAGCCTCTCTTACCGGGAAATGTCTCCTAGTGTTACCGCTGAGCCATGGTAGCTTGCTACTGCTCTGGAACACTTAGGCTGGCCGGCATGTGTCCTTCTTCGTTCCTGTGTCTGTCCCTTCGGGGAAATGTCACGCTTTGAGTACCGGAGTCCTGTTAGCCCGCTACAGCCCGGTTTACCGGAGTCCTGCTAGCCCAGTGCTACAGCCCGGACCCACTTGCTGATGACCGACACGTTCGAAGCTGGGTCATGGATGCCTGTCCCTGTAAGTCTGTGCCACTTTGGGTTTACGACTAGTCATGTCAGCCCGGGCTCCTTATCATATGAATGCTAGCGACACTATCATATACGTGAGCCAAAAGGCGCAAACGGTCCCGGGAAAAGGTAAGACGACACCCGTGGGGATACCGTGCGTGAGGCCGCAAAGTGATATGAGGTGTTACCAGCTAGATCGATGTGACATCGAGTCGGGGTCCTGACAGCGTTGGCATCAGAGCCGGACTGCCTGTAGGTTCTCCAAGCCAAACTGGTCGATGTTGAGTCTAGAAATTCTTTAGTTATATGTAGGGGAATTGTTTGTGGGATGGAACGTAAGGCTCTTTTTACTCCTCTATCTTATGACATTCTGATCTGAGTCAGTCCATTCTTCCACCGGGGGTTAAGGAAATAGGATCTGTTCTCTCTATCAGGATCACGAGTTACTAATCAGTAGTACCTTATAAGTTTGATGGATACAAGCCTAGTTCAGTTCTACTACCACATTATGTTGTTAGAATGGTTTCAGAACTTTGATATGGTGATGTTGAGTGTGTACGAAATCCTTTGTCAAATGTCTCAAAATCCTTTTTGAGCATTTACAGCTGTTATGCTGCCGAAATTTTGCTAGAAATTCTAATGCCTTTGCATTATGATTGTGTTTTCAGATGGCCACTCGCGACCTCAATCAAGTGGTTCGCCTGACTCGATGCCTAGATGTACCCAGCCATACTGCTAAGTTGGTCAGGGTAATGACTGAGGCTGGATACCGCTGGTATCCTGAGTACACGGTCGAAGAGCAATTTCGGGACTTCAATCAAAGCCAGTATCTCTGCACTGTCCGGATATTTCCATCTTATCCTGGATCCACCGAGCCTCTTCACTGTTCCTATGGACTCGGGGTTACCATTGAGATGGCTGTGCAGGACGCCGCCTACTCTATGATGACCATTATGCGAGTCAGATCTGGTTTATTTCGGGACTCTGATTTCCGGTATATGCCAGGATCACTTCCGGGAGCACAAGGGTATCTCCAGGCTATCTATGCTGACTCCACTCAGGAGGATTCACGGACTCGCACCACTGCTGAGATGCTCGAGGATAAGGACCGTGAAAATCGGGCCTTAAGGTTAGAGCTCTTCAATACCCGTGCTGACCACTGGGATACTTTGACTCGGTTCGCACCGGCGGTGCAAGCTGGATATTCAGATATGCGCGATCTCTATCCTGTGAGATCTGCTCTGCCAGACGTGATGGTTTGGCGTGATGTAGGAGGCATCACCCCACCTCGCGGTCCCCGCAGGCCACCGTTTGTTGGTCCAAGGCCTCATCCTAGCCCCTATGGTCCACAAGCTCCGCGAGACCGTCTGTTTCCGGATGATCATGTTGAACTTCCAGGCTATGGAGGTAACTTCTACGAGGACTACTACGGATCGGTCTGAGTTAGTGATAGTATCACTAGTTCGCACTAGCTGTGTCATCTATCGTCCCGCGTGACTCGTGGGATATGACCTAGTTTGTACTCTTTCCGGAGATGTAGAAAAATAATGTATAGGAGCTTGGAATGCCTCCGATGAGATGTAATCCTCTTTTCACCGTAATAGTACTTTGTTTGGTCTTGTACTAAACCCGGTATGGTGTGTATGACGATGGAATAAAAGAAGCAGTTTCTGTATCTACCATGTCATACGGATGATCATCTTGCATTCCGAGTTATTCCTTACATTATGTATCCTATGTCGGAATTTTACCATCCTGACTAAATCATTGTCTTGTTTACCTAGGATGGTCAACACGCGCGCTAACCCTGCTTCCCAAGAGCAGGCCGAAGGCAGTGAAGCCAGGAATGAAAATCTGCCTCATCCTCCTTCACTAGCCGAGGTTATGATGGAAGCTGAGAGAAACAAGCGGGAGACAAACCGTTTGTTGGAGCGTATTGAACAGAATACAGCACACCATCAGAGGGCTAACGTGGTGTCACTCAGTGATTTTATCAAATTGCATCCACCCACGTTCCACCACTCCGTCGAGCCTCTCGACGCTGATGACTGGCTTCGCAGTATCTCTCACAAGCTGCGTTCCGCGCTGGTAGCGGAGGCTGACAAGGTCACCTTTGCTGCATATCATCTTGAAGGCCCTGCCAGTCTTTGGTGGGAGAATTATGGAGCTATTCGCCCAGCGGGCCATGTCACCACATGGGCTGAGCTCAACGAGGTTTTCCGTGAACATCACATTCCGGAGGGTCTCATGGACCGTAAACGTGAAGAATTTTGCAGTTTCACCCAAGGCCGACTTTCTGTGGATGCCTATAGCAGAGAGTTTGGTAATCTCGCCCGATATGCAACTGAGGAAGTGTCTACTGACGCCAAGAAGCAAGCAAGGTTCCGTAAGGGCCTTAGTCCTGAGCTTCGCCGCGACCTCCGTCTGCATGAGTGCACATCTTTTTCGAAACTTGTCAACAAAGCCATCAGTGCTGAAACTGGTCAGACTGACTATGACGCAACACGCAAGCATGGACGTGACATGGGTTCCTCATCCGGTGCTGGTCCTCAGAAGCGCCGCGTGTGGGTACCCAACACCGCCCTGCCACCCAGGTTCACACCGAGGCCATCCTTCCAGGCGCCTCGCCCTGTTCAACAGTCTGCACCGGCCAAGCCCTATGGGGGTCCAACCAATAATGCTCCTCCACGTACCAGTTCCGTGACTTGTTTCAAGTGTGGGGAATCTGGTCACTATATGCGTGAGTGTCCCCAGACCAACCCCAATCAATCTGCTAAAGCTGTTGGCCGTGGCAAGCTGACAGGGAAGGTGTTTCATGCTAAACCGGTCACCGCTTCACGTGGCCATGTCAACTGTATCTCTGCCGAAGAAGCTCAAGAGGACCCCAACGTCGTTCTCGGTACGCTTCTTGTTAATTGCCACCCGGCATCTGTTCTTTTCGATACAGGAGCCTCTCATTCTTTTATATCCGAAAATTATGCTCGTTTGCATAACGTTGCATTCTGTGACTTGCCGTCCACTATGGAAATTTCTACCCCTGGTTCTAGATGGCAGACCTCTAGGGTAAGTTATGGAAATGAAATCCAAGTCGACAGACTTGTTTTCCTCGCATCTTTGATAGCCCTTAAATCTTCAGATATTAATATCATTCTGGGTATGGACTGGATGTCAGCTCATCATGCCCAAATTGATTGCTTCTCTAGGACTGTTCAACTCACCCATCCTTCGGGGAAGATAGTCAATGTCTTGACCCGAATAGCCAAGCAACAATTATATTCTCTTAACGCTAGCCCTTTGCCAGACCTTGAGGACGTGCCGGTAGTCCGTGACTTCCCGGATGTCTTTCCAGAGGAATTGCCAGGTGTTCCACCTGACAGGGATGTTGAGTTCGTAATCGACCCCATCCCCGGAACCGTTCCGATTGCTAGAAGACCTTATAAGATGGCACCACTAGAACTAGCCGAGCTTAAGAAGCAACTCGATGAATCCTTGAAAAAGGGTTTCATCCGCCCTAGTTCATCTCCGTGGGCTTGCCCCGTCCTATTCGTCAAGAAGAAGGATGGTACGGACCGGATGGTTGTAGATTACCGACCTGTCAATTTGGTCACAATCAAGAACAAATATCCACTTCCCAGGATCAACGATCTGTATGATCAGCTCGCTGGATCCTCAGTCTTCTCCAATATGGATTTGAGGTTGGGCTACCATCAAATCAAAATCAGAAACGGGGACATTCCTAAAACGGCCTTTGTTACTCGTTATGGCCAATACGAGTACACCGTCATGTCCTTCGGATTAACCAATGCTCCAGCCACCTTTTCTCGGTTAATGAACTCAATCTTCATGGAGTATTTGGATAAATTCGTCGTAGTTTATCTCGATGATATACTCATCTACTCCAAGAACGAGGAAGAACATGCCGAACATTTAAGGCTAGTGTTGAAGAAACTTCGAGAGCATCACCTTTATGCCAAATTTTCAAAATGTGAATTCTGGTTGTCAGAAGTGACCTATCTGGGTCATGTAATATCTGGTAAAGGTATTGCTGTTAACCCTGAGCGAGTTCAAGCCGTCCTTAATTGGACTCCACCCGAATCGGTCAAGCAAGTTCGGAGTTTTCTAGGCTTAGCGAGCTATTGCCGTCGCTTTGTCGAGAACTTCTCCAAAGTTGCTAAACCTCTAACCGAACTCCTCAAGAAAGATAAGAAGTTCGAATGGACTCCACAATGTGAGCACAGCTTTCAGGAACTGAAAAGACGCCTGACCTCTGCTCCCGTGCTGGTACCGCCAGACTTCTCCAAGGACTTTGTTATCTACTGCGACGCCTCGCGACAAGGACTAGGTTGCATTCTTATGCAAGATCGACACGTAATTGCCTACGCTTCACGGCAATTGCACCCACATGAGGAGAATTATCCTACTCATGATCTAGAGCTTGCAGCCGTAGTCTATGCACTTAAGACCTGGCGACATTACCTCCTCGGTAATCGTTGCGAAATATTCACTGATCACCAAAGTCTGAAGTACATTTTCACCCAACCGGATTTGAATCTCAGGCAGAGACGTTGGGTTGAATTGATCACAGACTTTGACTTAGGAATAACCTACACCCCAGGGAAAGCCAACGTCATGGCTGATGCGCTAAGTCGTAAATCTTATTGTAACAACCTGATGTTACAACAAAGTCAACCGCTTCTCCATGAGGAATTTCGGAAGCTTAACCTTCACATTATACCTCAAGGTTTTCTTTCCACCTTGGTGGCAAAACCTACCCTTACGGATCAAATTATCAAAGCACAGAAGGTAGATCCGGGAATCTCCCGCATCAAGAGAAACATTCAGAAAGGAATTGCGAATTGCTTCTCCATTAATGATCAAGGGGTCGTATACTTCGGGGATCGACTAGTGGTTCCCAAAGTGCGCAACCTGAGGCGATTGATCCTTAAGGAAGCTCATGAATCTCCTCTCACCATTCATCCCGGTAGTACTAAAATGTATCAGGACCTACGCCAGAGGTTCTGGTGGACTAGGATGAAGAGAGAAATTGCTCAATATATTGCAAATTGCGACGTCTGTCGACGTGTAAAAGCAGAGCATCAACGGCCTGCTGGCACCCTTCAACCCTTAGCTATTCCTGAATGGAAATGGGATAAAATTGGTATGGATTTCATTACCGGCTTTCCCAGGACCAAGAGAGGGAATAATGCTATCTTCGTCGTGGCCGATCGTCTTTCCAAAGTAGCTCATTTCTTACCTGTTCGTGAGAGTATAACCGCTAGTCAGCTGGCAGATTTGTACATCTCCCGAATAGTGTCTCTCCATGGTGTTCCTTTGGAAATTAACTCGGATCGAGGAAGTCTTTTCACCTCTCGATTTTGGGAAAGTTTCCAAAATGCTATGGGAACCCGTCTCTCCTTTAGCACCGCTTTCCACCCTCAGTCGAGTGGTCAAGTGGAACGCGTCAATCAGATTCTAGAAGACATGCTTCGAGCCTCCGTTATCTCTTTCGGAATGGACTGGGAGAAGTGCCTTCCATTTGCCGAATTCGCTTACAACAACAGCTATCAATCTAGCTTGGGTAAAGCCCCTTTTGAAGTTCTCTATGGACGACGATGTCGAACACCCCTTAACTGGTCAGAGACCGGGGAAAGACAATTCTTTGGCCCGGATATGATTCAGGAAGCAGAAGAACAAGTTCGTATCGTTCGTGAAAAGTTGAAAACAGCCCAATCCCGTCAAAAGAGTCAATATGACCGAAAACATAAGGCTATGACTTTCGAGGTTGACGAGAAGGCTTATCTTCGGGTCACCCCTCTGAAGGGAACCCATCGCTTCGGTATCAAAGGCAAATTGGCTCCTCGTTACATTGGACCTTTTCGCATTCTTGCCAAACGAGGAGAAGTTGCCTACCAATTGGAACTACCTCCACACCTCTCCAGAGTTCACGATGTCTTCCACGTTTCTCAACTCAGGCGTTGCTTCTCGGATCCTATCCGTGAAGTGGACCACGAAACGCTTGATCTCCAAGATAATCTTACATATCGAGAGTACCCCATTCGTATCCTCGATCAAGCCGAACGTACCACGCGACGTCATAATATCAAGTTTCTCAAGGTTCAATGGTCGCACCATTCTGAGGATGAAGCAACTTGGGAAAGGGAGGATCGTCTTCGACTCGAGTATCCCGCCTTCTTCTCGGAGGAACCCAAATCTCGGGACGAGATTCTTTTGAGTGGGGGTGAGTTGTCACACCCTAGCTAGTCATGCATTAGAGTGTTGCATCATGTTTACTCATTCATCAGAAACTTGAAATGGGGATGACAGAACCCCCAGTCCCCTCTGAAACCAACTAGGGCTACTAAAATAATTTTTCAATGAACCTGAAATGCCCTTCTAAAATGCCCATCATTTTTGTCTTGGTTCAGAACCTCTGCCAAAAATGGTGCACATTTTCCTAGGCCATCCTAGGGTTTTTGAATTAAATCATAGATATTTGAATTTGGGCATTTAAAATAATATAAAATATTTAAATGCTCAAATATCTCCAAACTAAAATGTTTCATGTTGGAAATAATCCAACTATGGGCCAGGAATAGTTTGGTGATTTTTGAAGTTGCCTAGGTATTTTATTTAATTCAACAAAGTTGCAGATATATTAAATAAAAACAGAAACAGAAAGAAAAGGGGGAAAACTTACCTGGGCTCCTCCACTGTGCGGCCCAGCCAGCTGGCTGGCCCAGCCAGCCCAGCCCACCTCCCTCCTCTGTCGTCTTCGTCCAGACAGAGGGAGGGGAGTGTGGCCGGCGCGCGCGCGCGCCACCGCGCCACGCCACCTGCTCGCCTGCTTGCCTGGCCTCCCCTCCTCGCTCGACGCCCTGGACGACGCCACGCCTCTCCCCCTGCTCTCTCTCACTCTCCCCGGCTCTCTCCTTCCTCTCCCTCGCTCTCTCTCTCACACGGCCGAACACCACCGTCGCCACCGTTCGCCGTAGCAGTCGTCTCCGGCCACCCCTCGCTCCTCCGACTAGCTCAGAAGCTCCGCCACAACTCCCTCTTCCTCCCCACCGCTCCACAGCTCCCCGGAAGCCCTGCATCGCCGCCACGTCGCCGTTCCCCTCTTCGGGCTCCGACCACCGTCGCCGTCAAATTCGTCGTCTCCGGCGCATCCCCGAGCCCGCTTCGACGCCCACTGCAACCGCGGTGAGCCCCCGGAGCGTTTCCCCCTTCTCCCCTGGCCTCTCCCGACCTCTAGGCCCTAGCCCCACCTCGGCCGAGAGCTCCACGCCGCCGGCGATGTCGCCGTCGTGGCCACGGTCGCCGTAGCGCCCAACCGAGCACACCATCGTGCTCCACACATCACCAGGAGCACGTAGCACGCACCAACGCCTCCCCAAACCCCCTGCAACACTGATCCCGACCGCACCCGAACTCCGGCCGCCGCAGCCGAGCTCGCCGCCGTCAACTCCGGCCACCCCGAACCCAACCACCACCACCAATAGCCGCGGCTCACCCTCAGCAACACGTAGATGCCTTCCGCCGTCCATTTGGTTGCCGGAATGGCAAAAAGCACTCTCGCCGCCGTCTCGGACCTCGCCGGCGTCATGTCGCCGGTGGGGTTTGACTTGTCCGACCTAGGGTTTGACCCCCCAGGGTCACTGACGCGTGGGCCCTGTCGGCCAGGTGGTTAGGTTAGCGCTAACTACTGTTAGTCAACCCCCCCTGACACTGACAGTGGGCCCCAGCGCCACTAATTAGTAATTAGGATTAATTTAAACCTGGTTAACCCCCCCTGTCACTGACGTGTGGGCCCAACACATCAGGTTTGACTTCAGCCAGCCGCAGTTGACCTGCTGACGTCACACTGACATCAGGCTGACGCAGTAATTGAATTTCTGGATTTAAATTAAATCAGGAAATTCCAGAATAATATTTAAACTTCAAAAATTCATAACTTTTATTCTGTAACTCCAAATTGGACAAATTATATATGAAAAATGATCAGAAAAATCCAATCTATCCATCTGTACCATTTTCATGCATGATCAAACAAGTTAAATTGATGTTTTAAGCAGAATAAGGAAAAGCACTTAAAGAGGCCATATTTGAGTTTGAAATTTGAATCTTTGATTCAAATTTGTTCAAACCCCTCTGGTTTTAGTTGCATTAGCCCAACACACTCATATTGCCATGTTTCATGCATGCATCATATTGTTGCACATTGTTTGGTGATGCCTGTGTATCGATGTCCTTTGCGACAGGATCTGTCCCCGAGGAGTACCGTGATTACCCTAACGAAGAATCATATCCGAGCATCGAACCATCAGGCAAGCAACCAACCATTTGATCATATCGATACAATCCCATGTTCTCGCTCCTGCTCTCTTTTACTGCATTAAGACAACGCGATTCAAACTGCTGTGTGCTACGGTAGTTGAACCCATTTCCTCTGCATGACCTGTCATTGCCACAGTAACTAGATGAAACCCACTAGCATGTGTAGGAGTTGATTGAGCCATATGTATGTGTTGTTCCTACCTTGCTATGCCTGCTATGCTTAGAGTTGTGTCAGGTCTGGTTCATCTGGGTGATGGGCTAGAGTGAAATGATTATGTCGGTAATGAGAGTGGTGTGGTGAACACGATTTGGTAAAGGTATCGATGAGAGGCCATGTAGGAGTACATGGTGGGTTGTTGCATTAGCCCGTGGGTATTGAACCTTCACATTGTTCCTCAAGGTTTTCTCTCCACCTTGGTGGCAAAACCTACCCTTACGGATCAAATTATCAAAGCACAGAAGGTAGATCCGGGAATCTCCCGCATCAAGAGGAACATTCAGAAAGGAATTGCGAATTGCTTCTCCATTAATGATCAAGGGGTCGTATACTTCGGGAATCGACTAGTGGTTCCCAAAGTGCGAAACCTGAGGCGTTTGATCCTTAAGGAAGCTCATGAATCTCCTCTCACCATTCATCCCGGTAGCACTAAAATGTATCAGGACCTACGCCAGAGGTTCTGGTGGACTAGGATGAAGAGAGAAATTGCTCAGTATATTGCCAATTGCGACGTCTGCCGTCGTGTAAAAGCAGAGCATCAACGGCCTGCTGGCACCCTTCAACCCTTAGCTATTCCTGAATGGAAATGGGATAAAATTGGTATGGATTTCATTACCGGTTTTCCCAGGACCAAAAGAGGGAATAATGCTATTTTCGTCGTGGTCGATCGTCTTTCCAAAGTAGCCCATTTCTTACCTGTTCGTGAGAGTATAACCGCTAGTCAGCTGGCAGACTTATACATCTCCCGAATAGTGTCCCTCCATGGTGTTCCTTTGGAAATCAATTCGGATCGAGGAAGTCTTTTCACCTCTCGATTTTGGGAAAGTTTCCAAAATGCTATGGGAACTCGTCTCTCCTTTAGCACCGCTTTCCACCCTCAGTCAAGTGGTCAAGTGGAACGCGTCAATCAGATTCTAGAAGACATGCTTCGAGCCTCCGTTATCTCTTTCGGAATGGACTGGGAGAAGTGCCTTCCATTTGCCGAATTCGCGTACAACAACAGCTATCAATCTAGCTTGGGTAAAGCCCCTTTTGAAGTTCTCTATGGACGACGATGTCGAACACCCCTTAACTGGTCAGAGACCGGGGAAAGACAATTCTTTGGCCCGGATATGATTCAGGAAGCAGAAGAACAAGTTCGTATCGTTCGTGAAAAGTTGAAAACAGCCCAATCTCGTCAAAAGAGTCAATATGACCGAAAACATAAGGCTATGACTTTCGAGGTTGACGAGAAGGCTTATCTTCGGGTCACCCCTCTGAAGGGAACCCATCGTTTCGGTATCAAAGGCAAATTGGCTCCTCGTTACATTGGACCTTTTCGCATTCTTGCCAAATGAGGAGAAGTTGCCTACCAGTTGGAACTACCTCCGCACCTCTCCAGAGTTCACGATGTCTTCCACGTTTCTCAACTCAGGCGTTGCTTCTCGGATCCTATCCGTGAAGTGGACCACGAAACGCTTGATCTCCAAGATGATCTTACATATCGAGAGTACCCCATTCGTATCCTCGATCAAGCAGAACGTACCACGCGACGTCATAATATCAAGTTTCTCAAGGTTCAATGGTCGCACCATTCTGAGGATGAAGCAACTTGGGAAAGGGAGGATCGTCTTCGACTTGAATATCCCGCCTTCTTCTCAGAGGAACCCAAATCTCGGGACGAGATTCTTTTGAGTGGGGGTGAGTTGTCACACCCTAGCTAGTCATGCATTAGAGTGTTGCATCATGTTTACTCTTTCATCAGAAACTTGAAATGGGGATGACAGAACCCCCAGTCCCCTCTGAAACCAACTAGGGTTACTAAAATAATTTTTCAATGAACCTGAAATGCCCTTCTAAAATGCCCATCATTTTTGTCTTGGTTCAGAACCTCTGCCAAAAGTGGTGCACATTTTCCTAGGCCATCCTAGGGTTTTTGAATTAAATCATAAATATTTGAATTTGGGCATTTAAAATAATATAAAATATTTAAATGCTCAAATATCTCCAAACTAAAATGTTTCATGTTGGAAATAATCCAACTATGGGCCAGGAATAGTTTGGTGATTTTTGAAGTTGCCTAGGTATTTTATTTAATTCAACAAAGTTGCAGATATATTAAATAAAAACAGAAATAGAAAAAAAAGGGGGAAAACTTACCTGGGCTCCTCCCTGTGCGGCCCAGCCAGCTGGCCGGCCCAGCAAGCCAGCCCAGCCCACCACCGCCGTCGTCCTCCTGGCGCCAGTCGGCCAGGCGTGTGGCCGGCGCGCGCGCATGGCCGGAGCGCCACGCCACCAGCCCGTCTGCCTGCCTCCCTCGCCAGCGCGACGCCGCGGCGCTTCTTCTCGGTGCCGCCCCGATCCCCTGGCCTTATCCCTCTCTCTCTCTCCCGTGCTGCTCCCTCCCTCTCTCTCACGGCCGAACACCACCGTCGCCGCCGTTCCCCATAGCCGCCGTCTCCGACCACCCCTCGCTCCCCCGACTAGCTCAGGAGCTCCGCCTCGACTCCCTCTTCCTCCCCACCGCTCCACGGGTCTCCGGAAGCCCTGCATCACCGCCACGTCGCCGTTCCCCTCTTCGGGCTCCGACCACCGTCGCCGTCAAATTCGTCGTCTCCTGCGCGTCCCCGAGCCCGCTTCGACGCCCACTGCAACCGCGGTGAGCCCCCGAGTCGTTTCCCCCTTCTCCCCTGGTCTCTCCCGACCTCTAGGCCCTAGCCCCACCTCGGCCGAGAGCTCCACGCCGCCGATGATGTCGCCGTCGTGGCCACGGTCGCCGTAGCGCCCAACCGAGCACACCATCGTGCTCCACACCTCACTAGGAGCACGTAGCACGCACCAACACCTCCCCTAACGCCCTGCAACGCCGTTTCCGACCGCACCCGAACTCCGGCCGCCGCAGCCGAGCTCGCCGTCGTCAACTCCAGCCACCCCGAGCCCAACCACCACCACCAATAGTCGCGGCTCAACCTCAGCAACACGTAGATGCCTTCCACCGTCCATTTGGTTGCCGGAATGGCAAAAAGCACTTTCGCCGCCGTCTCGGACCTCGCCGGCGTCATGTCGCCGGTGGGGTTTGACTTGTCCGACCTGGGGTTTGACCCCCCAGGGTCACTGACGCGTGGGCCCTGTCGGCCAGGTGGTTAGGTTAGCGCTAACTACTGTTAGTCAACCCCCCTGACACTGACAGTGGGCCCCAGCGCCTCTAATCCCTAATTAGGATTAAATTAAACCTGTTAAACCCCCCTGTCACTGACGTGTGGCCCCCACACGTCAGGTTTGACTTCAGCCAGCCGCAGTTGACCACTGACGTCATGCTGACGTCATGCTGGCGCAATAATTATATTCTGGATTTAAATTAAATCAGGAAATTCCAGAATATTATTTAAACTTCAAAAATTCATAACTTTTATTCTGTAACTCCAAATTGGACAAATTATATATGAAAAATGATCAGAAAAATTCAATCTATCCATCTGTACTATTTTCATGCATGATCAAACAAGTTAAATTGATGTTTTAAGCAGAACAAGGAAAAGCACTTTAAAAGGCCATGTTTGAGTTTGAAATTTGAATCTTTGATTCAAATTTGTTCAAACCCCTCTGGTTTTAATTGCATTAGCCCAACACACTCATATTGCCATGTTTCATGCATGCATCATATTGTTGCACATTGTTTGGTGATGCTTGTGTATCGATGTCCTTTGCGACAGGTTCTGCCCCCGAGGAGTACCGTGATTACCCTAACGAAGAACCGTATCTGTGCATCGAACCATCAGGCAAGCAACCAACCATTTGATCATATCAATACAATCCCATGTTCTCGCTCCTGCTCTATTTTACTGCATTAAGACAACGCGATTCAAACTGATGTGTGCTACGGTAGTTGAACCCATTTCCTCTGCATGACCTGTCATTGCCACAGTAACTAGACGAAACCCACTAGCATGTGTAGGAGTTGATTGAGCCCTATGTATGTGTTGTTCCTACCTTGCTATGCCTGCTATGCTTAGAGTCGTGTCAGGTCTGGTTCATCTGGGTGATGGGCTGGAGTGAAATGTTATGTCGGTAAGGAGAGTGGTGTGGTGAACACGATTTGGTAAAGGTATCGATGAGAGGCCATGTAGGAGTACATGGTGGGTTGTTTCATTGAAGCCGACCTTAAGCACTGAGATCTGTATGTGTGATTTAAGAATCAGCTACTACCATGCATTGGGCCCGAAACCAATGGACCCTCTCGGCTTCTTATTCACCCTAGTTCTCCGTCCAGGAGTTGCAAGTAGTTTCTGGTGTTTGTAGCCTACTGGAGGCCGTGGACAGCGCTGACCGTAGGGGTGGGCTGTGATGCGGTAGGTACGTGGCCGGGTGTACCGAATACCCGTTAGGTATCTCGGGAACCCTGTTCACATCGTTCGGGCCGTATGGGAAACCTCGGCCGGACTCCCTGCGGATGGAACCTGAATAGGCGATAAACCTGGACTGGAGGCTTAGGTGATTAGGTAGGTCGTGGCCGACACCCACGTTGGGCTTCCGCTTGAAGGTTGCCGAGTACATGTCGTGTAAACGACGGTAAGTGGTGAGAGCGTGTATGAAGAAGTACACCCCTGCAGGGTTAACATGATCTATTCGAATAGCCGCGTCCGCGGTAAAGGACTACTTGGTTGCCTATACAGTTCATAGACAAGTAAATGGAAACTACTAAAAGCCTCAAGATAAGTGTGAGTGCCGAGGATGGCTCTTCCGTAGGAAGACGGAGGTGGATCCTCGGTAGTGTATTGAAGTGGTGAGTAGTGGACTCGTGTGCGCAAAACCATTTCAAGCTGGAGTATCGTAGGATAGTCTAGCCAAGAGTCAAAGCTGGCTTGCTGCAATAACTCCACCAACCCTTCTTGATACTATGCATGTATGTAGGATCTGATGTAAGTCTTGCTGAGTACCTTTGTACTCATGTTGCTATAATCTACATTTTTACAGAAGACGCTGCAACCCCTTCTGATGGGTTCTATGTAGACGTTGACATCAACGAGTAGGCTAAAGACCCAGGTGGTGACCCTGAGCTTGTGATGGACCACGTAGTATAGCTAGGCTTTCCAAGCCTCTTTTATTTTACTAGTTGTCTGTACCCAGACAATGTACTTCCGCTGCTGGCTTGTATGACTGTATGACTTGTATGTTGGGTCGTGAGACCCGTACCTTTGTGAATGTTATGTATGGCTCCCTGAGCCTTAAATAAAGTACTTGTGTCATAGAGTCATGTTGTGATGCTTCGTTGTATTTGCACATATCGAGCATATTGTGTGTATGATTGAAATGCTTGGTATGTGTGGGATCTGACTATCTAGTTGTTTATCTTTAGTAGCCTCTCTTACCGGGAAATGTCTCCTAGTGTTACCGCTGAGCCATGGTAGCTTGCTACTGCTCTGGAACACTTAGGCTGGCCGGCATGTGTCCTTCTTCGTTCCTGTGTCTGTCCCTTCGGGGAAATGTCACGCTTTGAGTACCGGAGTCCTGTTAGCCCGCTACAGCCCGGTTTACCGGAGTCCTGCTAGCCCAGTGCTACAGCCCGGACCCACTTGCTGATGACCGACACGTTCGAAGCTGGGTCATGGATGCCTGTCCCTGTAAGTCTGTGCCACTTTGGGTTTACGACTAGTCATGTCAGCCCGGGCTCCTTATCATATGGATGCTAGCGACACTATCATATACGTGAGCCAAAAGGCGCAAACGGTCCCGGGAAAAGGTAAGACGACACCCGTGGGGATACCGTGCGTGAGGCCGCAAAGTGATATGAGGTGTTACCAGCTAGATCGATGTGACATCGAGTCGGGGTCCTGACAGTAATCCTACAGGCAGTCAAGCTCTGATACCAAAGCTGTCAGGACCCCGACTCAATGCCACATCGATCTAGCATGTAACACATCATATCACTTTGCGGCCTCATGCACGGTATCCCCACGGGTGTCACCTTACCTTTGCCCGGGACCGTTTGCGCCTTTTGGCACACGTATATGATAGTGTCGCTAGCATCCATATGATAAGGAGCCCGGCCTGACATGGCTAGTCGTAAACCCAAAGTGGCACAAACTTACAGGGACAGGCATCCATGACCCAGCATCGAACGTGTCAGTCATCAGCGAGTGAATCTAGGCTGTAGCACTGGGCTAGCAGGACTCCGGTGAACCGGGCTGTAGCGGGCTAACACGACTCCGGTATTCATCGCGTGACATTTCCCCGAAGGGATAGACACAGGATCAAAGAAGGACACATGCCGGCCAGCCTAAGTGTTCTGGAGCAGTAGCAAGCTACCATGGCTCAGTGGAAGCACTAGGAGACATTTCCCAGTAAGAGAGGCTACTAAGGATAAACAACTAGATAGTCAGATCCCACACATACCAAGCATTTCAATAACATACACACAATATGCTCGATATGTGCAAATACAACATGGCATCACAACATGACTCTACAACTCAAGTATTTTATTCAATATGCTCCGGGGAGCGAGATATAACAAACATGGGTCTCATGACCCAACAATCAGAGCATACAAGTCAAAGCACAAGCGGAAGCTTAACTTGTCTGAGTACAGACAACTATAAATGAAAAAGGCTGAAAAACCTGACTATCTACCAGATCCTGCCGAGGGCACAAGATCGTAGCTGAGGTAACAAGCTAAACGTCGAAGTCCAAGCGGAACTACTAGCGAGACTGAAGTCTCTCTGCAAAAACATAAAATAGGCAAACGTGAGTACAAATGTACCCAGCAAGACTTACATCAGAACTAACTACATATGCCTCATTATCAACAAAGGGGGTGGTGGAGTTTAACTGCAGCAAGCTAGCTTTGACTCAGTGGCTATCCTGAGCTACGACTGCAATGTAACTCTTTGAGGTGGCGCACACGAGTCCACATATTCACCATATCAATACACCACTATGGATCCGCTCCCGTCTCCCTACGAGAACGCCATCCATAGCACTCACGCTTATCTTGCGTATTTTAGAGTATCCATTTTCACTTGTCTATGAACTGTACAGGCAACCCAGAAGTCCTTTACCGCGGACACGGCTATTCGAATATATCATATTAACCCTGCAGGGTTGTACTTCTTCACACACGCTCTCACCACTTACGGCCGTTTACACGACATGTACTCGGCAACCTTCAAGCGGAAGCCCAGTGAGGGTGTCGGCCACGACCTAACTAACCACACAAGTCTCTCATCCAGGTTTATCGCCTATTCAGGTTCCATCCGCAAGGAGATCCGGTCGGGGTGTCGCTCACGGCCCCAAACGATGTGAGCAGGGTTCCCAAGCACACCTCGACGGGTGGATCTATGCTTGGTACACCGTGCCACTGTGCCTAGTCTGTCCCAAGCCCACTTGTACCGGGTGCCACTTGGTAGACTACTAACACTACCTACAAACACCAGAAACTAGTTGCAACTCCTGGACAGAGATCATGTTGATTAATAAGTCGAGAGGGGTCAAGTTACCGGAACCCAATGTGTGGTAGTAACTGGTCATGGATCACAAACACAGAACTCAGTTCCTGAGGACGGCTGCAATGAGACAACCCACCATGTACTCCTACATGGCCTCTCACCGCTACCTTTACCAAATCGTGTTCACACACTTAGCTCTCAATAGTAGGACATGTTCACCACATTCCAATTCATCCCCGATGAATCAGACTTGACTCAACTCTAAGCAGTAGCAGGCATGAGAAACAAAACATGAATGAGTAGGCACATCAAGGCTCAAACAACTCCTACTCATGCTAGTGGGTTTCATCTATTTACTGTGGCAATGACAGGTCATGCAGAGGATAAGGGGTTCAGCTACCGCAGCAAGTAACAAATATGTCGTTGTTGTCCTAATGCAGTAAAAGAGAGCAGGAGCAAGAGAGTGGGATTGTATCGGAATGAACAAGGGGGTTTTGCTTTCCTGGCACTTCTGAAGATAGTAAAGCTCTTCATCGGTGTCATCGAACTTATCGTTGGAACACGTCTAGTGAGAGGGGACAAATACCGGCAAACAAGGAAGATAACAATCAATGCAATGCACAATATAATGCATGAATGTGACATGGCAATATGATGTGGTTTGAGCTAATGCAACTAGCAGCAAGTTAAATGGAGTTGGTTTGAATCCAAAATTCAAATTCAAACTCCACATGTGGTTATTTAAATGCCATTTAATTGAATTGTCCTAAACAGTAGTCATGAGTTGTTATATCATGCATGAAAATGGTACAGATGGATAGATTGGATTTTTCTGATCATTTTTCATATATAAATTATTTGATTTGGAGCTACGGTTGAATTTCTATGAATTTTGGAAATTTAAGCTATTTTCTGGAATTTCCTGGATTAATAAAAACGCCAGAAAACATTTACTACGTCAGCATGACAACAGCACTGCGTCAGCAGGTCAACTGGGTTGACCCAGGTCAAACGTGACCAGTGGGGCCCACTGGTCAGTGACCAAGTCACTAACTAATTTTAGTTAGCGTTAAACTAAACCTAAACTAAAGATTAGCCTGGGCTGGGCCCACATGTTAGTGACCCGGGGTTGATCAAACCCCCGGTCAAATGGCTCAAACAGGCCGGCGGCTCGACGCCGGCGTCTTCAGACGCGGCGGAGGGGTGCAAGAATGGCCCTCAAGCGTCCAAATGGATGGCCGAGGCCCTCTACGCGACGAGGGGACTCGTCCGCACCATTTGGTGCAGGTGGAGTGGTCGGACACGGCCCAGAACGGCGGCGGCGACCACTCGCGTGGCGGCCGGCGTTAGGACGTCGAACGTTCCAACGTCGCATGGCTCAGCAGGAGCAACGGGTAGTTGCTACGGCCCCGTGGTGATCCGCTGAGCGCGGTGGCGCGCTCGGTATCGAGCCAGCATGGCCGTGGCCACGACGGGCGACGTGCAGAGGCGGAAGCGCGTGCGGGCAAGCTCGGTGTGGTCGCTGTGGTGCACGAGAAGGCAAACGGAGAGGAGGAGGAGGTAGCAGGGCTCACGGCGCGTCAGACGAGCGGGTCGGAGGAGTCGGGGACGAGCCGGAGCAAGTGGGGCTGCGTGAGGGATCTCCGGCGGCCGACGATGGAGATGAAGACGACGGCGCTGCTTCAGGTGTCCCGCGGGCGCGTGCTTCGTCCTGGTGCTCCATGGCGTAGAGGCGGAGCGCCTGGACATGTCTGGGAGAAGTGGGGTGGCCGGTGAGCGCGGCTATGGCGAACGGCGGCGGCGGTCGGTCTCGGGTGAGCTCGGGGAAGGGGCTCGAGGGCGAGGGGAAGAGCAGAGAGTGAGGGGAGAGGCAGAGGCGGCTGTGGGGTGGCGCCGAGGAGAAGGCCCGAGGCATCGCCACGCTACCCAATCAGGCAGGCAGCCATGGAGCTGCGTGGCGAGCTCGGCATGCGCGGGCGCGCTCCTCTCTGCCTGCCTGGCGAGAGGAAGCAGGTGGCTGGCACGAGCCAGGACAGTGCTGGGCCGGCCAGTGGCCTGCCAGGTTGCGCCAGGTAGGTGGCCAGGTACTTCTCTCTCTCTCTTACCTAATTTAGTTTCTGTTTTTCTATTTTCCTGTAAATGTTGGGCTTAATTAAAAATACTAAAACGTTTCCAAAAATCCTGCAAATAATTGTGGGCTCTATTGGGATTATTCCAAACAACCCACACTTAAGTTCGGGATTAATTGAGCACTTTAAATAATATATAGCATTTAAATGCTCAATTGCAAATACTATATGATTTAATTCAGAGCCCAAATATGTCATGGAAAAATGTGCAACACCTCTGGTTACTGTTGCCAGCATTTCCCAGAAATGATGAACATTTTTGAAAGCCATTTGGATTCAATGAAATTATTTTAGTTGAACCTAGTGAATTCCTTTGATGCTAGGGTTTAGGCAATCCCCGTTTCAGGTTTAAAAGAAATTTAAACATGATGCAACGCAAGACTAACTAGACCAAAGCATAATAGATCTAGGGATGTGACATCATGCTCCTGCCTCCCGTGGCCGGCTGCGATGCAGCGGAGGCCTCACCGCCCCCTACTACTCCCACTGCTGGCCAGGCCATCCCTCTACTCACCCACACCCCCAGTTATTCTGCGGCGACGGCAACCTCACACCGTAGCCGAACCAGTGAACCCTCGTACTCCTCTTTGCGTCGGCATCCACTGCTGCGTCTTCCCCGGCTCCGCGTCGTCCCCTTCCTAGGCCTCACCGTCGTCCACCACCGTGGTGCTCTCGGCGCGACGTGGTCAATGTGGTCAACGACCGACTTCCATCGGAAGAGTACTGTATGTGGCGAGGCTAACAACTGGGTCCACGGCAGCCGCAAGGAAGTGCCTCCTTATTACATGTGAAATAATTATTCCTCTACCTAAGAGCAGGGACCCACTAGACGGGCCACCGTATTTCACGAAAAAAACGTTTCCCCCCATGACTGCTGGGACCCACCAGCTACACCTTCACACGCAAGGAAGTGCGTCCAGGCAAAAAAAAACGATTCGCCCCTTGACTGCTGGGACCCACCAGCTACTTCTTCGCATGCAAGGAAGTGCCTAACAGTCGGGACCCACCTGGTCGAAGCGTTCGTAGCGTTGTCATTCTAGTCGCGAACGTGTACGTACATATATACTGGTCGATGTAGAGGCGCGCACGTGTCGCAGTAGAGGCACGCACGTAGCATGTACACGTAAGTACAACGGCCGGTGTGCAAGAAAGAAAATACGGCCCCGTATGTGTACATACGGGCGGGGTCTCGAACGCCTACTCGCGCATACGTACGGCCAGGGCTCATGTACATGGCTGGGTCGGAACGGAGAAACAGCGTCGTCATCGTGTTCATGGGGAGCCAACTAGCTGGGTCGGAACGGAATGCGTCGTCATGTGAATCGGGAGGGCTTGGACGGAACATGCAATGGAAACGAGGCCCGGCATACCGTAGAATGGAGGAAACCGCCTTGTGTTCGACCGGCCACGTTCCAAATGGGATCCGGTTCATCGGGAGGGGTCTGGCGTACCGCAAAACGGAGGAAACGGACCTCCTACGGTCGGAACGAGGGTCCTATTGATCGAGAGGGGTGTGGCGTACCGCAAAACGGATGAAACGGACTTGTGTTGGAGCGCTACGGTCGAAACGGGGGTCCTGTTCATTGAGAGGGGTGTGGCGTACTGCAAAACGGCACTCCACGGGATACTGTTCATCTCCACCGTCGACCTCCTCCAGCCTCCATGGGCTACCGTCGACCTCCTCCATCCTCCACGGGCTCCTGTTCATCCAGCCTCCACTGCGCGCTACTCCACCGGCTACTGTTCAACCGCCCCTCCACGAGCACCCCTTTACCGTCTACTATTCATCCAACCCTCCACGGGGTCGTCCTGTTCTTCCAAAGGCAACACCACGGGGTCCTGCATCCACCCCCACCGCTCACTGTTCATCCAAACCGCCCCCCCCCCCGCAACGCTCACTATTCATCCAATTGATCGGCTTCAGTTAGTAGCAGTAGCGAAGGAATCGCTCGATCGGGTTCAGTTAACAACCATCGATCGATCGCTCGGGTTCAATAACGTGTAGCCTGCAGTGCAACTGCTCGGGTTCAGTTAGAGCCCAATGCCTCGCTCGGGTTCAGTTAGAGCCAACGCCTCGCACACACACGCGTACGTGTACGAGAGAAATGCGCATTGCTCGGCCCCCGACCACCCACCATAACCGAGAACTCCCCGAAATTTTCCTTGCCCTCGCTTCTACCACGGTTTTTTCCGTCACGGACAGCCCAAAGAATGTCATGCAGCTGCGTCTCCGGCCCGCCCAGGATGGAAAGCCCATTTTCTGTCAGGATTTTTTGTCATAGAAGTCGGAGCCCACCACATCTATGATGATACCGGGTTTTGTCACAGTTATCATCATAGAAGTGTCATATGTATGAAAGAAAAAAGTTTCGTTTGGCCCAAAATGTCATGGATCTGTCTTTTTTTTTGTAGTGCCTCCTCTCTCTCGGTGGCACCAGAGTGCGAACGGGAGGGGAATCATCGCCGCGGTGATCGTCTTCATCAACATCACCATCCTCATCTTTTACGCGGTCCCCTCTCCCACACCCCGCTATTATCCGTACTTGAACATGGTGCTTTATGCCACATATTATGATCCAATGATGTGTTGCCATCCTATGATGTTTTGAGTAGATATCCTTTGTATTTGTGTTGATTGATAATCTAGATTGGTATGAGTTGTATGTTTTATTTTTGTGTTGTCCTATTGTGCCCTCCGTGTCGCGCAAGCGTGAGGGATTCCTGCTGTAGGGTGTTGCAATACGTTCATGATTCTCTTATAGTGGGTTGCTTGAGTGACAGAAGCATAGACCCAAGTAAGGGGGTTGTTGCGTTTGGGATAAAGGGGACTTGATATGTTAATGCTATGGTTGGGTTTTACCTTAATGATCTTTAGTAGTTGCGGATGCTTGCTAGAGTTCCAATCATAAGTGCATATGATCCAAGAAGAGAAAGTATGTTAGCTTATGCCTCTCCCTCATATTAAATTACAATAGTGATTACCGGTCTTGTTAACAATTGCCTAGGACAATTCCGCACACCAACCCATCATTATTCCACACTTGCCATTTATAATACTTAAGTAATATATTCTAACTCTATGATAACATCACCTATTTTTATATTTTAGCTCTACGATATCATGCAAAGTTATCCTCTTCATACCCATAACATAGTTTTATTTCTCATTTCTAGTTGGAAGCAAATGTTCGGTGTACGTAGAATCGTATCAGCGGCAGATAGGACTTGAGAGAATATTGATCTTTCCTTTAGCTCCTTGTGGGTTCGACACTCCATACTTATCACTTCCACCTTTGGGAATTGCTATGATGATTCCCTGCACTTGGGGATTATCAGTTGACTGGATGTTCATTGACAACAATGCTGATTATTTCCCAGGAGTTCATGAGAGTTTCAGAGCAACAGAAGTTCACACATTTGTTGGTCAGAAATTGACTAAATTGAATGATGATTTGATCATGCAGTTTTACTCTACATCACACTTTTACCCTGATGGTAAAATTGTTTGGATGACTGAGGGTACTAGGTACCAATCTTCTGTTGTTGAGTGGGCCCAACTGACCAATGCCCCTGAAGAGCATGAGGATGACACAGATGTGTATGCCAAGCCCAGAAAAGGACATGACTCCATGGCATACATGTGCAAGGAGATTCTTGATGCTGCCTTGGATACTCACAAGTTTGGCTCAGTATACTATTTGCTGTCAGGGCTGCCAACAATCAACACTATCCTCAGGCACACATTGTTGCCCAAGTCTGGAGATGACATGATGATTAGAGGGCATTCATAAATTTGCTGCATATATTTGATGTGCCAGAGAAATTCAAAGTGAAGTCCTTAATAGTTGAGACAATCAAGAGGATTGCTGCAGATCAAAAGAGATCATGTGGCTATGCTCCACACATTCAGATGCTCATCAACTCCAAGATGGGCAAAGGCATGTATGTTTTGGACAAGGAGCATCTTCCCCTGTTGCCTGAATTTGAAGACAATGTGTTTGTCATGGATCCATCACATCCTACATCAGTAGAGGCTCAGGAGAAGAAAGAAAAAGCAAAAGTAGAGAAGGCATCCAAGACAACAAGTGCTGAAGAGGCATCCCAGATATTTCTCAAGTCCAAACAAGATCAACTTGGTTATCTCATTCAAGATACTTTGAGGATTGAGAAAGATTTGGCCACCCTGACTCAAAATCAATAGAGTCTTGAAAGGATTATCAAGACAAAAATACATGATCTAGATGTGAATGTCATAGAAATGCAGTCAACTGTGGAGAAGATTGAAGAAGAGATTAAAGACAGGGATGAGGGACCTACAACAGATGCTTTTCAGCAAGTCCCAAGGGGACCAATGTCCACAGCTATGCCAGTTGCTACTGATCCCAGACCTATAGTGTAAGCACATGCATCAACCACCTCAGTTGCTCCTCCAGTTGTAACTCCCCCATCTCCTCAGTCCTCTTCAGATGCATTCATTGCAGGACTCCTCTCCACGCCACCTTCGCACTCCGGAGCTCCTGGAGATTGTGCTTAGGGAGCCGCATAGCACTATGCATTTTCAAGCTTTTTGGTAACTTGTTGCCAAAGGGGGATAAAGTGTATAGATCATATGCTTCAAGAGAGAGTGTTCTTTGGTCTTATTTGTCTCTCTTGCTACTTTATTCGCTTGCTTGTTTGGGTGATACATTATTTATCCTTATGTGTGAGATACTCCTATGATCATATCACATCATACTTTAATGTTTGTGCTTGAATGATGATATTCTATCTCTTATGTATGACAATTCATATCTTGCCTTGGTGATGAGTGCATATTCCATATTCTATCATTTTGAGCGGTCCACCAAGATGTATGTGACATGGAAGAGTGACCCATGATCCTAATCGATTGTGCATTTACATTCAAAAACAAATTTTACAAAATGCACAAATTTAGGGGGACCTCTTTCTTATCACATACTTCTCAAAGCAATGATGTACTCATTTATATTATCATTTGTCGAAGCTTTGATCTATATGTTGTCATCAATTACCAAAAAGGGGAGATTGAAAGTGCAACTAATCCCTTGGTGGTTTTGGTAATTCATAACAACATATAGCTCATTGAACTAATATTATTTCAAGATTAATGTTTCAGAAAGTTCAATGGTTGGTATGGCAGGGACTAGAGACGTGGACCCCTCAAAATGCTAAGGACACATATTGGCAAAAGCTCAAGACTCTACATTTTCATTTCAGTGATCCAAGATCACATTGAGTCCATAGGAAAAGCCAATACTATTAAAAGGGGATGAGGTGTTGCTTAATGGCTTGCTTGCTCAAAATGCATAGTGATATGCTCCAAAAGCCCTCAACCACTTTCTCATTTCCACATATGTCCTAAACCTAAAGTAAAACTCGGTCCCACTGATTTGATCTATCCGGTGCCGCCGAGTTCACTTGACATAGCCATATCCAGAAACCCTAATCAGTTTGGTCTTACCGATAGGGATCTCGGTTTCACTGAGATGGGATTGCAAACTCTCTGTTTCCCTTCGTAACGTTTCGATCTAACCAAGATGAGCTATTGGTCCCACCGAGTTCGCAGTGCAAACTCTCTGTTTCCTTTTCGTAACATTTCAGTCTCACCGAAATGAGCGACCGGTCCCACAAAGTTTGCCTGACCAAGTCTCCGATTGCTCATTACTGCAATCGGTCTCACCGAGTTCATGTGATCGGTCTCATCGAGATGAAGTTTTGCCCTAACCCTAGCGCATCGGTCTCACTGAGTTGGTAATGTCAGTCCCACCAAAAAGCCTAACATTCACATTTTGAACCAGGTCGGTCTCACCGATTTTCACTATTCAGTCCCACCGAGTTTGGTAAATTGTGTGTAATGCTTAGATTTTGTGTGGAGGCTATAAATACCCCTCCACCCCCTTCTCCATTCGTGAGAGAGCCATCAGAACATGCCTACACTTCCACTACTCATTTTCTGAGCGAGACCACCTACTCATGTGTTGAGACCAAGACATTCCAATCCAACCACAAGAATTTTAATCTCTAGCCTTCCCCAAGTTGCTTTCCACTCAAATCATCTTTCCAACATATCCAAATATGTGAGAGAGAGTTGAGTGTTGGGGAGACTATCATTTGAAGCACAGGAGCAATGAGTTCATCATCAAGACACCGTCTATTACCTTTTGGAGAGTGGTGTCTCCTAGATTGATTAGATGTCACTTGGGAGCCTCCGTCAAGATTGTGGAGTTGAACCAAGGAGTTTGTAAGGGCAAAGATATCGCCTACTTCGTGAAGATCTACCCAAGTGAGGCAAGTCCTTCGTGGGCGATGAGCATGGTGGGATAGACAAGGTTGCTTCTTCGTGGACCCATCATGGGTGGAGCCTTTCATGGACTCGCGCAACCGTTACCCTTCGTGGGTTGAAGTCTCCATCAATGTGGATGTATGATAGCACCACCTATCGAAACCACGCCAAAATCTCCATGTCTACATTGTGTTTGCTCCCTCCAAACTCCTCCCCTTTACCTTCATATGGAACGATTTACATTTTGCTGCTATACTCTTAGAATTGCATGTGTAGGTTGATTCCTTGACTTGTGTTAAGTTGCTAAAATCTGCCAAGACTTAAAATTGGTAAAAGGCTAGATTTTTATTTGGTCAAGTAGTCTAATCAGCCCCCTCTAGACATACTTTTAATCCTACATAACAAAAGTGCAGCAAGATAGCCCAATCCTTTTGAGGCAAAGGACAGACCAAAACGGTCTCTTATAATAAGCAAAGTGTTCTTGAGGGTACATAGGAATTTCATCTAGTCACTTTCATCATGTTGATTCAATTCGTGTTAGCTACTTTGATAATTTGATATGTGGTGGATTGGTGCTTAGGTGTTGTTCTTACTTGAACAAACCTGCTAATTATAATTAACCCCCTCGCAAGCATCCGCAACTACGAGAAAAGTATTAAGAATAAATTTTAACCATAGAATTAAACTTTTGGATCAAATCGGTCCCTTACGGAATAGCGCATAAACTAGGGTTTAAGCTTCTATCACTCTCGCAACCCATCATCTAATAACTACTCCACAATGCATTCCCTTAGGCCCAAAATATGGTTAAGTGTCATATAGTCGATGTTCACATGACACCACTAAGGGAATCACAACAGACATACCATCAAAATATCAAACACATATCGAGTTCACATGATTACTTGCAACATGATTTCTCCCATGACCACAAGAACCAAAGTAACTACTCACAAATGATAATCATGTTCAAGATTAGAGGGGTATTGAATAGCATAATGGACCTGAACATATAACCTTACACCGAATAAACCATATAGCAATCAACTACAAGATGCAATCAACACTACTAGTCACCCACAAGCACCAATCTATAGTTCCGGTACAAAGATTGAACACAAGAGATGAACTAGGGTTTGAGATGAGATGGTGCTGTTGAAGATGTCGATGGAGATTTCCCTCCCCAAGATGGGAGAGTTGTTGGTGATGATGATGATGGTTTCCCCCTCCGGGAGGGAAGTTCCCCCGGCGGAATCGCTCCGCCCGAGGGCAAAAGTACTCCTGCCCAAGTTCTGCCTCGAGACGGCAGCGCTCTATCCTGGAAGTCCTCTCCTTATTTTTCTAGGTCAATATGACTTATATATGAGAAGATGGGCACCGAAGGTGGGCCTGGATGAGCACAACCCACAGGGCGCGCCTGGGGGCCCAGGCGCGCCCTGGTGTCTTGTGCTCACCAGGGTGGCCCCCTCCGGTACTTATTTGCTCCAATATTCATCATATATTCCATAAAAAATCTATGTAAAGTTTTAGCTTGTTTGGAGTTGTGCAGAATAGGTGGCATGATGTTGCTTTCTCAGGTCCAGATTTCCAGCTGCCGGAATTCTCCCTCTTTGTGTGTACCTTGCATATTATGAGAGAAAAGGCATTAGAGTTACTCCAAAAATCATTATTATGCATAAAAACATCATAAGTAACAGTAGGAAAACATGATGCAAAATGGACGTATCAGTCAGGCTCACCTCTTAATCTGTTATAACGTGCATGCTGACTCCTCGTTTTGGAAAAGGAAAATGGCCCGCAAGCCCACTCCGGTGCTAGCTGAGCAAGTGAATGAACCGGTCGGTGATGACGAGCCGATTGTTGGAAATGAGTCAGAGGTAGATCTTGATTCACTCGGCTGCTTATTTATGGAACTTGCTGACGCCTCCACTTCTCACGGTCACACCGAAAGGTAGTCAAGCCGGCGACTGATGTCGCTTGAAACTGTGTCGGTATTCCCCCAAAGAGGAAGGGGCGATGTAGTACAATTACAATAGGTATTTCCCTTAGTTGTGAAACCAAGGTATCAATCCAATAGGAGAATCAAGAAACACTATGTAAGCGGTACCTACACACAAAGAACAAATACTTGCAACCCGACGCGTATGAGGGGTTATCAATCCCTCTTCGGGTAATGCGGCGCCAGAAATTGTCAAGTTGACAGGATAAAATATGTGTAGATTGGATAAATAGATCTCGATAAAACACAAAATAAAATAAGTAATAAAAAAGTGTGGCAATGTATTTTTGGGTTTTTGGATAATAGATCTGAAAACAAAAGCGAATAAAAACAGATCTCAAAGCAAATATGATAAAGAATAGACCCGGGGGCCGTAGATTTCACTAGTGGCTTCTCTCAAGAAATAGCATACGGTGGGTAAACAAATTACTGTTGGGCAATTGATAGAAAATCTAATAATTATGACGATATCCAAGGCAATGATCAATTTATAGGCATCATGTCTAAGATTAGTAGAATGACTCCTACCTATATCTACTACTATTACTCCACACATCGACCACTATCCAGCATGCATGTAGTGTATTAAGTTCATGGAAAAATGGAGTAATGCAATAAGAACGAGGACATGATGTAGACGAGATCTATTCATGTAGGAATAGCCCCCTTCTTGTTATCCTTAATAGCAACAATATATGTGTGTCTTGCTGCCCCTTCTGTCACCGGGAAAGAATACCACAAGATCAAACCCATCACAAAGCACCTCATCCCATGGCAAGAAAAATCGATCTAGTTGGCCTAACTAAACAAAAGATCCGAAGAAGAAATATGAGGCTATAAATAATCATGCATATAAGAGTTCAAAGAAGACTCAAATAATATTCATGGATATATATATGATCATAAACTCAAAGTTCATCGAATCCCAACAAACACACTGCAAAAAGAGTTACATCGAATAGATCTCCAAGAGACCATTGTATTGAGAATCAAAAGAGAGAGAGGAATCCATTGGCTACTTCCTACGGACCCGTAGGTCTATGGTGAACTACTCACGCATCATCGGAGAGGCACCAATGTGGATGATGAACCCCTTCGTGATGGTGTCTAGATTGGATCTTGTGGTTCTGGAACTTGCGGCGGCTGGAATTGTGTTTCCTTGACTCTGTAGGGTTTCTGAAATATTTGGGGATTTATAGGGCGAAGAGGCGGTGCGGGAGGTCACCGAGGGGGGCATAACCCCATGGGCGCGCCTGGGCCTCCTGGCCGTCCTGGCGGGTTGTGCCCACCTCAGTCCTCCCCTTTGATTCTTCTATGGCCCACTAATTGTCTTCTGGTCCAAAAAATATCTCCAAATGGTTCCGCTGCGTTTGGAATCCGTTTGGTACTGATATTCTACGAAGTAAAAAAACAAGTGAAAACAACAACTAGCACCAGGCACTATGTCAATAGGCAAGTCCCAAAAAATAATATAAAGTTTCTATAAAATGATTGTAAAACATATAGATAGGTTGGAGATGTATCAGCATCCCCAAGCTTAATTCTTGCTCGTCCTTGAGTAGGTAAATGATAAAAATATAATTTTTGATGTGGAATGCCGCCTAACTTGTTCATCACATATTCTTTTCTTTTGTAGCATGGACATCTGGACTTATATATGGTTCATAGCAATAGTCTAGTTTTGACATGAAGATTTCATTACTCAAGCATTTCAACAAGCAATGATACTTCTCCCACGTATCTATAATTTATGAAGTATTCATGCCATGTTTACAACAATTTTATATGGTTTTGGTATGATTTGCATGGAACTTACCCGGACTGACGCTGTTTTCAGTAGAACTACAATGGTGTGGTTTTTTGTGCAGAAATGAAAGTTCTCCAAATGAGCTAAAACTTTTTGATGATTTTTTTGGAACAAAAGAGACCCCCGATGGTTGGTGGGAGGCCAGAAAAGCCACGAGGAGGGCATAACCTACTAGGGCGCGCCTGGGCCCCCTGGTGTGCCCCGGTGTATCGTGCTCACCTCGAGGCCCACCTGGCTGTCAGACCGACGCCAAAAATTCCTATAAATAGAGAAACCATCAGAAATAACCCTAGATCAGAAGTTCCACCGCCGCAAGCCTCTGTAGCCACCGAAAACCAATCGGGACCCCGTTGTGGCACCCTGCCGGAGGGGGCAATCATCTCCGGCGACCATTTTCAACATCCCGGCGGCCACCACGATGAGGAGGGAGTAGTCCATCCTCCGGGCTGAGAGTTTGTACCGGTAGCTATGTGTTTAATCTCTCTCTCTCGTGATCTTGAGATGTCACGATCTTGATGTATCATGGGATTTGTTAATATAGATGGATCATATGATGTTTCTCCCCTCTCTACTCTTGTTGTGATGAATTGAGTCTTAACCTTTTGAAGTTTTATCTTGTCGGATTGAATGTCTAGATCTGAAAACACATGATGTATGTCTTGCCGTATGAATACTTGAGGTGACAATGGAGTATCATATTGATTCACTTGATATATCTTATGGCACTCAACTTGCGGATTCCCGCCGTGACATTGGGGTAATCTATGCATATGGGTTGATACACGTTTCTATTATCTTTTCTTCGATAGAAACTTTAGGGTCCCCTTGTAGTTCTTTGTGTTGGATTGAGCGTTATGAATCTGAAATTGTTTGATACATATCATATAATTAACTCACGGGTACTCGCTGTGACATTGGGGTATCTAGGTGACATTAGAGTTTGTTGATATGTGTCATATTGTATTATCTTAGTACGAACTCTTGATTGGATCGATCAGAAAGAATAGCTTTGAGGTGGTTTCGTACCCTACAAACAATTTATATATTTTGTTCTCCTCTAATAGGAACCCGGGAGTGATTCTTTGTTGCATTTTGAGGGATAGTCATATGATCCAACTATGTTAGCATTGTTGAGAGATTGCACTAACGAAAGTATGGACCCTAGGCCTCATTTTCCATCATTGCAATACCGTTTGTGCTCTGTTTTACTATTTGCTACCTTGCTGTTTTTTATTGTTCGCATGACAAAAACTCATATCTACTATCCATATTACACTTTTATCACCATCTCTTCGCTGAACTAGTGCACCTATACAATTTGCCATTGTATTGGGTGTGTTGGGGACACAAGAGATTTCTTGTATTTGGTTGTAAGCTCGTTTGAGAGAGACCATCTTCATCCTACACCTCTCACGGCTTGATAAACCATAGGTCATCCACTTGAGGGAAAATTGCTACTGTCCTACAAAACTATGCTCTTGGAGGCCCAACCCGTGTCTACAAGAATAAAGTTACGTAGTAGACATCAAGCTCTTTTCTGGCGCAGTTGCCGGGGAGGTGAGTGCTTGAAGGTATATCTTTAGATCTTGTAATCGAATCTTTTAGTTTCTTGTTTATCACTAGTTTGGTTTATAAAAGAAAACTACATCAAAAAATGGAATTGAGGTTGCATCATATTATTGATCATCTTTATAATATCTTTCTTGAAAATGATGGTTCGGAAAATTGTGCTCAGTTGATAGAAGAAGAATTTAATAAAATGATTGGCATGAATGATGTGCATGATTGCAATGTTGTTAGTATGAATTCTTTGAATGTCCATGAGGTTAATGATGATTACACTAGCCATGATAGTGATGTCTCCTACAAGGATGTCAATTTTTGCAGAGTACATTGGGAGTGCACACACACACACACCAAAAAAGGAAGATAGATTTTGTAAGAAGCATAAATATTTAGAAACGAAAAAGTTGAAGAGAGGCTAGATGATTGTGCTGAAAGATTTAATATTTTTCGCCATCCTTGTGAACTTTGCAATGAACATGGTCATTTAAATCTACAATGCTATTTGTTTCATGATCAAATTGTGTCCAAAAATTGTGATAACTTGATTACCCTTGAGCCATAAAGAGCGTAGTCTTGTTTTGGGGTATGAAGAAATGAAACATATACCTAAGGATATTCCAAAATTTAATCTCAATAGAGTTCTTGATTTTGATCTAGAGGAAATTTATATGTTTTGTGCAGTAAATTGCATTGAGAATCCTTATATTGCCAACTATCTAAAGACAAGAAGACAAATAGATCATGAAGAGAGTACTAATGAATGGGAAAATATTTCCCAATACCCTCCTGGTGTTTATTATGATGAATCAGGTAACGAGGAGGAGCTTCCTATCCAATCAATCTCTTTAACAAGAAGCTCGAAACAATTGATTAATCCCACAAGTGAGGTGGTGAAGAAGAGAAACAAAATAAGAAAAAGTAGAGGTTAAGAGGTAACTCTCCCAAGTAATATTGCTCCTATCACCATTATGCCTCATGAAAGTGAATCCAACATGTTGATGGAGGATGATGATATTGAGTATGCTTTTGTGATGCCTACTACTTGTTGTCATGATTATGATTGGGAAGACAATGATGTCTCTTATGATATTGAATATCTTTTTGGCACTTTCTTGGAAGAATATGATAATAATGTTTTCTATACTATTGGTGCTATTCATGCTATTGATAAGAATGATTATGATGATATGCAAAACCACAAGCTTGGGGATGCTATGTTTGAATGGTATGAAATGTCTGAAGATTTATTTGCTGAAAATAATGCTTGTCCAAAGATTGTGATGCTTTGCATAATGAACATGATCCTTTGACTCCTTCTACTTTCGATAAGAAAATTTATTATGATGATAGCATGCCTCCTATTTATGATGATTAAAATGATGAAAGTGGGTTTTGAAGAGTGTCAAGTCCAGGTAGTAGTGATCCCACTATTTTGGAGGGTGTTCAATCTTATTACAATATTGATGAAAGTGGATTTGGAGAGGTCATGTCTTTATTTAGTGATACATCCTCTATTTTGGAAGAGCTTTCAATTGACTATGATGAGAACAAAGTTGCTACTTATGATGATTATTATGATGACATGTATGCCATAAAGAGTAATAAATTTTCTATGCTTTTGGATGATGAAAATAATGCTTTATGTTATGGTTATATGGATGAATCTATTCATGATGCTACTGAAAATTATTGTGAGAGAGGAACTTATGATTCCTGATGCTCTTGTTATGTTTCAATCTTTATCTTTTATGCGAGCATCATTGAACTCATCATGCCTAGCTAAAAGGCATTAAAGAAAAGTGCTTGTTGGGAGACAACCCAAAACTTTTACCTACTTTTTTGTGTGTTCACATGATTAGGCTACTGTAGTAATCTTGTTTTATTGTCTTCGTTTCAATAAAGTGCCAAGTAAAGCCTTTGGGATCATGTTGGGTGATACTTGATTTGATCTTGCTGAAAAACAGAAACTTTTGCGCTCACAAAAATAACTCTCATTTTTAACAGAAGAGTGATTTTGAGTTGATTCTTTCTGCAGAATATGAATGTACAAATTTCTCACGTGTTCCAATTTGTTTCTTAATTTTTGGAGTATCAGAAGTATGGTTTGAGTACATATTACTACAGACTGTTCTGTTTTTGACAGATTCTGTTTTCAACGCATAGTTTGCTTGTTTCCTTGTTTCTATGGCTTATATTGCTCAATATAAATTGTGTAAATGATATGCTAGAGAAGGAATTGTGTGTAAACAATTATGAATCTTGTCTTTGACAGTACCAAAAATGAAATGGTTTGCTCTTTATCATACTAACCTATCTCACAAGGTTCCGTTAAGTTTTGTGTGATTGATGTTTTCAAGTTTTGGGTGAGATGTCGATATGAGGAGAATAAGAAGTGATAAGACCCTAAGATTGGGGATGACCAAGGAACCCCCAATGTAATATTCAAGGAAGATCCAACCAACTAAGCTTGGGGATGCCCCGGAAGGCATCCTCTCTTTCGTCTCCAACATTATCGGTAACCTCACTTGGAGCTTTGTTTTCATTCATCACATGATATGTGTTTTGCTTGGAGCATCAATTTATTTTGTTAGGATTTGCTTGCTGTTATTTTGAATAATGTTTTGCATCTTTTATTTCAATAAAAAATGTCAAGGGTAGCCTTTGCCATGCTTATTGTGCAAGTTTACATGTTGCTGTTTCAAAACAGAAAGTTTACCGCTGTTGCAAAAATTCCCTAGAAAAGTCAGAATGTGATAAATTGTTGAAACTTTTTGCAAAATAAGCTCTGATAAATTTTTACAGTGTGTAGTTTGTTTCATAATTTTTGTGGTTACGGAAGTATGATAAATCTAGCATTCTTTACTGATTGTACTGTTTTGGCAGATTGCTTTTATGGTTGCATTGTTTGCATATGTTTGCTTGTTTAATGATTCTATTTGAGGATAGGACTATTATATATACAGAGGCATTTAGTATGAAATGTTGAATAATAACTTTAGTGATTTGCTACAGTAGATAATGATAATGTTTTGCATTGATTTATACTAACTTATCTCATGAGTTCTTGTTGAGTTTTGTGTGGATGAAGCTTTTGAGATTTAGGAAAACCGTGATATGAGAAGAATTAAGGAGACACAAAAGCTCAAGCTTGGGGATGCCCAAGGCACCCCAAGATAATATTTCAAGAAGTCTCAAGCATCTAAGCTTGGGGATGCCCCGGTTGGCATCCCATATTTTTTTCTTCAACAACTATCGGTTAGTATCGGTTGAGCCAAAGTTTTTTGCTTCCTCACATGATGTGTGATATTCTTGGAATGTCATTTTGTTTTGTTTCGATTATAGTTTTAATAAAGTACTTAGACCTGAAAGTTTTTAAATAAAATAGAGTCCTCCATTAGTTGCCAGGGATGCTAGTTAAGCAGCATTCACATCCCGTGAACTAAGCTCTTTTCTATGGAATTGCTCAAGTGCTTCACTTATATCCTATGAGTAAATTGTTGAATAAATTGAATGTCATGAAGTTGAAATCATATCATGCCTAGTGGTAGCTTCACATTGGGTTTAGAAAGTGAAATCTTTTGAGGGTTGACAAGCACAATATTGGTCATACAAGTAGTTCACGAATAATTAGTACAAGGAAGAGAACTTTCACATGCAAATACACTATCTTGGAAATATTTTGCGATATTGTCATAGATCCTTCAACATGTGGTGCTTGCCCCCCATCTTTGCTAGCCAAAATTCCGCACCAATTAGAGTTACTACTTGTGCATCCAAAAACCCTTAAACCCAAATCTTATTTTCGAGAGTCTGCCATACCTACCTATGGATTGAGCAAGATCCTTCAAGTAAGTTGTCATCGGTGCAATAAGGCAATAAAAATTGCTTCTAAAAATGTTAGATCATTTAGTGTAAGAGAAAATTGAGCGTTGTACAAACTTGTGATGGCAAAGAATAAAAGAACAGACTGCATAATAAAGGTTGCTATCATAAGGGGCAATATAATGTGACGTTCTTTTGCACTAAGGGGTTGAGCATACAAAGAAATAAGCGCATGGCAACCTCTGCTTCCCTCTATGAAGGGCCTATCTTTTACTTTTATGTATTTACTTTTATGCAAAGAGTCAAACTTTTTCTCTCTACTCCTTTTTATTTTTCTCCTTTGGAAAGCATCATGTGGTGAGGAAAGATCTAGGCACATATGTCCAGTTGGATATGGGTATCATGAGTTACTATTTTTGACATCACCCAAAGGTGAATACGTTGGGAGGCGAAATTATAAGCCCCTATATTTCTATGTGTCCGGTTGAAATGTTTTGCTCGTGTGTATGCGGTGAGTGTTAGCAATCATAGAAGACTATATGATGGTTGAGTATGTGGAGCTCTTACTTAGACTCTGTTGAATAAGTTGAATTGCAATTGCTTGGTGACTGAGAACATAGGTTGTTGAGTTTCAAGAGAATTCATTGTTTGAACCTAAACATGTGAATTGGTTGCTACTATAACATAAGAAATTTAATGAGAAAGAGTTGCTATTATGATGCTAGGAAAAGTGATTGAAATTATCATTCATCAAACTTGTGCACTTTGCTAGCATTCACACTTCATAAATTATTTCTTTTGTCATTTACCTACTCGAGGACGAGTAGGAATTAAGCTTGGGGATGCTGATACGTCTCCAACGTATCTATAATTTATGAAGTATTCATGCCATGTTACAGTAATTTTATATGGTTTTGGTATGATTTGCATGGAACTCACCCGGACTGACGCTGTTTTCAGCAGAACTACCATGGTGTTGTTTTTTGTGCAGAAATGAAAGTTCTCCAAATGAGCTGAAACTTTTTGACGATTTTTTTGGAACAAAAGAGACCCCCGATGCTTCGTGGGAGGGCCAGAAGAGCCACAAAGAGGGCACAACCCACCAGGGCACCCCTGGGCCCCCTGGCGCGCCCCGGTGTATTGTGCTCACCTCGAGGACCATCTGGCCGTGAGACCGATGCCAAAAATTCCTATAAATAGAGAAACCATCAGAAATAACCCTAGATCATAAGTTCCACCACCGCAAGCCTCTATAGCCACCGAAAAACAATCGGAACCCCGTTCTGGCACCCTGCCGGAGGGGGCAATCATCTCAGGTGGCAATTTTCATCATCCCGGCGGCCACCATGATGAGGAGGGAGTAGTCCATCTTCGGGGCTGAGGGTTTGTACTGGTAGCTATGTGTTTAATCTCTCCCTCTCTCGTGATCTTGAGATGTCACGATCTTGATGTATCACGGGCTTTGTTAATATACATGGATCATATGATGTTTCTCCCCTCTCTACTCTTGTTGGGATGAATTGAGTCTTTACCCTTTGAAGTTTAGTCTTGTCGGATTGAATGTTCAGATCTGAAAACACATGATGTATGTCTTGCCGTATGAATACTTGAGGTGACAATGGAGTATCATATTGATTCAATATATGTTATGGTAGTCAACTTGCGGATTCCTGCGGTGACATTGGGGCAATCTATGCATAGGGGTTGATGCACGTTTCTATTATCTTTTCTCCGATAGAAACTTTGGGATCCCCTTGTAGTTCTTTGTGTTGGATTAAGCATTATGAATCTGAAATTGTTTGATACATATCGTATAGTAAACTCACGGTTACTCGCGGTGACATTGGGGTATCTAGGTGACATTAGAGTTGGTTGATATGTGTCATATGGTGTTATTTTAGTGCGACCTCTTGATTAGATCGATCGGAAAGGATAGCTTGGAGGTGGTTTCGTACCCTACAAACAATTTCTATCTGTTGTTCTCTGCTAATAGGAACTCAGGAGTGACTCTTTGTTGCATTTTGAGGGATAGTCATATGATCCAACTATGTTGGCATTGTTGAGAGATTGCACTAGTGAAAGTATACACCCTAGGCCTCATTTTCCATCATTGCAATACCATTTGTGCTCCATTTTACTATTTACTACCTTGTTGTTTTTTATTGTTCGCACTACAAAACTCATATCTACTATCCATATTACACTTTTATCACCATCTCTTCGCCGAACTAGTGCACCTATACAATTTGCCATTGTATATTGGGTGTGTTGGGGACTGTCGGTGTCAAAACTGGTGGATCTCGGGTAGGGGGTCCCGAACTGTGCGTCTAGGCGGATGGTAACAGGAGACAAGGGACACGATGTTTTACCCAGGTTCGGGCCCTCTTGATGGAGGTAAAACCCTACGTCCTTCTTGATTGATATTGATATTGTGGATGTTTACAAGAGTGGATCTACCACGAGATCAAGGAGGCTAAACCCTAAAAGCTAGCCTATGGCATGATTGTTGTAAAGTATGTCCTACGGACTAGGGCCATCCGGTTTATATAGACACCGGAGAGGGCTAGGGTTACATAGTCGGTTACAATGGTAGGAGATCTACATATCCGTATCGCCAAGCTTGCCTTCCACGCCAAGGAAAGTCCCATCCGGACACGGGACGAAGTCTTCAATCTTGTATCTTCAAAGTCCTGGAGTCCGGTCGATGATGATAGTCCGGCCGATGATAGTCCGGCTGATGATGGTAGTCCGGCTATCCGGACACCCCCCAATCCAGGACTCCCTCAGTAGCCCCTAAACCAGGCTTCAATGACGATGAGTCTGGCGCGCATATTGTTCGGCATTGCAAGGCGGGTTCCTCCTCCGAATAATTCATAGAAGATTGTGAACACCAGGATAGTGTCCGGCTCTGCAAAATAAATTCCACATTCCACCGTAGAGAGAATAATATAAAAATACACAAGTTCAATCTGCTGACGTTTTTTGCGGCGTGACGTCACACCACTACCAAGCCGTTATGTTTTTTATTTTACCACCCCAGCGCATTTAGCGAAGCGGTTTCCTTGGCACGTCTTGTCGAAGCAGAGATCGTGTTTCCCCTTAATCCGGGATTCTCATCAATACGGACGTGGGTAACCCAACCGCGCCATTGATGGTGACGCTTGGGAGATAAGCGAGTTTTACCAGGCAGGTGGGGACGCATAGTCTTCGTCCTCCTACATATAAGGGATAAGGATTCACCTTTTCACCTACGCCTTCTTCCTCCTTTGCTTATCCATCACCGCGCGCTTGAGCTCCAGCGCCCAAGTTCGCGCATCCCGTCTCGACCTTCTCCGACCATGTACGGAGCGGGAGGCAAGTGGATGACCTCCTCCGTTACGGAGGAGCACATCGAAAGACTGTGCGGCGCCGGCTATCTGTCCGGCGACATCGCGCACCGGCTGCCCAACGAGGGGCAGCTCATCCCCACCCCCAGGCCCCATGAGAGGGTCGTTTTTCTCCCCCATTTCCTCCGCGGACTGGGCTTCCAACTTCACCCCTTTGTCCGGGGGCTCATGTTCTACTACGGCCTAGATTTCCATGATCTGGCACCGAACTTCATCCTCAACATCTCGGCATTTATCGTCGTGTGCGAGGCCTTCCTCTGCATCCAGCCCCACTTCGGCTTATGGCTCAAGACCTTCAATGTGAAGCCGAAGGTAGTGAAGGGCACTCAAGCGGAGTGCGGAGGTGCCATGTTGGGCAAGATGCCCAACGTCCTGTGGTTCGAAGGGGCCTTCGTGGAATCCGTCAAGGGATGGCAATCGGGGTGGTTCTATATCACCGAGCCGTGCGACCCTACATGGGCGGCGGTCCCCGAGTTCAGATCTGGTATCCCCACACAGCTCACCTCCTGGAAAAAGAAGGGCTTGCTGTGGGGTAGTTCGGAGGAGGTGACGGGACTCCAAGCCTGTATCCAGAAGCTGGTGAAGAAGCTCAGGCTGGTTAACGTGGTCCAAGTCATGCTCGTCCGCCTGATTCTCCCATGCCAAGAGAGGGCATTCAATCTGTGGGAGTTCGATCCGGAACAGCACCAGGCATTGAGCGGGCTCTTCGACACGACGTACGAAGGCGCCTGGAGGGTGCTGTTTAAGGGCGCCGAAGCCCCCGCATCCGCGACTGAAGATCGCGGATTTCGCTCGCAGCGCCAAGCTGACGAGGTAAGTGATTCTACCCCTTTACGGGACACTTGCTTTTCATAGTTTGACTCTATGCGGGCTTTAATTTCCCCTTTTCCTTTGACAGGACTGGATGAGGAAGTCGAAGCAGATCGACTGCCTAGCTCCCATGCTAGAAAACCCAGTAGACACCCGTCTAGCGAGGCTGCTGGTTCCGGCACCGCACGTGGTGCCGGAGAAGAATGCCAAGAAGGAGGCCACGGGTACTTGAAAGAGTTCCCATTTTCAGGTGTCCGACGACTCTGAGGTAGACTCCTCCCCCGAAAACGAGGAGGAGAAAGAGGACTCTCTCCCAGAGGAGGGAGAGAGGAAGAGGAAGGCTTCCCCAATAGGGGAGGCCGAAAGGTCCAAGAAGGGACGGACTATTCCCCCGGACAGCTCCGCCAACATCAACGTTGGCGAGGAAGAATGGCCTTAAAGGGCCAGGCCTCCAGCGAGATCGTAAGTATCCGGATTCCTGAATGATTTATAATTTCTTGTTATGTCACATAGCGTCCTTCTAATGCCGCATACTGCCTACAGTCCGGCCGATGATGATCTCCCCGCTTCATCGAGCGGGTCATTGGCTCCGTCGGATGTGGACTCCATCCCGACGGCCTCTACCCCTCACGCCACTGAGGACGCCAAGGTGGGGTCCCAAGGAGGGATCCATCAGGGGGAGGCTCCGGAGGCGCCACAAGGCGGCCTCCTGGACTTTGCACCGGACTCCACATCGGAACCCGCAAGGGCTCCGGAGTCCGACCGGCGGCCCCTTCGTAAGAAGGGCGAGACCGTGATACCGGCGGCCTCCGTCCAACCGGAGGTGCCGGACAACTTGTTGGAGGCGCTTCAAGGCGCTTCCATCAAGGAAGAACACCGCACTATCATGAGTGCGGTGATTCAGAAGGTGCAGCTCGCCCAGAGCAGGCTGTCCGAAGCCTGCAATAGCCTTCTAACAGGCTTTGAGGTAAGAAGTTAAAATTATGTAATGTAATACCGCATAGACAGTAGCCCCTGATGCTTGGTTTGGTGTTCGGAAAGAAAAGCCGGACTGAGGATCTAAAAAGATATACGCAGGGTTGCTAAAAAATTATGTCAATATGGGTGTGCAGGCTGTACTGCTGACCTCTGCCGCACTGACGGCGGAGGTCGGTGCTTTGAAGCAGGAGCTAGAGCGGTCCGAGCAAGAGCTCGGCCGTGCCAAGAAGCAGCTCCAGGACAAAGAAGGTGAGTAACACCACTTTGAATAGTTACCTTACAGAAAAGGATTTAGGTTGCAATAAAAGAATAACAAGGATAACATAGGTACTGCAGGGGCCATGAACGAGGTGGCAGCCCTGAAGGAGGACGTGTCCGCGGCCGAACATAATGTGGCCGCGGAACGGATGGAGAGAGAAAAGCAGGAGGCGCAGGTGGCGGTGGTTCGGCAAGAGCTCCAGGCTCTCATGGAAAAGCATGAGAGTTTGGAGCGTGACTCCAAGACTCGAGAGTCCGAGCTTGCCTCGGCTCACGAAAGTGCCAAAGCCGCCAAGGCCTAGGCCCATAAGGCCCTTCAGGAGGTGGAAGATGTGAAGAAAATAGCGGCGGGTAAGGCATTTTTCATGCAAAGCAATCATGTTAATGTAAACTACCTGACACTTACCCGAATTCGGAGCTCTCCAGGGGCGTTTGCAGATTTGCCTCATAGTGTATCCGATGCCGCTGTATTCTACCGTGGCGAGGAGGGAAGCTCAACGGAGAATGTCTTCTGGTCTCAGTATGCTGAGGCCGGCCATCCGGTGCCTCCTAGCGAGCAGCTGAAGCAGCTGGTCGAACTCCACAAGGTAGCCGAGGGGGCCATGAAGGGCCTCATAGTCCGGCTGTGGCCTGGAGAGGCCATGCCCGGGAGCTATTTCGGCCTCGTACGGCGGCTGGTGGATGCGTGCCCCTGGGTGGAGGTCATCAAGCGCTTCGCCTGTATTGAAGGTGCTCGTCGGGCCCTTGCCCGCACAAAGGTGCATTGGGGCAAGCTGGATGCAGAGAAGCTGATCACTGACGCGCCACCAGCGGGCAAGGAATATCGTACGCCCGAAATGTACTATAAGACTGTCCTGAAGGGTGCCCGCAAGATTGCGGATGAGTGCCCTCGAGATGTAATTATTGAGTGAACTCTCTATGTAGTATCCTGTGAGCTTGAAAACATTGTTCATATGCGCTAAGCAACGCTTGTTTTAATTTAAAATATTACCTTCTGTGTGGCCGTTTATAAAATCTGAGAGATGGCAAGTCGTTGGCTTCAGCCCCCATGGCACTAGTGCTGGGGTGTTCGGGATAAACTTGAGCACTCTTGTTCCCATATTTGGGTCCATCTAGGGAGGCGCTCAACACAACGAACAAGGCAACCGGACTTATAATGCTTGAACACTCTCACTTAGCCATAGAATTCTATAATTTTAAATTTCAGCGAAGCCCCAAGTATTCGGAAGACCGACTTTGGGGCGCTATCCACGCCTTCATCGGACATTATCCGGAACATCGCTCGAAGCGGCGTAGGCCTTTAAGGACCCAAAAAAACCTCTCGAACAGCGACCAGTCTCTCACCTTATCATGACGGTCAATTTTAGATTTCTCCACTGAGGCGTTAACCCGGCTCAACCGGGGCGCAATCGCAGTGGTTCTCCCAGTGCTACCTTAGCCGATAGAACGGAAACGTAAGGTGCCAAACATGGGAGCCGGGCAAACCCAACTATTGACCCAAGACATGATTCGGAGCCGATTCATATAATGCTATAAGTTCGGGGTGCCGCACTTGTGAAAGTGTTCGGATTTATCACACCATAATGCGGGGAACATAAGCCCCTGGTGTTTTCGGCTGTACCAAAATATATGGATGCAACATGTTGTAAATGAATATATATATAAAGCAATGCATTTATGGGCAGAAGGTGCTGCATTTTATTCAAGAAGTTCTGCTATGAGTGCGGAATGATACAAATAGCGCAGAAAGCAAGGGATTGGACGAATTAAAGGCGTCTCCCTCCAGGGGTAGGCCGCGGAATGGTGTGTAAATTTAATGCTCGTAATGGAGACCACCTGAGTGTTCGTCGCAGCCTTTGTCTCTCCCTGGCTGCTGCATCATGAGTTCGGCAGGTTCGCCGCCGGACAGAGTCCTGTAAAAAAAGGAAAAATAAAAGAAAAGAGCGACACACTTGGGAGCCCCTGGTGTGGTCAAGCCGCACACTGGGGTTTTTGTGGTCGTGCCCCTTCCCCTGGACCCATGGTATCTCTAGGGCGTAGTTATGTACGCGGAGAGTCTGTCTTACAATTGTTCGAGGGCTGGGGTTGGGGCCGCATTGCTACGCGTGCTCGGAACGTGCCAGGTGGTCTTGGTTGATGTTGCTCCGGGCGCGTTTGGTCGTGTCCGGCCGTTTAACGGCCGGACTCAAAAATTGCCTTAAAAGGCTGCTCTGTACTTCTGCTGCGAGAGCCGCTGTATGTTCCTCCGTCCGGAGGGAGCGTTCCGTGTTTCCATTGACCGTGATGACTCCGCGAGGGCCTGGCATCTTGAGCTTAAGGTATGCATAATGCGGCACCGCGTTGAATTTTGCGAACGCGGTTCGTCCGAGCAGAGCGTGATAGCCATTGCGAAACGGGACTATGTCGAAGATTAACTCCTCGCTTCGGAAATTATCCGGGGATCCGAAGACCACTTCCAGTGTGACTGAGCCCGTGCAGCTGGCTTCAACACCTGGTATGACGCCTTTGAAGGTCGTGTTTGTAGGTTTAATCCTTGAAGGGTCTATGCCCATCTTGCACTGTATCCTGATAAAGCAGGTTCAGGCTACTGCCGCCGTCCATCAGGACTCTCATGAGGTGAAAACCATCAATGATTGGGTCTAAAACCAATGCGGCGAATCCGCCATGGCGGATACTAGTCGGATGGTCTCTTCGATCGAAAGTGATCGGGCAAGAGGACCATGGGTTGAATTTTGGGGTGACTGGCTCCATCGCGTATATGTCCCTTAGTGCACGCTTCTGCTCCCTCTTGGGTATATGCGTTGCGTATATCATATTTACTGTCCGAACTTGAGGGGGGAATCCCTTCTGTCCTCTATTGTTCGGCGGCCGGGTTTCTTCCTCGTCGTCGCTGTGTAGCCCCTTGTCATTGTGTTCGGCAATTAATTTGCCTGCCTGCTTAAATACCCAACAATCTCTGTTGGTGTGGTTAGCTGGTTTTTTGGGGGTTCCATGTATTTGACAAGAGCGGTCGAGTATTCGGTCTAAATTGGACGGACCCGGAGTAGTTCTCTTAAATGGCTTCTTTCGTTGACCGGGTTTAGAGCCTCGGAATCCGGCGTTGACTGCCATATCCTCATTGCTGTCGCCGTTAATGTGGCATTTGTTTTTGTATCGACGCGACCTGCCATTGCGGTCCTTGATATCCAGACTGCCAGCATTTTTGCTCAGGTTGTTGCTACGAGCTAGCCAGCTATCCTCTCCCGCACAAAAGCGGGTCATGAGTGACGTGAGGGCTTCCATGGATTTCGGCTTTTCTTGTCCTAGGTGCCGGGCCAGCCACTTGTCGCGGATGTTATGTTTGAAGGCAGCAAGGGCCTCTGCATCCGGACAATCGACGATTTGATTTTTCTTTGTCAAGAACCGTGTCCAGAATTGTCTGGCCGATTCGTCTGGCTGCTGGATTATGTGGCTTAGGTCATCTGCGTCTGGTGGTCGCACGTACGTGCCTTGGAAGTTGTCGAGGAATGCGGCTTCCAGGTCTTCCCAGCATCCAATTGACTCTGCTGGCAGGCTGTTAATCCAATGTCGGGCTGGTCCTTTAAGCTTGAGCGGGAGATATTTGATGGCGTGAAGATCGTTGCCGCGGGCCATGTGTATATGAAGGAGATAATCCTAGATCCAAACTACGGGGTCGGTTGTGCCATCATAGGATTCGATGTTAACGGGTTTAAACCCTTCGGGGATTTGATGATCCATTACTTCATCAGTGAAGCATAGTGGGTGTGCGGCGCCTCTGTATTGAGCAATATCACGACGTAGCTCGAGAGAGCGTTGTCTGCTGTGTTCGGCCCGGCCGGAGTGGTTATGTCCGGCGCGACGGTATTCGTCGCGGGTCTTGGGGCGCCTACGTGATCCATAGATAGATCTGGATTGTCTTGCCTTATCCTCCAATATGTCTCACAAGTCCGGCGCGTTCCCCTGCGGCTTCGCGCTTTTTGAGTGGTGCCGAGGGACGGTTTTGGTGGAGGGTTTGCATGCCTCTCTGTCGCGGCCACGAGGTGGTCGGTCTGCCGTATTGTGCGCTGGTGATGCCGGATTGTATGCTTCCTCCTCTAGTCGGGGGAGCAACTTGCGTTTTGGGTAGCTTTTGGAGGGGCGTTCAAGTTCATACTCTTCGGTTGCGAGGACCTCGGTCCATCTGTCGGCCAACAGGTCTTGATCAGCTTGAAGCTGTTGCTGCTTTTTCTTTAGACTATTTGCTGTGGCCATTAGCCTGCGTCTAAAACGCTCTTGTTCGACGGGATCCTCAGGTACGATGAATTCGTCGTCGTCGAGGCTTGCCTCGTCTCCAGAGGGAGGTATGTAATTATCATCCTCGACCTCTTTGTCTGCCGCCCTCTCGTGAGGGCTTGCTTCTGCCTCCTCTTGCGCTGAATCTTGCTAGTGGGGGTTGTCCTCGGCACTTTCTGGGGTGTTGTTTTCTCCTGTGCCGGAATCTCCATTCTTGCTATGGCGGGATTTAGAGCGGCGCCGCTGACGTCGGCGCTTGGGCTTTTTCTTTAGGGAATCTGCCTCTGCTGCTTCTTCGCCGTCCCCGTCTTTTGGGGTGTCCACCATGTATATGTCGTATGATGAGGTGGTTTTCCAGTGTCCTGTAGGCGCTGGTTCTTGATAGTCTCCGGCATCGTCGTCCATACCGTCGATGTCTTCGGAGTCGTAGTCGAGCACGTCGGTTAGATCGTCGACGGTGGCTACGAAGTGGGTGGTGGGAGGGTTCAGAATTTCTTCGTCGTCCATGTCCCAACCATCCTGACCATAGTCCGGCCAGGGCTCTCCAGATAACGAGAGATGCTACAGCGAATTTAGGATATCGCCGAAGAGTGAGTACTGAAAGATGTCCACAGCGGTGAATTCCATGACCTGCGTCCAATCGGATTCGACTGGCGCGGGCGTAGGAGGGTCGGAGTCCGGTAGAGAGTCTGGCGCCTCGCAGTCATGAGCTTTATGTGGGACAAGGTCAGTGTTCGGCTCCATCGCCATAGAAGTTGCAGCCCCCGAGGCGGTGTCCAGCCACCCGTCCTCGATCTGCGCGATCGGCTCCGAACTATAGATCGGAGAGGATTCGAGTGCCGCCTCCAAGGCGCTGTCTGGCGGCAGAGTTAGGTCATTCCCATCGTGACAGTGCGGCACGCTCGGCTGCGGCTCGGATCCGTCGAGGATCAAGTCCCCGCGGATATCGGCCGTGAAGTTTAGGCTTCCTAACCTGACCTGACGGCCAGGGGGTAGCTTTCGATCTTCTCTAGATGGCCAAGTGAGTTGGCCCGCAGTGCGAAGCCGCCGAATACGAGGATCTGTCCGGGGAGAAAAGTCTCACCCAGGACTACGTCGTTGTCGATTGAAGAGGCCATCAAGCCTATTGGTGACGACACAGAGGAACTCTCAATGAAAGCACCAATGTCGGTGTCAAAACCGGCGGATCTCGAGTAGGGGGTCCCGAACTGTGCGTCTAGGTGGATGGTAACAGGAGACAAGGGACACGATGTTTTACCCAGGTTTGGGCCCTCTTGATGGAGGTAAAACCCTACGTCCTGCTTGATTGATATTGATATTGTGGATGTTTACAAGAGTGGATCTACCACGAGATCAAGGAGGCTAAACCCTAGAAGCTAGCCATCCGGTATAATGGTTGTTGTTATGTCCTACGGACTAGAGCCATCCGGTTTATATAGACACCGGAGAGGGCTAGGGTTACATAGAGTCGGTTACAATGGTAGGAGATCTACATATCCGTATCGCCAAGCTTGCCTTCCACGCCAAGGAAAGTCCCATCCGGACACGGGACGAAGTCTTCAATCTTGTATCTTCATAGTCCTGGAGTCCGGTCGATGATGATAGTCCGGCCGATGATAGTTCGGCTGATGATGGTAGTCCGGCTATCCGGACACCCCCCAATCCAGGACTCCCTCAGGGACACAAGAGATTTCTTGTATTTGGTTGCAGGCTCGTTTGAGAGAGACAACCTTCATCCTACACCTCTCATGGATTGATAAACCTTAGGCCATCCACTTGAGGGAAAATTGCTACTTTCCTACAAAACTCGGCGCTTGGAGGCCCAACACGTGTCTACAACAATAAGGTTGCGTAGTAAACACCAAAGAAAGTTATCCCTAGCCCATCATGCTCAATCATTGATCCATTCATGAAACACACTCTCATATTAGCTACATCCAATGCTCAAGTATGATCATACTGCTCCCTAGTTGGTGCTTTATAAGCGAGAATGGAGACTCAAATGAGAAATCAAAATTGCCTAAAGTAAATAGATAAGCCCTTCGCAGAGGGAAGTAGGGATTTGTAGGCGTGCCAGATCTCAAAGAAAAAATTGAGAGATAATTTTTTTTGAGAGGCATACTTTTTCCCATCAATGAAAACGACCGAGTAATTCCCAACACTTTCCATGCTAGATATATCATAGGCGGTTCCCAAACATAAAATAAAGTTTATTACTTTTTCCACCATTCTTTCACAATCCATGGCTAGCCGTATCCACGGGTCCCTTCCATACCAACTCTTTCCACGGAATTTACTATTTGACAACATAAAGTAAATTTATTTTTCATTTCGGGACTGGGCATCCCTATTAACACCGTACTCTCATGCAATGACAAGTGAATAAACAATCATCTTGAGAGTAACACATCTAGCATGGAAATATTGGCCACTCCTGGCGTTTCATGACTGGTACAAGCACACAAAAAGGAAATTCATTGTGAAAATTAGAGATGGCACATACAAATTTGCTTAGAATGGCATGGAAATACCGCATATAGGTAGGTATAGTGGACTCATATGGAAAAATTGGGTTTAAGGATTTTGGATGCACAAGTAGTATTTCTACTTAGTACATGTGGAGGCTAGCAAGTAGATTGAGAAGCAACCAACCAAGAAATGAAAAATCACACAAGCGAGCATTAAGCATAATTAACACCAAATAATGCACCATAAGTAGGATGTAATTTCATTGCATAACTATTGACTTTCGTGCTTGCATAGGGAATCACAAACCTTAACACCAATATTCTTACTAAAGCATAATTACTCACCAACATGAGTCACATATCACTATCATCATATCTCAAAACTATTACAAAGAATCAAGTTTATTTTGTCCAGTGATCTTAATGAAAGTTTTTATTATATCCCACTTGAATATCTATCACTTTGGGACTAATTTCATATGTTACTTTTGATAAGCTCAAACAAATTTAAGTGAAGAAAATGAGCAGAAATTTTTATCTTCTCTCAAAATAATATAAGTGTCGGTGTACAAAAGTATGGGCTCTTCTATACCCCTTACTTGTGCACGGGCAATCATAGCCACGCCTGTGGCAGGGCTTGGCGGGGCAATAGAATACCAGATACAAGACTACCAAGACAACATTCAAAATAGTGAACAAAGAACAGAGGACAAGCTAGACCACCCCTGACAACACCCTTGCCGGGGCGGCCTACGTAGCCCCGGCAAGAGCCTTGCCGGGGCAACCTGCTCAGCACCAGCAAGGCCACCACCCTTGAGGCTAAGAGCTCTGACACCGTTGAGAATATCAAGGCCAAGATTCGAGGGCGCATGCATAGTAGCATGCAAATCTTTGTAAAGGTTGGTGGCTTGCTGTTCTACGTGAAAACTAGAAGGTGAAGGCCCTTGGCGGGACCCTTGTCGGGGATGACTGCGAGGCCCCGAAAAGACTCTTGCCAGGGACAATTGCGGGGCCATGACCAGACCCGCACCCGACAAGGTTTCGCTGCATCGCTGCCACTTCAGCATGACAGCCAGCTTGCCAACTAGGCAGACGCCTGTGTGGCAGCATGTAGGTTCTAGGCCAACTAAGCAAGCTCCTGTGTAGTGGCATGTAGATCTTCGTGGAAGCTCTACCACCACGCCAGCACAGCTGCTAGCTAGCCAGCATGGCACTATATGCCTCGTCAGGCTGGACATGTGTCAAGGCAGGAAGAGGCGACAATGGAGGGGACGGGTTCTCTTACCGTCCCCGATAAAGCAAAGGGGCACATAGGTAGTGCATTAAGTGTGTTTGTCCTACGATTTTAGAGATAAAATTGTACACTATAGATACTTTCCACCTCCCGTGTGCCGCTGTGGCGACCCCTTTGACATATAAAAGGAGGCCTGAGGCGTACTGAGGAAGGATTCAGACTTTCTGGACTGGGCATGCCCTGCAGCTAGTTCAAGAGCTCAAGAACACTAAATATACACAAAAGTAGGACTAGGGTGTTACGCACCATTGCAGCCCGAACCTGGGTAAAATCCTCTCGCCCTGATCACTAGACATGCTCTTTGCGCAGCTCCTCGCCCTGCCAACCATAAAAGGGATCCTCGTGGTCCCATAGGTGTTCATTTTCCCTGATATCCTTGGCGCGCTAGGTAGGGGGCCGAAGCTGCGAAAATCTGGTCTTGTAGTTAGTGCAGCAGTTTCTTCATCACCATGGCTCCGAAGAAGAAGACGACCGCGGCGCTCGGTTCATCTGGGGACGGTCCGCCCTTGCCAGCACGGACGGGCAACATGGCTGACACCAGTGGCAGAGGAGCCCAAGATCATCCACGCCACCCTGATACTAGAAGCCAAGTGAGTGGCGTCATCTGCAGCGGTGACAACGATCCGCTCGCCGCCACACCCAAGGACGGAGCCGTGCTACCTACGGGCAGCACGGGGACCTCCAAAGGTAGGAAGACGACCCCACTGGTGCAGGCACCACGGTCCTCCTAGGTCGTGCATGACGAGCAGCACCGCGACATTGGCGACCCCGGGCGTCGTTGCGGCAAAAGCCCTTAGCACCATTCTCAAGATGCGCAGGGGTGACATGGACATCAAGATACTGGTGAAAAGGGCATGCGGCCGCAGAATCATGATGGAACTCCTTCTAACATAGTTGGAAGTCCGAGTTCCTCCCGTTCCTCGCGCTTGTCACTGCCACCGACGCGAGCAGAAGTGTTGGCACGAGCGCAGCTACTCCTCGACTTCCATCCTGCCACGGAGAGGCAAGAAGAGTGGAGAGATACTATCCAGAGCCTTATTGGCCATGTCAACGGGGATGGCCACCGGGAGGCAAGTCCCTTGCGATGCCGGACCACTGAGTCGGTGCGCGTTGACAGTGGAAGGGCTAGAGGTGCTGCAACCATGGTGCACTCCCCTCTACCGTGGCAATGGCGATCGCTTGCTCGTTGGGTTGACGCCCATGATAACGTGTGCACGACGTCATCCGACCCACGAGCACGTCACGACCAACATCAAGTTCTTCAGGAATGGCTCAAGGAGGACGCCCAAACCACCATCGAGCGAAAACGGAAGCGCGCCACCAATCCAATAGGCGTGCAGGGCCCACCACGTACAGGCCTGCGCCAGGGGATGCCGATGACTTTCCTTATGCAATAACATGTCTAGCATTCACCCGTGAGTTGCGACAGTTCGAGTGGCCCACGACCCGCACATTCAAACCGGAAGTCCCTGAGAAGTACGATCGCAAGACCCATCCGTCCAAGTTCCTAAGCATTTACACCATTGCCATGCAAGCTGCCAGGGCTCGGGATGGCAAGGTGCTCGCCAACTATTTCCCGTTGGTGCTCAAGCCCAACGTTAGATCATGGCTAATGCACCTGTCGATAGATTCTATCTCCTCTTGGTCAGATCCGTGCCACGAGTTTGTTGGCGCCTTTACTGGCGGCCATGTACCTCCTGGCCAGGCAAGTGATTTGCATGTAATCCCTCAGAAAGACGGCGAATGCTTGCACAAATACATACAAAGATTCAGCTGCGTGCAGTACAACATCCTCGATGTTCATCCTGTCGCTGTCATCAACGCGTTCCATCAGAACATGTGCAACCATAAGATGCGTGAAGAGCTGGCGATGAACAAGGTCACGGTTGTCGCCGAGCTATATGTTCTGGCCGACAGGTGTGCCCGAGCTGAAGAATGAAGGAAGTACCCCGGCGAGGAGACCGACATGGGAAGTGACTCTGAGATGACCACGTTGTCGCCCCGACAAAGAAAGGCCGACGACGCAACAGGAAGCGCAAAGGTAAGACCGTGCTTGCTGTTGAGGTCCAGCACCCTTGGCACCACCAAGAAGGCCATGGTTGACGACCCAGACAAAGAGATTGCTGGGTGCGACGCCTTCCGGGCCTTGGCGGCTGCCGGCAAGCCATAAGTATCCGATAGGCAATATTGCAAGACTCAGCACACCAAGGGCCACGACCTCAAAAACTTTTGTCAAGTAGAGCAGCTGATGGAGATACAGAGGGCTTAGTACGAGAGACAGGATAAAGAGAAGGCCCAAGATGGTGCGGAAGGATCCGGTGAGAAGCGCGACGGCCGGGGAGGTCGCCTCGACAAGGACAAGCAACAAGAGAGGCCTGCTCGAGGCCGCGACAAGAAAGAGGAATATGATGGTCATGGCGATGACAACGAGTCTAGCGAGCGCGAGTTCCAGAAGGCTACAGAGGTTATGTGCGTAGATGGAGGCGCGTCGTTGTATTCTTCCCACTGCCAACTTTAATAGTTGGCGCGTGATATCAATGAAACAGAGCGGACAATTGATGCACAGAAGCCACTGAAATGGTCCAACATGCCTATCATTTTTGACGCGGAGGATCACCCTCACCACACAACTGCGGTCAGGTGTTTGCCATTGTTGGTTTCGCCGACAATCCACAACCTCAAGGTGACAGAAATGCTAGTTGATGGTGGGGCTGGTCTGAACTTGATCTCGCCCAACGTGATCAAGAGGTTGCAGATCCCCGACGGAGACCTCGAGGAAATAGGTACGTTTCAAGGGATCAATCCGGGGAGAAGCCAGCCTAAGGGGAAGGTCACGCTACTAGTCACGTTTGGTGGCGACCTCAACTATAGGACGGAGAAGATCGTTTTTTATGTCGTTGAGATCCTGTTGCCATATAACGGGATCCTTGGCCGTCCAACACTGGCCAAGTTCTTGGCGGCGTCACACTACGCGTACAACAAGTTAAAGATGCCCGACCCAATGAGTGTCCTCACTGTCGATTGCAACAAGAGGGATGCGCTCATCTATGCCGACCAGCTCTATCGAGAGGCAGTTGCAGCACCTGCCGCCAAGACACTTGCTCCTGCCACTGGAGCCTCTGAGGGGAAGAAGACCGACAAGGCCTCAGTCGCCGGCAAGACTTCTGGCCCCGGCAAAGACTCCTGCACCCACTCCGGCAAACGCGCCTCCTTGGAGTGCTGCTTTCCCGTTGAGGAAATGCCAGAGAGTTCCACCAGCAAGAGCAAGAAATCCAAGGCAGCACCACCAGAAACCAAGAAGGTACCTGTTAGAGAGGATTGCACACGTGAAGCTTTTACGATAAGCTCCACCCTTGACAGCAAGTAGGAAAGCGCGCTCGTCGCCTTCCTGCGAGCGAATGTCGATGTGTTTGCGTGGCAAGCATCTGACATCCCCGACGTTCCCAGGGAGGTGATTGAGCACCACCTTGCTGTCTGTTCTCATGCATGGCCCGTCAAGTAGAAGGTCAGAAAGCAAGCTTTGGAGCGGCAAGAGTTTATTATTGAGGAGATCAGGAAGCTGGAAGCAGCAGGCTTAGTCAGAGGAGTGCTCCACCTGACCTGGTTGGCCAATCCAATGGTGGTGCGAAGGAAAATGGGAAATGGAGGCTGTGTATTGACTATACAGATATCAATAAAGCCTGTCCAAAGGATCCCTTCCCTTTGTCGCGCATTGAATAGATAGTGGATTCCACTCCCAGGTGCGACCTGCTATCGTTCCTCGATGCCTACTCAGGATATCACCAAATCTTCATGAGGAAGGAAGATGAAGAAAAGACCGCATTCATCACCCCATGTGGTACGTACTGTTTTGTACGAATGCCTTTCGGGTTGAAAACCGCTGGTTCAACATTTTCCCGAGCGGTCCAAATTGGTTTTGAGCCCCAGCTACATAGAAATATGGAAGCTTATATGGATGATATAGTGGTCAAAACCAAGGACTGGGCCATGCTCGTGCAAGATCTAGAGGAAACATTCACAAATTTGTGCAAGATCAACCTCAAGCTCAACCCCGAGAAGTGTGTGTTAGGTGTCCCGTCTGGCAAACTTCTTGGTTTCTTTGTGTATCAACGCGGAATCGAAGAAAATTCCGACAAGATCAAAGTGATAGAGAAGATTGAGGCACCAAGACGAGTCAAGGATGTCCGTAGGCTCGCAGGCTACGTTGATGCTCTGAGTAGGTTCATCTCCAAATCAGCTGAGAGCGCCCTGCCCTTTTTCAAAGTTTTGAAAAAGGCGGGTCCAATGAAATGGACTCCGGAAGCGGAGGCAGCGCTGCAAGATCTGAAGAGGTACCTCTCCTCCATGCCAATACTAGTCGCGCCTAAACCGCAAGAGCCGTTGCTGCTATATCTAGCGGCGATGAATCAAGTGGTCAGTGCTGCACTAGTGGCGGAAAGAGAAGTTGAGGAAGAAGCAGCGACAACACCGAAGCCATCAGATGACGGGCCGGGGCCTTCCCCGGAAGGGCCTGATGCCGGCAAGGCGGGGCCCCCGGTAGAGCCTGGTCCCGGTGAAATAGAGTCTGTACAAGTGAGTGAAGTAGAATAGAAGAAGAAGGTGATGCAGCACCCGGTTTATTTTGTCAGCTCCCTCTTGCAGGGGGCTAGATCAAGATATTCTGGTATACATAAGCTACTTTTAGGCCTCCTTATGACCTCAAGAAAGCTGCGTCACTATTTCCAAGCACATGAGATCACCGTCGTCACTCACCTCCAGTTTCAACAGATCTTGCATAACCCAGATGCAACTGGGAGGATTGTGGAGTGGGTGTTGGAACTGTCAAGCTTTGGCCTCAAGTTTGAAAGCACTTCGACGATCAAGAGCAGGGCCTTGGGAGAGTTCATAGCAGAATGGACCTCCACGCCTGATGAAGAAGTTCAAGGGACCATTCTTCCCGGCAAGGAGACAAGCCGTGATTGGATTATGTACTTTGATGGAGCTTTCTCGCTTCAAGGTGCCGGTGCCGACGTGCTACTCGTCGCACCCACCGGAGAGCGCCTCAAGTACGTACTCCAGATGCACTTTCCCCGGGAAAAGTCAACAAATAATACTGTGGAGTACGAGGAACTGCTTGCCAGTCTGAGGATCATGGCAGACCTTGGAATCAGGAAACTCATCATCAGGGGTGATTCACAGCTTGTTGTCGAGCAAGTGAACAGAGATTATCAGGGCCCGTTGATGGAGGCCTATGTAGTTGAAGTGAGGAAGTTGGAAGAATGTTTTGACAGTCTGCAAGCAGAGCATGTTCCTCTAGTAGAAAACAGTATTGTCGATGAACTGTCAAAATGCGTTGAGCAAAGCCCATACCAAGGAACAGATCCTTGTTGTTTTCAACACAAACACCGTTGTCCAGCAGCAGGCCTTGCCTCTCCCCTACTTCGTTCGACCACACCCACACCTTCGGCGGAGGCAGGGGCAAAGTAGGGGTGGGCCCTACGCTTGCTTACTTGCCTCCGTGGCTACAACCATATTCTGAACCAAGAAGTTCTTGGGTGGTAGGACTGAAGGGAGCACGGCAGACTTGGAACAAAACGAGGTTCCACATGTTCCAAGCTTCATACGGAAATGCATAACAGGGGATGGGAAAACTTATCTAGATCTACAGCCCCCGGAAACCCTAGCTTGCCGGGGGTGGACCTTCATGTCTCCAGCCTCCGGTAAGCTTGGCTTGCCGGGTCTGGAGCGCCGGCTTGTTCTCTTCCTTCCACTCGGCTTGGTGGAAACATTTATGTACCCTGGAAACCAAAAAGGATGGATAGGAACAAAGAGACGCAAACTCGACCTCTATTCTAGGGGTTAGTCGCCACTAAGCACTATCAACCCTAACCGAGGGAAAGACTCAATCTAGCATGCATGCTATAACTTAGGGTGCCAACGCTTCGTTTATTTATGCTCAGGGTCTGCGCCTGGCTTTGTACAGAGGGTTACATGCCTTGCCGGCAAGGCTTGTACAAAAGGTGGCTTGCCGGGGGGGCCAGCAGCCGCGCCTTATGGAATGGCATCTTCAGTCTCCAGGCGGACCGCGCCAGGCCTGGTGACTCGTGTTACCCAATAAGGGCCGTCCCACTTCAGCGTCAACTTGTTGGAATTCTTGGCCGACTGAACGCGCCGAAGAACAAGGTCGCCTTCCTCAAAGCTTCGGGCATGAACCTTGCGGCTATGGTAGAGGCGCAAGGCTTGCTGGTAGCGTGCTGCTCCCACAGCCGCCCGAAGATGATCTTCCTCGAGGAGCATTGCGTCATCTTGCCGCAATCGCTCTTGCTCAAGCTCATCATAAGCGAGCACTCGAGGTGACCCGTATATGAGTTCCATGGGGAGAACTGCTTCTGCCCCATAAACCAGGGCAAAGGGTGTCTGGCCGGTGGCTCGATTTGGCGTCATTCTGATTGACCAAGGAACCGCCGACAACTCATCAGCCCAGCGCCTCCTACTCTTGTGCAGCCTGTCAAAAATATTCGTCCTTAGGCCACGTAGCACTTCTGCATTTGCCCTCTCTTCTTGGCCGTTGCTCCGTGTGTGTGCCACGGAAGCAAAACATACCTTGCTGCCGAGGTCCTCGATATACTGCATGAAGGTGTAGCTTGTGAACTGCATGCTGTTGTCGGTGATGATTCTGTTCGGCACACCAAAGCGGCAAACTAGCCCCTTGAAGAATTTGACGGCCGACTGTACGGTCACCTTCCTCACTGCTTCCACCTCCGGCCACTTTGTGAACTTGTCAATTGCAATGTACAAGTACTCAAAGCCCCCGACGGCGCGGGGAAAAGGGCCCAGTATGTCGAGCCCCCAGACTAAGAATGGCCAGGAGAGAGGGATTGTCTGCAAGGCTTGAGCTGGCTGATGAACCTTCTTCGAATGGAACTAGCATGCTTCACACTTGGTTGCTAGTGCCGTCGCATCCTGGAGGGAAGTGGGCCAGAAGAAACCTTGCCGGCAAGGACCCTTAACCCTATGTGGGAGCCACCTACGCCTCCATGTATCTCCGCCACAGCTCCAGTCCTTCCTCCCGGGAGATGCACTTCAATTTCACTCCATTTGGTCTTTTTCTGTACAGAACGATGTCAATGAACTAGTACAGAGCAGACCGGTGGGCTACTTTCTCTGCTTCTTCCTGCTCCTCAAGAAGCTCCCCTATTTGGAGGAACCAGACAGTATGTTGTGCCCATGCTGGAGCCTGTGGCTCGACGGCAAGGACCAAAGGCATTTCTCCCACCGCGGGAACGGTTGTGTCAGATTTCGGGTTCCGGCAGACCCTCAAGGTTCGAACTCTGGGGTGCACGCGGAGATCACACCTCCTGCCTACCCACGTCTCGTCGCCTTTCAAGGATCTAAACTACATGAAGAAAAACACAAGGGACACGAGATTTATACTGGTTCAGGCCACCATTGTGGTGTAATACCCTACTCCAGTTTGTGGTGTGGTGGATTTCCTCAGGGGCTGATGATGAACAGTACACTTATTGTGGTGCAATACCCTACTCCAGTTTGTAATACCCTACTCGCGAGGGGCTGTTCTTGGCTAGTGCGATGAACTGCTTGGGTGAGTTCAGTCGCCCCGCTCTCTCACTAGTCTACCCAAAATCTCCTCCCTTTCTACTCTGCGGTGGTTAGCTCTATTTATAGAGGGAGGCCCTGGGCCTCTTCCTAAATATTGAGCGGGAAGGGCGCCAACACTTGGCCATTTTGAAGGGGAACATCTAGTACACTTATCCTGGCTAAAGTCAGTCCTCGCCTGCCAAAAACCCTGACGGTGATGCCGGCTTGGGCTCCACGATGACCTCCATCATGTCGCCCTGCTGGTCTTGGTCTTGTTGCACCGAAATGGTTGCCTTTTCTTGATACTCTTGCCTGCGCTTGCCCCCTTTGCACCAAAGAGGAAACAAGGACTCTGCGCAGGCCGGCGCCCGCCTGGCCTCGGTCGTCATGGCTTGCGTCATGGGCACCTCATGAGGTACCCCGCCTTGATCTCTCCGCCTCCTCGCGAGCCAGCCTGATGATGTTGTGCCCGAGGAAGCCTCTTGTCGTCCGCCCCGCGAGGTTTGGCCCCTCGCGAGGGTCTTGAGTATGTGTTGATGAAGATGGGCCGTACTGGGCCACTCCCTGAGCCACGCCGCAGGCCACAGGCAGGCAAGTCTGGGTACCCCCATTCCCAGAATGCCGACAGTAGCCCCCGGGCCCAAGGCGCGCCCGGACTTGGCTTAGCAGAGAACCGAAGGGGCAAGTGCGAAGCGCCGCAGGCCCCATCAGCCTGCGGCCTTGGGCGACGCATGGCGGTTGATTGGACGTGGGCGTCCCTGATTTCCCACGACGCCTCGGTAACTGCATGAATTGACAAGAGAGCGGCACCCGTCTAGGCTTACCTTCTTTGCCTTCTCCAGTCATTGCCCAGATACCCTTTCTCGCTCCTATCCTTCTTGCTTCCGAAATCCCCAGATCTACTCCAACTTTGCATCTTAGCAAGGCATGGCGCCTCGCCAGACCCCGGCTGGAGCATGGTACTGGCACGCTCTGGACCCTCCGAATGTGTCAGAGAAGAACCTTGCTCGGATGCGCGAGATGATGGTGGCGCAAGGCAACGACGGGGCGGCCGTGCTCAAGGTTGGTTCCGCCCTTCCCCAGGACAAAGGAAGCACCTTCTACCCTCTCTTCATGAGCGCCATCGCCGCCGGTCTGGTGCCTTCCTTTTCGGAGTTCTTCCTTTCTGTTCTCCACCATTACAACCTGCAAGCTCTGCACCTCCATCCCAACTCTGTTCTTCTCCTAGCGATTTTCGCCTACTACTTCGAGGCTCATGTTGGGGTAAGGCCCTCGATGGCCTTGCTGCGCCATTACTTTTACCTCCGGGTCTCTCGCGGCCCCATCACCGCGTGCGCGAGCTTTGTTGTGTACGCCAGCTCCAACGCTATCTCGAAGCCCGGGAAGAGGATTGAAGGCTTCAGGAGCAAGTGGGTCATGGTGGATGCTGGGCGCATCCATCCCCGGCTGATTCTTCCCACGAGGCAGCCCGAGTCTGTCAACGCTTGGTCCCGCACGAAGCTCGTTGATCCCCGTGCGAAGCCAGTGCTGGAGAGGATAGACGCGGACCTGTGGTCGGGCAAAATGGCGACGGCGAAACTGACCGGGGCGTCGCTCCTGAGGGAGTTCCTGGAGCACTGGGTGGCTCCGCTCCGGGAACACTCGCTCCCGCTGTGGTGGCTCGGGGGGGCGATGCTGCCCTTAACCCGAGTTCCGCGGCCCTGGCCGACGAAGATCTGGCCGCAGTCCTCCAATCCTTGGTTTGGGGAGACGTGGCGAGATTGGAGGGTGCTCCCGTACCCCTGTTCCTTCGGGATGATTGGGAGAAGGTGGTGAACTCCATGCCCGCTTTCAACGGGCACGGGCCTGTGCCCGCGGAGGTTCCTGAGGACCTGGCAGCCCTGGCAACGGTGAACGTATCCTCCGGTGACTCCGGCAGAGAGGAGGAAGAAGAGGAGCAGGAAGAGGAGCTCGATTCCGAGGCGACCGACGGGGAGTCGAGAGCGCCCCTCCCTCGGTGCAGGTCCCGCACTCTTCGCCTCATGCCGGACGATGACAAGGATGGCGATGAGCGAGGCGGTGAGTGCTCGCCCTGATCCCGAAGAAGGACAGGATGGGGCTGGTTCTCCGCGGGCCTGCTCCAGCTCCGAGGCGGTCTTCAGACGTGCCTCCTGCTCCCGAGTCTCTTGAGGTTGATCCCAGCAGCCGGCTCTCGGGCTTCAAGTTTGGCCGGAGGTTGCTTGAGCCCGTGAGCGATGACCAGTAAGTGCTGGATTCTCGTTTTGCTTCTTGCTTCGTTGCTGAGGCTTGACGTCCATATTCCTTGGCTAGGCCGGTGCCTGCGGCGAAAAAGCTGAAGGGGGCCCCTGAGGCTTCGTCCGGGGCAGCACTTCCACCCGCGGGATAAGGGGGCGGCAAGACTCGGGCCTCCCCAGCACGGTCATCCTCGCGAGGCCCGGCGGGGCAAGCTGGGGCGCGCTCAGCCCCCATGGCCCAAGCGACTCCCGGCGTGTCCCTGCCTGACGCCACTGCCGCAGTTATCGGGGCGCAGAAGGTCCCAACTCATGGTCCTGTGATCATGCTGCCGTCTTCTCCTCCTACTCCGCCAACTGCCATTTCGGCGACTCCTTCTACTGTCCTGGATCGTGCTGCTCCTGAGCTGGACCGGCTGCGAGAAGATCTTCAGGGCGCCGACCCTCGCTTGGTGGCCGGGCGCCTGGAGCCGGCCTCCGGCTGGGTCCGCTCTGATGCTTCAGTTCGAGCGGTGCTGGCTCAGGCCGCAACGGCTTGCGACGAGGAGAAGCAGGCCATCCTTGAGGCCAAGGCCGCTCGCGACGCCGCCTTGGGTGAGGTTGCGGATGTCCGGGGTTACTGCAAGGTGCTGGAGAGCGAGCTACAAGGCATGCACGACCAGCTCGCCAAGGAGGCCCGTGACCGCCAGGAGAAGGAGGAAGATATGAAGGCTCGTGAGGCTGCCGACAAGGACCGGGATGCCAAACTAGATGAACTCCATGGCCGCTTAGGTGTGCTGGAGCAGGCGTTGGAGGCGAAGAGGATCGAGCTAGACGGCAAGGCGCGGGTCCTGGCCGAGGACCGCGTGGCCTTCGCGAAGCTTGAGGAGAAGAATTGCACCTTGCTGAAGACGCTTTATGACAGCAGCCTGGAGAGCCCGCTGGCCGGCGCCGAAGACGGCCCCGCCAAGCTGCTTCCCTTCCTAGTCCACGGCCTTGAAGATGTCTCCCTCGGCCTTGGCCCCATGGGTGAGGATGAGGCGCGTCTCCTTTCTTCTGCAGCGCTGACGCGCGTCTTCACCCACGTCTACCTCCGCGACCCCGGCGTTGACCTTGACAGCCTGCTGGAGCCTGTGAGCAGCGAGCTTGCCGCTATCGCTGCTGAGGCCGTGAAGGGTCGAGCAGAGGCTCTGCTAGCGAAGTTCCATACTTTCAGCACCAAGCCAAGGCGAGGCGCTGCCGATCTTGAGGCTCGACGAGGCGAAGTCGCCCAGCGCAGCTCCGTCACCAGCGACGGCACCACCAGAAAGTGACCTCTTCGCGGCTCCTGTCCTGCTTTTAGCTCCTGCAACATGCATCATGCCTCGTGGAGGCATTTAAACTTGTGTTTGGCATTGTCAAAGCACTCTATGGACTATAATATTTGCTTTTGAATTCCTTGAGATTTGCGCTTTTCCTTCCTACTTGTTTGTGTTCTACATCGGCAGAGCCCGGCCCCGCGCATACCTCAGCCGCCGTTAGCCTCGACCGGAAACCAGGACAGGACCAAGGAGTGAGCGGCTACGTGACCAGTTAGGCTCCTGAGTTGCGATGCTCGGGAGTCCCCTGTGATGCGCGAATAGCAAGTAGGGAGGGGAGATGTATGAGTAAATCTACCATTCTACGTCGGCAGAACCCGGCCCCGCGCATACCTCAACCGCCGTTAGCCTTTCGGAACTAAGGGGTGAGGGGCTACGTGACCAGTTAGGCTCCTGAGTCGCGATGCTCAGGAGTCCCCCTTGACGTTCAAACGGCCTTCGTACCTTGGCTCCGCTCGGGGAGAGACGTGCGACGAACCAGGCCCGAGGGGCCTGGCTGGGTGGCGTGCGCCTGGGCGTGACCCAGGCGTAGCCCCCGTGCCCAGCCTCCCTCGCGCGGCACTCCCGAGGGGAGGCGTTACGATGGGGCCGGACATTGAGCTCTGGGCTCCCTGAGGTTGATGCGGCCGGGGGCCACCCTCAGTTGTTTATCACCAGCGCGGAGCATAGTGCTTCCGTATACGTACGGGCATAGTCGCTCCTCGGCAGTGTCGTCAGCCAGCGCGGAGCATGGTGCTTCCACTGGTGCATGGGAGGGGGCTCCCCTCCGGGAGGAGCCCCCGGGGCGTGTACAGCCCCGCCCTGACACGTGGCTGGCACGGTAGGGCCTGACGAGGTGTATCTGGGCACCCGTGAGCCAGCGCGGGACTCACGGGGCCATACCTCAAGGCGGGTTGCGCCTGCCTCTGGGCCTTTATTTGTAATGTGTTCCTGCAAATTTGGTTAGATGCCGACGCTCTACGTCCTCGGGTCCCGGCCCTCGAGCGAGCTCAGCCGTCGCTGGTATGCCAGGTCGCGATGCCGTGGACAAAGCCAGAGGGTGAGGGCTGGAGAGCCAGTAAGAGCCCATGAGTCGTGATGCTCAGGTACCCCCCTTTAACGTGCAAGCGGTCAACATGAAGGAAGAAGGGTGCCGTGGACAGACATCAAGTAATGATCATGATGGGTCAAACGCACGACCCGAATAAACGCGAGAGGGATACATGTCACTGGGTTTGGCCCGAGTGGCTTGGGGATAATGCAGCCCGAGGGGCGCCCCCAATAAAGTAAGCTAAAACATGAACCAAAGGGATACATGCCGCAGGGACGGACCCACGCGGCCTGGGAATGATGCAGCCCTGGGGGGCGCTCCCAGCTCAAAATGAAGCTCGAAGGATGTCACCTGATGATGTTGAAGATGAAGGGATGCTGAGGTAGCGGTCGGCGTGCACTGCGGAAGCCGATCTTCATGAGCCCCCAGCCCTAGGAGCCTTGGGAGGCTCCGGAGGCGCTGGCGGCTCCTCGCGGACCATCTCCATCTCCGCCAGGACTGTGGAATGCCTGGCCACTTGAGCCTCCAGGATGCTCCTCATGAGGCGCTGACGCACAGCAGCCGCGTTCGGCAGGCCGTAAGGCATGCGAACATAGCTGTGGGGTGGACCTTCGCAGCGTCCCATGCGTGAGGGCCAGAGGCGCTCTTGAGAGGCGGCTCGGTTGAGTCCTGGTATGTCGATGCAGACGCACAGCCCACCATCCTCGCCTGGATGGGGAGCTACGGCGGGTAAGCGGCGGCTGCCACTCATGACTCTTGACTCCTACATCTCCTGAATGATCTCGCTGACGAACTCCCGAGGGTTTGGCCCTCCCTGCCTTGCTCCTTCCTGAGGGAAACGTGCTTTGAAGCACGCTTCCAAGTGGTGCCCGAGCGCCTCCCTCGTGATCCTAGCAAAGTCGATGGCCCTCCAGGAGAGAGCCCCCGAGCCTTGCTCGAGAGGGCGCCGGGCGCGCCTTCCTATGCGACAGAAGGAGGCGCCCCCTGAACAGGCGCGGACCCTGAGGGGCCTGCCTCCCGAGGGGTCGGACCAGGCGATGTCTTCTTCTTCTTAGGGGCAGCCTCGGGAAGCCTTCCGCTCCTGTGATCTGGGTCTTCAATTGACGCGGCTTGGAAAGCACGTTCCAGAGAACACACATCGTCTCTCTCTTCACAAGGCACCGTGATGACTCCACCGCTTCCTGGCATCTTGAGGACATTGTAGCCGTGATGAGTCACGGCCATGAACTTGGCCAGGGCTGGGTACCCGAGGATGGCATTGTACGGCAGGCGAATGTGAGCGACGTCGAAGTCAATGAGCTCGGTGCGGTAGTTGTCGCGCTTCCCGAAGGTAACAGGAAGGCGGACCTGCCCTATCGGAACCGTGGAACCATCAGTGACTCCTGAGAAAGGCTTGGTTGGCTGCAGCTGATTGTATGGCACTTGGAGATTGTTGAACGTCTCGACGGATAGGACATTGAGCCCTGCTCCGCCATCGATGAGGGTCCTGGTGACTTGCACATTGCTGATGATTGGGGAACAAAGCATCGGGAGGACTCCGGCTGTGGCCGCGCACTTGAGCTGATCCGCTGAGCTGAACGTGATGGCGCACGCTGACCACCTGAGAGGGCGTGTGGCCTCAAGCTTGGGGAGGACTGCATTCACTTCGCGAGCAAACTGCTTGAAGATGCGCTGAGAGGCCGGGGCCTGAGCGCCGCCCAAGATGCAAGCGATTGCGCGCGGCTCCTGGAAGCCTCCAGCCCCCTCGTCCTGATGATGGTCTTCATTCCTCCTCGGCTGTGGTGGCAGAGGAGGGAGGCCCGCGTTGCCTTGTGGGCGATCCTCGCGAGGCTGATCCCTCCAACCTCCCTCGCGAGGCGGGTCCCTCCAACCTCCCTCACGAGGCTGGTCCTGCCAGCGGTCCTCGCGAGGTCGGTCACGCCACCCTTGGCGAGGGCCACGGTCTTCCCATCGTCCTCCACCTCTTCCTCCTCCTCGGCCATAGCCCCGGTCGCTGCGCTCGGGGCGTCGGCCGGCACGCACGTCCCGCACGGCCCTGAGCTCTTGGCATTCGTTGGTGTTGTGGGTGTGGAGGTCGTGGTACACGCAGTACCGGCTGCCCTTGGATGACTCAGGCTGATCCCTGCCTCGCTTGGTGTCCGGCTCTGCTGCAAGCACGGCAGCCCCCTTGCGCTTCACGTCCTTGACCTTGGGCTTCTTCTCTTCTGGGTCGGCAGCTGGCAGCTCAAGGAGGGAAAGGCGCCCTTCCTCAGCCCTAGCGCACTTGGTCGCCAAATTGAACAGCTCCAGGGAGGTGCACAGGTCCTCATGGATCGCAAGCTCCTCCTTCATCTTGACGTCACGCACGCCGTCGGAGAAGGCTGAGATGATGGCCTCCTCAGACACCCTGGGGATCTTAAGGCGAGCGCTGTTGAAACGCTGGATGAACTTCTGCAGGGTCTCTCCCGGCTGCTGCTTGATGCGGCGCAAGTCGCTCATGGCCGGGGGCCGGTCGCGGGTGCCTTGGAAGTTGGCGATGAATCGGGTGCGCATCTCGTCCCAGGAGGAGATCGTGCCAGGAGCCAGGTTCAGGAGCCAGGTGCGGGCACCGTCCTTGAGCGCCATGGGGAACCAGTTCGCCATGACCTTCTCGTCCCCGTTGGCGGCTTCGATGCCCAGCTCATAGAGCTGGAGGAACTCCGCAGGGTCAGCCGTGCCATCGTAGCGGGGGGCAGATCTGGCTTGAACTTGCCCGGCCAGGCCACGCTGCGCAGCTCGGCGGTGAAGGCACGGCAGCCTGCAGTGGCCGCGGGAGGCCTTGGTGACGGAGAGCTTGATCTTGGAAGTCTCTGTGCGCTGCCGCCAGGAGCAGCCGGGGTCTTGACGCGCTGGAGCAGGAGCGCGTTCGTGCCGGGCCGGTGCGGGGAGCACACGGGCAGCTTCTTGGGGGCGAGGGATCTCTTGGCAGCTCTTCTCTTGCTTGCTGGCGCCGGACGGAGTGGGTTCCGCCCAGGGGCCAGCGCCTTGGGGCCAAGGCGCCTTCTTGAGGGGAGGTGGCTGAGGCGCCCCCGGAGCTTTGTCGCCTGCGCAGGGCAGGGCGCGATGGAATGAGAGGGATGGCGCAGGGGATGCGGGCGAGCCACTCGTCGTAGAGGTCGTCGATGGGACGGTAGTGCAGGAGCTCCCACGCTAGGAGCAGTGCGACGTGCGTGGGACGAGGAACCGGCTGGAGTCAGCGATGGGGTGGTGGTGCGGCCTTCTCGCCGCACCGAAGGATGCAGGGACGACGCCTACTTCTCGTTCCCCGCCGGGCCGGTGGCGGCGTTGACGGCAGGTGATGGGGAACGGCGGGGGCGCCCATCGACGGGGGCCGTCTGGGCGATGCGAGTGGCGAGAGCGGCCCGGCGCTTAGCGCGGGCTCGACGAGCATCTGACATGGATGCGACGGGCAGTGAAACACGAGGCGACGGAAGGCAGATTCCGGCGCACCCCTACCTGGCGCACCAAATGTCGGATTTCGGGTTCCGGAAAACGCTCAAGGTTCGAACTCTGGGGTGCACGCGGAGATCACACCTCCTGCCTACCCACGTCTCGTCGCCTTGCAAGGATCTAAACTACACGAAGAACAACACAAGGGACACGAGATTTATACTGGTTTAGGCCACCAATGTGGTGTAATACCCTACTCTAGTTTTGGTGTGGTGGATTGCGTCAGGGGCTGATGATGAACAGTAAAAGGAAGAATAGCCTTGCGAGGGGCTGTTCTTGGCTGGTGCGATGAACTGCTTGGGTGAGTTCAGTCGCCCCTCTCTCTCATTAGTCTACCCAAAATCTCCTCCCTTTCTACTCTGCGGTGGCTAGCTCTATATATAGAGGGAGGCCCTGGGCCTCTTCCCAAATACTGAGCGGGAAGGGCACCAACAATTGGCCATTTTGAAGGGGAACATCTAGTACACTTATCCTGACTAAAGTCAGTCCTCGCCTGCCAAAGACCCTGACGGTGACGCCAGCTTGGGCTCCACAATGACGTCCATCCTGCCGCCCTGCTGGTCTTGGTCTTGTTGCACCGAAATGGTTGCCTTTGCTTGATACTCTTGCCTGCGCTTTCCCCCTTTGCACCAAAGTGGAAACAAGGACTCTGCGCAGGCTGGCGCCCGCCTGGCCTCGGTCGTCATGGCTTGCGTCATGGGCACCTTGTGAGGTACCCCACCTTGATCTCTCTGCCTCCTCGTGAGCCAGCCTGATGAGGCTGTGCCCGAGGAAGCCTCTTGTCGTCCGCCTCGCGAGGCTTGGCCCCTCGCGAGGGTCTTGAGTATGTGTTGATGAAGATGGGCCGTACTAGGCCTCTCCCTGAGCCACGCCGCAGGCCGCAGGCAGGCAAGTCTGGGTACCCCCGTTCCCAGAACGCCGACAGGTTGCCTCCATGGCAAGGGCTTGGCACCCCGTCGGAGTCGGTTGTCCCACGGCATGCTTGGCCTCCACGGAAACTCCTTCGCCGACGACCCCAAGGAGCTCGGTACGGAAGTACATGCCGAGGCCTAACTTCCTTCACTTCTTTTGCTCTGTTGATGGTTCAACGGATGGTTGAGTTAACCGAAGCACAAAAGTACCAGGTTCCACAGGTATCTTGAGGGCGGCGCATTTTGACAGGTAGTCGGCAACGTCGTTCTCCATGCGGGGAACATGCTCTGCCTGTATGCCGTCAAAGCGCTCCTCCAATTTCCTCACTTCATCCACGTAATCTTCCATCAACGGGCTCTGGTAGTCCTTGTTGATCTGCGTGACGACAAGCTGCAAATCACCCCTGACGATGAGCTTCTTGACTCTGAGGTCTGCGGCGATCCTGAGACCGGCAAGCATTCCCTCATAGTCGGTAGTGTTGTTCGTCGTTATCTCCCTAGGAAAGTGCATTTGGATCACGTACTTGAGGTGCTCTCCTATGGGTGCGACGAGCAGCACACCAGCGCCGACGCCTTGTAGCGAGAAGGCTCCATCAAAGTACATGATCCAATTGCGACTCGTTTCCTTGTCGGGGAGAGTGGTCTCCTGGACCTGTTCGTCGGGCGTCGAGGTCCATTCAGCAACGAACTCCGCCAAGACTCTGCTCTGAATCGTCGAGGTTCTTTCGAACTTCAAACCAAAACTTGACTGCTCCAGGGCCCGTTCCACAGTCCTCCCCGTTGCATCTGGGTTATGCATTATCCGTTGCAATGGAAGGCGGATGACAACGGTGATCTTGTGTGCTTGGAAGTAATGACAAAGCTTCCTTGAGCCCATGAGGAGGCTGAAGAGCAATTTCTGCACACCGGAGTACCTCGACCTAGCCCCCTGCAAGTGGGAGCTGATGAAGTAAACTGCGTGTTGCACCATCTTCTTCTTCTGCACCACTTCATCTAACCGCGCAGGCCTTGTCGCACCAGTGTTAGTCCTTGCCGGGGAGGGTTCTAGCTCGCCATCAGTCGGCTCTACGGTTGTTACCGCCTCCTTGTTGACCTCCCTCTATGCCACCAGCGTGGCACTAACCACTTGATTCGTTGCCGCTAGGTACAATAGCAATGGTTCTTGTGGTTTAGGCGCAACCAGCACTTGGGTAGAGGAGTGGTATTTCTTAAAATCCTGTAGCGTTGCCTTGGCCTCCGGGGTCCACTCCATGGGGCCCGCCTTCTTCAAGATCTTGAAAAAGGGAAGGGCACGCTCCGCGGACTTGGCGAAGAATCTGCTCATGGCGGCAACGCATCCAGTGAGCCGACGCACTTCCTTGATCCTCTTAGGTGCCTCAATCTCCTCGATGGCCTTGATCTTGTCTGGGTTTGCCTCAATCCCACGCTGCAACACAAAGAACCCGAGAAGCTTGTCGGACGGGACACCGAAGACACACTTCTCAGGGTTCAGCTTGAGGTTGATCTTGCGCAGGTTTGCAAACGTTTCCTCCAGATCTTGCACAAGTGTTGCTTTGTCCTCGGTTTTGACCACTATGTCATCCATATAAGCTTCCATATTTCTATGTAGCTGGGGCTCAAAACCAATTTGGACTGCTCTTGCAAAAGTCGAGCCAGCACTCTTCAACCTTAAAGGCATTTGTAAAAAGCAATACGTACCACATGGGGTGATGAATGCTATCTTCTCCTCATCTTCTCTTGTCATGAAGATCTGATGGTACCCTGAGTAGGCGTCAAGGAATGATAGCAGGTCACACCCGGCCGTGGAGTCAACAATCTGGTCGATGCGCAGCAACGGGAAAGGATCTTCCGGACAAGCTTTATTGATGTCTGTGTAATTGATACACAACCTCCACTTCGCGTTCGCCTTGCGCACCACCACCGGATTGGCCAGCCACATCGGATGGAGCACCCCTCTTACCAAGCATGCTGCTTCTAGCTTCCTGATCTCTTCCGTGATGAACTCCTGTCTCTCCAAAGCTTGCTTCCTTACCTTCTGCTTTACGGGCCGTGCATGTGGACAGACAACAAGATGGTGCTCAATCACTTCCCTAGGAACGTCGGGGATGTCGAATGCTTGCCATGCAAACACATCGACATTCGCCCGCAGGAAAGTGACAAGATCGCTTTCCTATTTGCCATCGAGGGTGGAGCTTATGGTGAAAGCTCCTCCCGCGCCGTCCTCCTTGGCAGGCACCTTCTTGGCCTCTGGTGGTGCAGCTCTCGACTTCTTGCTCTTGCCGTTGGAGCTCTCTGGCACGTCCTCGACGGGAGCGCAACACCCCAAAGAGGTGCGCTTGCCAGAGTGGGTGCGAGGAATCTCACTGGTCTTCTTTCCTCCTGGGGCTTCAACGGCAGGAGCAGATGCCTTGGCTTCCCGGTAGAGTTGGTCAGCACAAATCAATGCATCTTTCTTGTCGGAGGGGACGGTGATGATGTTCATCGGCCCGAGCATCTTCAGCGTGTTGTAGGCATAGTGAGAAGCCGCCATGAACTTGGCCAACGCCGGGCGGCCGAGAATCCCGTTGTAAGGCAAGGGGATCTTGGCTACATCAAAGACAACCCTCTCCGTCCTGTAGTTCAACTTGCCTCCAAACATCACGGGCAGCGTGACCTTCCCCTTTGGCTGGCTCCTCCTCGGGTTGACCCCTTGAAACGTGCCCGTCTCCTCGAGGTCTCTATCAGGAATCTACAGCCTCTTGATCACAACAAGCGAGATCAAGTTCAGACCTGCCCCGCCGTCAACTAGCATCTTTGTCACCTAGAGGTTGCGGATCGTTGGTGAAACCAGCAATGGCAAGCACCCGACCACAGTAGTGCGGTCAGGGTGGTCCTCGGTGTCGAAGATGATAGGCGTGCTGGACCACTTCAATGGCTTTCGTGCATCGAGTGATGGCTCCACCGTTGTAATCTCACGTGCCCACTGCTTGAGCTGGCGGTGGGACGCATGTAGCGAGGTACCACCATCGACGCACATGGCCTCTATAGCTTTCTGGAACTCGTGGTCGCCGGACTCATCGCCCTAGTCATGATAATCGTCTTCCCGCTTCTTGTCGCGGCCTCGGGCGGGCCTATCTTGCTGATTATCCTTGCCGTGGCGGCCTCCTTGGCCGCCGCGCTTCTTGTCGGATCCCCCGGCACCCTCTTGTCCCTTCTCCTTGTCCCGCTACTCATACTCAGCTTTTTGCTTCTCAGCGAGCAGCTCAACTTGCCGGCAATTCTGGAGGTCGTGGCCCGTGGTGCGGTGGATCTTGCAATACTACTTGTCGGAGCCCCCTCGCTTGTCGGCAGCCACCAAGGCCTGGCAAGCGGCACACCCGGCAACCTCCTTGCCGACGTCACTTGCCTTGGCCTTCTTGGCAGTGCCGGTGTCGTCGGACCCCTCTACGGCAAGCACGGTCTTGCCCTTGCGCTTCCTATTACGGCGCCGACCCTTATTTGCCGGGGCGGCGGTGTCATCCGTGGAGTCGGTTTCCGTGCCGGGGTACTTCCTCCCCTCTTCTGCTGGAGCACACCGATCGGCCAGAACATAAAGTTCGGCCACATCCTTGACTTTGTTCATCACCAGCTCCTCACACATCTTGCGGTTGCGCATATTCTGATGGAATGCACTAATCACGGCGAACGTCTGGGATGTTGTACTACACTCGGCTGAATCTTTGGATGTACTTGTGCAAGTTTTCTCCTTCCTTCTGGGGGATGATATGCAAATTGCTCGCCTGGCCATGAGCTTGGTGGCCTCCAGTAAAGGCACCAACAAACTCATGACACAGATCCGACCAGGAAGAAATGGAGTCCACCGACAAGTGCATCAACCATGACATAACATTAGGGTTGAGTGCCAACGGGAAGTAATTGGCAAGCACCTTATCATTGCGGGCCCCAGCAGCTTGCATCGCGATGGTGTAGATGCTGAGGAACTCCGACTGGTGAGTCTTGCCGTTGTACTTCTCGCCAACGTCGGGCTTGAACGTGCGGTGGGAGGGCCACAAGAACTTTCGCAGCTCACAGGTGAAGGCCGGACAACCCACCTCGTAGGGTAGGCCACCGTAGCCTCCCGGTGCTGGGTGGTCCATAGTGGGCCCTGCCCGCCTGTCCGACTGGTGACACGCATCAAGCCGGCGCTCGATGGTGGCTTGACGGTCTTCATGAGCTCGCTCCCGAAAAACTTGACGTTGGTCGCGGTTGGTCCGCGGATAGGACGACACTATGGAGATATCATCACGAGCGTCGTCGCGATGGATCGCACCTGCGGTGGCTGGTGTGGAGGAGGAGAGTGCATCGTGGCTGCATTGCCTCCGGCCAGTCCACCGTTGGCATGTGGTGGCTCGACGAAGCGACGGCCTACGGGCCCCACCAGTCGCAGCTCATCTTTATTGGCGATGCCGACGAGGCTCCGGATAGTGGCCCTCCATTCGTCGAGCTTCTCCGCAGTAGGAGAAAAGTCGAGGAGCAGCTGCGCGCGCTAGGGCTTCTACTGGTGTGGGCGGCGGCGAAAGATGCATGGACCGTGACGCGCTTCGACTTCAACAAGGTTAGAAGGAGCTCTATCATGGCCTGCGGCTGCCCTCCATTTTCGCCAACACCTCGGCGCGCATGCTGGCCCTCCTCCTCACGTGAAGGATGCGCAGGGCTCTTCCTAGGGCAGCGCCCAGGGTCACTAGTGGGGCGGCGCTGCTCATCGCACACAACTTGAGAAGAGCGCGCCGTGGGCGCCGGTGTTGGTGTCTTGGAGGTCGCCATGCCACCGTCTGGTGGCACGACGACACCCTTGGAGGGCCCCGCGCTACCTGCGGGGGGCCCAACTCCGTCTCTGGAGTTTGCGGCGTGTGGCTCATCGCCTCGCGCACGAACGACGCCACTCACCAGGCTCGGACTGCTAGGGTGATGTGGATGTTCGTAGGCTGCAGCACGGGTTCTTTCCACAACTAGCCCGCTACTGGTCCGCACCGGTACAGGCAGTCTAGTCCCGGATCAACCGATCGCCGTGGTTATCTTGCTCTTGGGAGCCATGGCAACGAAGAGCTGTGTTACTAGCTGCTAAACCAGATTCTCACTACTGCACCCCATACCTCGCACGCCAAAGATGTCGGTGGGAAACGACACCTATGGGATCACAAGAATCCCTACTACAATTGCGGGGTGCTGGGTCGTGAGGAGAGCGGGATCAGCAGTCAGTACAAGCACACGGGTCATTTACCTAGGTTCAGGCCACAAGGATGCGTAACACCCTAGTCCTGCTTTGATGTGTATTTCTGTGTTCTTGGAGTTCTTGAGCTAGCTACAATGAGCGTAACTTGTCCTAGGGTCCGAATCCTTCTCCTGGATGCCTTGGGCCTCCTTTTATAGGAAAGGGGGTCACCACAGTGGCACACAGGAGGTGGCATCGGGGTACTGTGGTTAAGCCTATTGCTAGCTATTATAGGACAAGACACATTTAATGCGCCTCTGACGTGTCCTCTTCACTTTACCGCCGCTTCGCCCTGCCTTGTCACGCGCCTGGGCCAGCGAGGCGGTCAGCGCCATGTAGGCTGGCAGGCTGCTGTGGTGACACGGTGGTAGGGCCTTCAGGAAGATTTGCATGCCACCACGTAGGCATGCGCTGAGTTAGCCGAGAAGCCTCATGCCGACATGTAGGCGCCTGCCCAGCTGGTGAGCTGGCAGCTGCATGGGAGCGGTGGTAGAAGGTTAGCGGGTGCGGGCATGGCTGTGGCCTTGCGGACGTCCTCGGCAAGGGCCTTGCCGGGGCCCCGGCAAGGGTCTTGCCGTGGTGTTGCGGTCATCCCCGACAAGGATCCTGCTGGGGGTCTTGTGGGTTTCCTCAGCAAGGATCTCGCCGAGGTTCGTCGTCTTTTGATCTTCTTCTGATTTTGAGTGTTTCTTGTCTTCGCCGAGGTTCCAACGCGGTTGGTGGTGTTGGGAAAATTGGGGCTCAAGGGTGGCGCACCCCGCTGGCGTCAGGTAGGCTGCCCCGGCAAGGTCCTTGCCGGGGCCGTGGAAGCCGCCCCGGCAAGGGTCTTGCCGAGGAAACCACTTCGCCTTCTTGCTCTTTATGCCTCTGTCTTGGCGTTGCTTTGACCGTCCTGCGGCTTTGATTTCCTGTCTCTGCCCTGCTTAAGTGTGGCCGTGGGCGCGACACTGACTGCCCGTGCACCAATAAGGGGTACAAAAGAGTGCCCCTACTTTGGTACACCGACAGATATGCATCACACAATCTCATATTCATCTATTCAAACCAACACGAAGAACTTCAAAGCATGACCCAAAGTTTCTACCGGAGTGTCAAGACAAAAACGTGTGCCAACCCCTATGCATAAGTTCACAAGGTCACTAAGCCCGCAAGTTGATCACCAAAACATACATCAAGTGGATCACGAGAATATCCCATTGTCACCACAAATAAGCACATGCAAGACATACATCAAGTGTTCTCAAATCCTTAAAGACTCAATCCGATAAGATAACTTCAAAGGGAAAACTCAATCCATTACAAGAAGGTAGAGTGGGAGAAACATCATAAGATCCAACTATAGTAGCAAAGCTTGCGGTACATCAAGATCGTGCCAAATCAAGAACACGAGAGAGAGAGAGATCAAACACATAGCTACTGGTACATACCCTCAGCCCCGATGCTGAACTACTCCCTCCTTGCCGTGGAGAGCACAGGGATGATGAAGATGGCCACCGGTGATGGATCCCTCCTCCGGCAGGGTGCCAGAACAAGGTCCCAATAGGTTTTTTGTGGCTACAGAGGCTTGCGGCGGCGGAACTCATGATCTTCTTTCTGTTTTGGAAGTTTGGGGATATATAAGAGGTGTTGGCGTCGGGAACAAGTCAGGGGGGGCGTCCACGAGGCAGCCACGAGGTAGGGGGCGCACCCAGGGGGGTAGGACGTGCCCTCCACTCTCGTGGTGGCCTCGGGACTCTTCTGGTCCATCTCTGATACTCCGTGGGCTTCTTCTGGTCCAAAAACTATCTCTGTGAATTTTCAGGTCAATTGGACTCCGTTTGGTATTCCTTTTCTGTAAAACTCAAAAACAAGGAAAAAACAGAAACTAGCACTGGGCTCTAGGTTAATAGGTTAGTCCCAAAAATCAGATAAAATAGCATATAAATGCATATAAAATATCCAAGATGGATAATATAATCGCATGGAACAATAAAAAATTATAGATACATTGGAGATGTATCAGCGCATCACCCTCAACGGCTTTAAAGTGACCCGCACTCTAGCTAGGCGAGCATGCCCAAACGCTGGCCCGAACTAGGTATCGACATATCACTCCCTTGTTCACTGTTCCAATGATGTTTGGATATCCTTTTACTGCTCTCTTAGCTTACACACCTATGCAACTCTGACTTTAACTCTTATTTCTTCTAAAGATATCATCTCAAACAAGCAAAACCATGTTTAGCGAAGCATGACAGCGCTACGGGATCTGGTACACATCCTGCACACCAGTATAACCTTGTAAGTGCATGTCCTTCGGTACAACATCAAGGTCGATACCTCTTATTTGATCAGCCATTCACCATTTCAAAAATGTAGAGGAGGATGCAAGGAGCACAAGGCATGCACATCCAAGCAAATGGTAACATGGACTTGTACATGGAACATCCCGAGCGCAAGCAGAGCTGCAGTGAGCTTGTACAATGAGCTAGTGTAAGTCCCTGCATTTCTTTTAGTTCGTACTCGTCTGCATGTATGATTTGTGTGCAGTGGCGGATCCACGAATTCAAGTTACCAGGGGCGGAAATTTGACTTAAAAAATACGAAGGTACTTGCACTCCAGAATTCAACATAACTTGAGAAATGTGAAGCTACATGCACTTTGAAAACCAGCTAATGATCCAAAGTAGTTCTATGTTATAAAACACTAAATGATGTAAGCACAAAAAAAAACAAAATGCAACATGGTGTACAAGGACTAGTAACATGGTGTGTACCTTCTTGAATTATTCGTTCTCTGGCTCAAAGTATCAAAGTGTAATTTCACCTATAACTAGTGTGCAAACTGCATATCAATATATCTATCCTGCACAAGTATGCCAATAGTTTTAAACAACAGAATAGAAAAGTATTTATGCTACATTTTCATGATAGAGGGACTTTCTAGTAGATGGCCTTGACGTTTCCTCAAGCCATGAATTGCTTGCCATCAATTCCTGCAAATCTCTATGTCTCTCTCAACATAGCAGATCATCATTAGACACTAAATCCTTCAATGGGAGCTTGCAAAATGCTTGCATTAGATCCCTCATTAGACACTATATGTTCATCATCAGGAGTATGTAAATTGTTTGCATCAAATCCCTCATTAGCAGTCTGTTCATTAGACACTTCAGGGTCAAGAACAACATGAGCTTGTATGTTTGCACTGGAAACTTGATTAGAAACATCAAGTTCAGTTAGTTCGGTATTGATGGGGGAGTTATAAAATAAACAGAAATTGGTTTCATTTTCTTATAGATTCCCTACATACAAGCAGTTTTACAACACCATCGGGTTTAACTTTGGCCAGCAATTGAACAGTTGGATTAGATATAATCAGGGATGTGATGTACCTACTCGTTGCGCATGCTGCTCTTGTAATTTGCACCTGTCCGTTTGCGCAAGCTCGATGCCATGCCCGTGATGCCGCCGCTGCCCCCCACGCAGGCTATACCCAGGGTTGGATCTTCATCTTCTTGTCCTTCCATTCGCTTGAAACCCAGCAACTGGTGTCCAACAAGGGAGTGAGGAAGTGATGTGTCGGTCTGTCCAGCGGCAGCTAGGTTAGGAGCAAACCACACTGGAGGCTGGGACGAACGAATTGGGATTTTTCTTGCTGCCGGTCGATATGGGAGGCGCTCGTTTGGGCCGTGAGCCTGCTATAGGGCCTGCCTTGCACTTATGTTATTGGAGCATCCAAATTGAAACATTTTTCTTCATTTTTTACATTGCCTGCTCATGTGTTGGGACGAAAAAACTAGCCTGGGCCAACCTGGACGACTCAAACTAGGTGCACACTTTCCAGCCACCCGAGGCGGCCACCCATACCAGCACCTACGGTGGCATCGCCCCTTTTTCTGTGCACGATTGGGGTAGTGAAAAATATTCCACTGGCGCTTTTGATTTACCCACAGAATGGTTGAATTGCTTGTTTCTATGAATCAAGTTCGCCAATAATGTGAAGGATGCCAGTCTTTTCATCCTATTGTAGATTGCTTAGATCTCGATATGCCAAATGTAATCGCATGAAATATACAGTAAAAGCCAGTGTGATGTGTGTTGCTATAACTAGTCTGACAACCCGTCCTCATATAACATATCAAGGACGCACCATCTTATCAGATTAACCATTCGACTTACCAATGCAGTGTTGGAAGAACGAAGTATTGGAACTGCATATCCAAGTAATTGATTCCTTCGTAGAACCTTGTAAGTGAAAAAGAAGTTGCAGTGTGCCTGTACAAAGATCCAGCGTATGTTTAGTTACCTGCTTCTCAGAATTTTAGTTAGCCACTTATTGCAAAATTGTTCAATTACGTTGCTTGGCTTAATTTAGTTTGCTGCTATTTACATAATGCCATAGCTGTTAATCCTATTATAGACTACGCCTATCTATGTGTTTGATACTTACTGTTAAGAATTACCTATTTGCCTGAACTTAAATAGCTACTTAAGCATGTAGATTGGTGGTCATATGTACTTCTAGGGTGCAGCAGAATTCAAGTGTAATTTACGTTCTGACACCCTATTTGTTTAAATGGTTTGATGTATCACTTGTAGCACTAGTAATGTTTTCACGTTCATAGATAGACAATTGTCAGGTTTATATGAGGGACACCATTTTTAACTTATATATATGTGTTTGAATCATTTTGCTTACATCAAAGAAACTTACAGATGTCTGTGTTGCTGGTAAACGGTACCGACTTCTTACTTTAACATGTTGCCAAGAATTTGTTAGTTTTCCTAGTTCATGTGTCATTAAATACGTTGCGAAAACTGGTTAGTTTTACTAGTTTGATTGAAATCACAAGTGCTCTGAGGGTGATTTTTGGTAATTAATATCAAGATATCTCTTGTTGGACTAATATTTTCATCTAGTATATTTAAGAAAGTTCAGCAAAGGCGTGGCATGGACAAGGGGATGTGGTAACCCTTCAAGATGCTAAGGACAGAAGATTGGCAAAAGCTCAAGACTCTTCATTTCTATTTTAGTAATCCAAGAGCACATTGAGTCCATAGGAAAGCCAATACTATTAAAAGGGGATGAGGTGTTGCTTAATGGTCTACTTGCTCAAAGTGCTTAGTGATATGCTCCAAATCCCTCAACCACTTTCTCAATTCGAAATATGTCCTAAACCTACAGTCAAACTCGGCCCCACCGATTTGATTCATCTGGCGCCACCGAGTTCACTTGACATAGCCACTGCCAAAAACCCTAATTAGTTCGGTCTCACCGATGGTATCTCGGTCTCACCGAGATGGGCTTGCAAACTCTCTATTGCCTGTTGCAATTATTTCTGTCTCACCGAGGTATGGAGTCGGTCCCACCAAGCTTGCTTGACCAACTCTCTGTTTGCTTATTACCAAAATTGGTCCCATCGAGTTTGTGTAAACGGTCAAACTGAGTTCAAGTTTTACCCTAACCCTAGCACATTAGTCCCACCGAGTTGATCGTATCGGTCCCACTAAAAATCCTAACGTTCACATTTTGAACTGAATCTGTCTCACCGAGTTCACCTATTCAGTCTGACCAAGTTGGCTCTTTTGTGTGTAATGGTTAGATTTTGTGTGGATGCTATATATAGACCTCCACCCTCCTCTCCATAAGTGAGAGATCCATCTGAACGTGCCTACACTTCCAGCATTCATTTTTTGAGAGAGAACCACCTACTCATGTGTTGAGACCAAGACATTCCAATCCAACCACAAGAATATTGATCTCTTGTCTTCCCCAAGTTGCTTTCCACCCAAATCATCTTTCCACCATAGCCAAATCTGTGAGAAAGAGTTGAGTGTTGCGGAGACTATCATTTGAAGCACAAGAGCAAGGAGTTCGTCATAAACACACCATCTATTACCTTTTGGAGAGTGGTGTCTCCTAGATTGGTTAGGTGTCACTTGGGAGCCTCCATCAAGATTGTGGAGTTGAACCAAGGATGTTTTAAGGGCAAGGAGATCACCTACTTCGTGAAGGTCTACCCAAGTGAGGCATGTCCTTCGTGGGCGATGGCCATGGTGGGATAGACAAGGTTGCTTCTTCGTGGGCCCTTCGTGGGTGGAGCCCTCCGTGGACTCGCGCAACCGTTACCCTTCGTGGGTTGAAGTATCCATCAACATGGATGTACGATAGCACCACCTATCGTAACCACACCAAAAATCTTCGTGTCTCCAATTGCGTTTGCACACTCCAATCCCATTCCTTTACTTTCTTGCAACTTGCATGCTTTACTTTCCACTTCTCATATACTCTTGCCATGCTTGCTTAAAATGGATTGTGAATGTTTAAACTTGTGCTAAAACTCCACCTTAACTCGATGAACTTAAAACTGCTACTTTTCTTTGTTGAGGGTCTAATCACCCCCCTCTAGACACCTCTTCTCGATCCTTTCAATTAGCATCAGAGCATTGGTCTCCATTGCTTTGGTTTAATCACCATTGGAGGAAGATGGATGAGTCTATGATGGGGAGTTTTAGATAGAGAGTGCCCATACTTGATGTTGAGTTCTTTAATGCTTGGAAAAATGAGATGCTTGAGATTTTAAATGAATATCACTATAACAAGTACATTACTAGCCCTTGTGTGCCCCTTGTTGATCGTTTGCATCCTAACCCCGATGAGTCACTTGACATGATCCACAATCTTAGAACTATCAATCTTATCACTAGAGGTTTGCCTAAAAATTTGATAGTATGCTTGCCTACTCTTGATTGTGCTTACACCATATGGAGATATCTTGAGGAACGCTTTCAAGACTATTCCTTGAAAAATCTAGATTTGATTTTTCAAAAGTCCTTTGCTTTAAATAAAATGAATTCCAATGATCCTATGTTTGGAGATTGTCTATTTGAACTCCATGACCTTTTGTGTGCCAAAGGAGATGTTAGAATCATTAGTAACATCATCTTAGAAGTTATTATAATTCATAAATATGAACATTGTCATGATCATACATCTAATGAGTCACTCTCTCTAGTTGATGATCAATCACAAGACGATGTTGAACATGTATACTATGAGGAGGATGATGATAGTGACTTTGATCTTGATGAGTCTATGAGACACTTTGGTCTTATGGCTAATCTTTGTGGCTACATGGCTGGAGGAAAGGAATGGGATCTTGATAGTGGATGTACCGGTCACATGACCGGAGACAAGGATATGTTTTGTGAGCTTGCTGAAAACAACGGCCCTCAAAAGTATGTAACTTTTGGTGATAACTCAAAGGGTAAGGTGGTTGGCCTTGGTAAGGTGGCAATCTCACATGATAGCTCCATCCAAAATGTTATGCTCGTTGAATATCTTGGCTATAATTTACTTTCCATATCTAGACTAGCTGACTTTGGATTGAGTGTACTATTTAATGAAGTAGATTGCCAAGTGTTTCAACGAGATAATCATAATATGGTCTTTACCGGTATACGTAGAGGTGATCTATACATTGTGGATTTCACTAAAAAGGCTCAACCTAGAACTTGCTTAATTGCTAAATCTTCTAAAGGTTGGTTGTGGCATAGAAGGTTAGGTCATGTGGGCATGCGAAATCTTGGTAAGCTTATTAAAGGTGATCATATCCTTGGAGTGAAAGACATTATATTTGACAAGGATAGATTGTGTAGTGCTTGCCAAGCAGAAAAATAGGTTGGAGGAAGCCACCCCGTGAAGAACATCATGAGCACGAGAAGACCGCTCGAGCTGCTTCATATGGATCTTTTTGGTCCAAATGCCTATAAAAGTCTTGGTGGAAATTCGTTTGGTTTAGTCATAGTCAATGATTTTTCAAGATTTACGTGGGTGTTCTTTCTTGATGATAAATCGTAGGTCCAAAAGATCTTCAAGAACTTCGCTACGAAGGCCCAAATCAATTTGAAGCGAAGATCAAGAAGGTTTGTAGCGACAATGGAACGGAGTTCAGGAACAAAAATGTGGACACCTTTGTTGACAAAGAAGAGATTTCACATGAGTTCTTGGATGCGTACACGCCTCAACAAAATGGAGTTGTTGAGACGAAGAACCAGACTCTTACTGAGATGGAGAGAATGATGCTTGATGAGTACAAGACGCCAAAACACTTTTGGGTTGAAGCGGTTGAGACAGCTTGTCATGCAACAAATCGTCTATATCTTCACAAGCAACTCGACAAGACGACATACGAGCTCCTCACCGTTAACAAATCCCAAGTTTGATACTTTCGAGTATTCGGCTCAAAGTGCTATATTCTTGATAAGCATCATCATTCGAAATTTGCACCTGAATCTCATGAAGGTTTCCTACTCGGTTATGGCTCAAACTCTCACACTTACCGTGTCTACAACAACTTCACCCAAAAGGTTGAAGAGACAGTAGATGTGAAGTTGGATGAATCTAACGGCTCGCAAGTAGAGCAATTTCCAATTGATGTAGGAGACAAAGACCCTTGAGAATCAATCCATGACTTTTCTATTAGCAAGATTCGTCCAATGGAGGTGAAGGAGAGTACCTCATCCGTCCAAGTGGAAGATTCTACCTCACGACAAGGTGAACTATGAGTTGGCTTAGAGGCATCCACAAGTGGGACACACCAAGATGAAGGAAACGAGGAAGTACATCAAGATTAACCTCCTCCTTCTCCACCTCCACACGGGAACAACAACACCAACAATGAAGAAGGCCAAGAGGATGACGAAGAAGATGTTCCACCCAGACCCAAACAAAAGCTCTCACGAGTTAGATAAAGAGTCTCAAGAGACCATCCCGTCGAACAAATCTTTGATGATATCCAAACCGGGAGAATTACTCCCTCTAAAGCTCGTTTGGCTAATTTCTGTTATTCATTCATCTCTAGCAGTTAACCTATGAAGGTTGAAGAAGCACTTGATGATCAGTATTGGGCGAACGCCATGCACGAAGAGCTACACAACTTTGACAGGAACCAAGTGTGGACCTTGGTAGAAAAGTTGGACAACAACCAAAATGTCATTGGTACCAAATGGGTGTTTCGGAATAAGCAAGATGAAGATGGACAAGTTGTACGCAACTAGGCCAGTCTCGTCTCTCAAGGCTACACTCAAGCCAAAGGTATGGACTATGGTGAGACATATGCCCCCGTTGCTAGACTGGAGTCCATACGCATCTTACTTGCTTATGCCAATCATCATGATATCACATTATATCAAATGGACATTAAAAGTGCTTTTCTAAATGGTGAAAATGAGGAGGAAGTTTATGTTAAAAAACCTCCCAGCTTTGTTAATCCTAAGAAATCGGACCATGTTTACAAACTTCACAAAGCTCTGTATGGTCTTAAACAAGCTCCTAGAGCGTGGTATAAAAGCTTGACCAAGTTCCTTATAGAAAAAGGCTTTGAGATTGAAAAAATTGATTCTACACTTTTTACTAAGAGGGTTGATGGTGAATTATTTGTGTGCCAAATTTATGTGGTTGATATCATATTTGGTTTGACTAACCCTCATTTTAGTGAAAAGTTTGGAAGGCTAATGTCGGAGAAGTTTGAGATGTCTATGACGAGTGAACTCAAGTTCTTTCTTGGTTTGGAAATCAAGCAAACTAAGGAGGGTACCTTTGTTTCCCAGACAAAGTATACCAAGGACTTATTCAAGAAGTTCAACATGCAAGAAATCAAAGGTATGGAAGCACCCATGCCTACTAGTGGACATCTTGACTTGACAAAGGATGGAAAACCGGTTGACCAAAAGGTTTATCGCTCTATGATTGGTTCATTGTTATATCTATGTGCCTCACGTCCCGATATTATGCTAAGTGTGTGCATGTGTGCATGATATCAAGCAACCCCTAAAGAATGTCATCTTAAGGCTATGAGAAGGATAGTGAGATACTTAATTCATACACCAAACTTTGGCATTTGGTATCCTAAGAGGTATTCCTTTGATCTTGTTGGCTACTCCGATTCGGACTATGCCGGAGACAAGGTTGATATAGAGTCCACTTCAGGTGCTTGTCAATTTCTTGTTAGATCTCTTGGGTTTGGTCCTCCAAGAAACAAAACTTGGTATCCTTATCCACCACCAAAGCGGAATATATTGCCTCCGGTTCATGTTGTGCTCAATTACTTTGGATGACCCAAACTTTCAAAGATTATGGGATCTATGTGAAATATGTTCCATTGCTTTGTGATAATGAAAGTGCTATTAAGATTGCTCACAATCCCGTGCAACATTCTCGAACTAAGCATATTGAAGTTCGTCATCATTTCATTCGAGACCATGTTGCTAAAGGAGACATTGATCTTAAGCATGTTCATACAGATAAGCAATTGGCGGATATATTCATCAGACCGCTTGATGAGAAATTATTTTTCCATTTGAGAGGTGGATTGAACATCATTGATGCCTCGAAATTGGAGTAGAATCTCCATTTGTATGCATGCAAGGCTTGATCCTTTGACTAATCCTTGATATTTCTCTTATGATGATGATCATATGTCATGGATCTATACTGGTACCCATGCATGCTATCTAACCCTTGTAGGTACTTGGATGAGGCCAAATCCATGAGATTGCAACTCACTCACATATTAATCAATCTCTACATTACTAAGTCTCTACAATATGGTGGTGGAAGTTAAGGAAGCATGAATCCACTCAACATATCCTTTGACCATTTCTATATACCAAATTTCATTTGGTATCAAATTTCATGATTGTCATGTTGGATACACAAGTGCTCTTCCTTGCAAGACTAACCCATGTAGGTAGATGAAATCAAATAACAAGCGGTGCTCCAAACTTGATGACATACATCAACCTTGCGATCCTACACAAGTTCAACTACATGATCAAGATCAACAACACCACCCAAGGTATGTCATTCCATCTTAGAGAGGCTTTACCCCAGGTCATGGGTCAAAGCAGCTCAACAAGATGTGAATACATCAAGATGCTTAAACGAAAAATGGTAACCCTGTTTTGAGCTTAAACGATGAGTATGACCTATGATCAAGTGTTCTCAATTGACTCCTCAGTCAATATACTCAAACATAGGTGACTTTGTCGCCGACCCTTTTTTGATGAAGTTCTCTAGATTGTCTTTGTCTTCTTGCATTTGTGTCTAGCATATTTGTTTCACCTTTCACTTCATCTAGATTTCATTTCTTTTATTTTCTTTTCTCTGTTATGTTCTACATTCTCTGCATCGAATTCATTGCAAATCCTTCAATTAATTCCCTGCAAATCTTGGTATTGAACTCGGTGACACCGATTTATGCATCCCAGCTAGATCGAACTGCAAACCTATGTTGTAGATTCTTCATCGGTTCAACCGACAAGGACAAACTCGGTCTGACCCATATGCATCATGTATGACACTGCTAGCTCGGTGTCATCGATGAGAATAACTCGGAGTTACCGATTTGACTACTAAGAAAATATTTTTCCATTGTCATTGTCATTTCTTCTCCAGCTCCACTCGATGATTCTTGTCTTCTACCAGCATCTTAAATTACATGTTGCTTTGTAATGTGACTCAAGGACCAAACCTACTTGACTCATGCTCCAAAAGATCCCTTCTTGGAAATTGGTGTTAAAGGGGGAGAGAGAGCACATCAAAGCTTATCACATAAGAGAGATAGAACATCCTAGCTTCTCCAGATGCTTATAAACCATAGAGGAGAGAAGTGACATGTCTTAAGAGGGGAAAGACATGTTGTCAGTGTTCTGGATACGGGGGTACCCAGACTTGCCTACCTGTGGCCCACTGCGTGGCTCCATCGACGGCCTGGTACGTCCTAGCTTCTGCATCAGCTACTCAAGGCCCTCGCGAGGGGCAAAGCCTCACGAGGCGGAGGACGCCAAGACCTCCAAGGGGATCGGCCTCCTCAGGCTAGCTCCCGAGGGGCAGAGAGATCTATGCAAGGTGCAGCTCACGAGGCTCAGCTGACGTGTGCCATGACGACCAAGGCCAGGCCGGTGCCAGTGGGCGCACGGTACCAGTTTCCTCTTTGGTGCAAAGGAGGCAAGCAGCAGGCGCAGAGTCCCGAGGAATCAGCCAAAGGTTTCCATTCTTGTGCAACAAGAACAAGACCGCCAGGACGACAGGACGCAGGTCATCGCCGAGACCATCGTAGCGTCACTACCGGATGCTTTTCGCAGGCGAAGACCACTTTAGTCAAGATAGGATGTACTTCCTGTCCCCCTTCAAATCTGGCCGTTGTGGGATCCCTTCCCGCCAACATTTGGGAAGACTACCAAGGCCACTATAAGTAGGACTTAGCCACCACCATAGAGGAGGTCGAACGGAGCGAAGCCATTCCTCCCTAACCAGCTCTCTCGAGCTAAAGAACACCTCACCTCCTCAGGCTAGTTCATCCACTATACTAGTTCATCCTCAGCCCTTCGAGGCAATCCACCAAAACGCTAGAGTAGGGTATGACACTGCAAGGTGGCCCGAACCAGGATAAACTGTTGTGTCTCTCTGTCCCTTGGAGCTCGACGCGCTAGGCCTGAGGATCGCGAGTAGGCAGGCTGGGTAGGTTGAGATCTCCGCATGCACCCCGGAGTTCGAACCTATGAAGGGTTTGTGGAACCCGAAATCCAACATTTGGTGCGCCAAGTAGTGGTGCGTCGGATCTTCTCTTCCGTCAACCGGTCCGCCGCTACTCCACCGACACCATGGTCGACGCCCCGAGAGCCCACATTGAGCACTGGGTTGTCCGGGCATCATCAACAACACCTGCCGACGAGTAAGATCTCCACTCCGCTCTGCTCGCGGCCCACGCTCTGCTTGGGGTCGCCGACCGCGAGGGTCGCAGGCTGCAGCCCTCTCCTCGGGCACCGCACCGCAACCACGCCACTGCATGATCTTTAAGCTACTCCGCAACAACCGAACCACACACACGCCAGGAGTAGGCGAACATGCGAGTTGCGGTCATCGTGGCTCGAGAACTACTGAGGTGTAGGCTGGCGGAAAGCAGCCATGACGCCCTGCTGGAGCGAGTTGCCGAGCTGCTTGATGTGGCATGCAGGGGCGCAACACCCTTCTGCACCCTGCCCACATCGAAGGCCGTGGCGGGGATGCATGATCACCCTCGCCACTCCCGCGCGCCTCCTCCCAGGGCTCCTGAAGAACCTCTCGGAATCGGCCAGCCTCACGGTGCGGCCCGTGCTACTTCGACCATGCCACCTCGGGGTGGGAAAATTTCGAGCAACCTCCCCTGGGGCCGCGCCGAGGCACCCGCGCTCGATTATCAGGGCCCGATGGCGACCGAAGAAGGCAAGAGCGTGAGGCAACCAGGCCGCGGCTCGGGCGTGGCCAACCTGGAAACCTATGTAACCATTGCAGTGTACCTGAGGTACACACCGGGAAGAAGGCCCCAGCCGATCTCCCATGCCAGGCTGGGCGCTGGAGGTGCACGAAGCCGATGCTCTTTGCGAGCCGCTGCAGGGCTCCACTGACATCTTCGACAGCAATAGCCACTGGGTATAGCTAACGCCACAGGGGTACGCTTGCGCTAACCATGGATCGCAGGTGAACCAGGGCATAGCCGCCGCGAGGACTCTTAGGGCGGCGGCCAAGCCGCAGGAGCACGAAGGGCCTTGGGAGCAGCGTAGGGGGAGCTCGGGGCCAGGGCCTCCCACGTGCTGCACGGAGTAAGACGCTGCTCGGAGGTAGGTCCCCCGCCGGGGAAGGCGCCGGCGAGCCCTTCCTACCGACGGAGGGCCTACAGTCGCCGAGGATGTTGCCAACGTCCCCCTTGCCCCTTGGTCTCGTCCTGGTTTTCTGACTCCCCAACGGTGGTCGGGGTTGCATAGGGTGGGGTCCTCGTCGGGCGACATGAAGCAAGGCTCCGGCCTGTGAAGGTTTCCGCTTGTGATTCTCTCACATAATAATGAGTGGGGCTATACATGCCCCAGAGTCTCCTGAGCGCCGCCCTGGGGCCTCACGGGGGCTCCCACCTATAGTACGTCCAAGTGGAAGCACCATGCTTTGTGCTGGCCGTCGACACAGTCCCCCATTGACTATGCCAACACCCAGTGGAAGCACTTAGCTCCGCGCTGGTGTGAAGACCTGAAGACTAGCTAGGCGCCGGATGCGGCTGTTTGCTTTCGCCTCTCTTTTTGTACCCAATTCGCCGGCTTTTTGGAATGAACTTGGCTCTTGTGCGTTTATCAAAAGAAAAAGGGGGGAGTTTTCTTGTCTTGCGTCGATCTCTCGTTTTCTGGTTTTGCCTTTTTGAGCGGGGATCGTGGCTACTACCCCTCCCTTGAGCGCCTCGCGAGTGGGGGCTGGGTGTCGTGTGCGCGCGTCAAGCATGATCAAGCCAGCCCCGAGCCTACAAGGGCTTCCCCCCAGGGACCTAGGATGCGGCCACCATGCGCACACCTAGCCTTTGTCCGGCAGTTGGTCCCTTGCGAAGCACTCCAGGACAGGTCAGCAGACCCCTCGGGAGGGCCTGACCCTCACAAGCCCATGGCAGGCTCGCCTCGAGAGGACAAGCGTCACCTCAGCATCAGAGCTCACACGAGACCCGTGGAACCAAAGATAAGTCATAATAGCGATCCTTCCTAAGGCTACAAACCTGAGGGGTCATACTGCAGACACTACTTGAAAGACATTTCATAACTATGTACATCGAAAGGGGCTCCCCCTTTCAAAATGCTCTCACAAGGAAGCATTCAAGTTTTGTCATACAGGTTAAGGCAAAAAGAAGTACGGGCCTAGCTGGGTGTGCCCTCTTCAACACCTGCCCGAGTCATCGTGGCCATTCTCTTCATCACCGCCGCCCATGCCACCTGCTTCGGCCGCAAGCACGACTGTGTCATCTGTTGGAAATATGCCCTAGAGGCAATAATAAAATGGTTATTATTATATTTCCTTGTTCATGATAATTGTCTATTGTTCATGCTCTAATTGTATTAACTGGAAACCGTAATACATGTGTGAATACATAGACCACAACATGTCTCTAGTGAGCCTCTAGTTGACTAGCTCATTAATCAATAGATGGTTATGGTTTCCTGACCATGGACATTAGATGTCATTGATAGCGGGATCACATCATTAGGAGAGTGATGTGATGGACAAGACCCAATCTTATGCGTAGCACAAGATCGTGTAGTTCGTTTGCTAAAGCTTTTCTAATGTCAAGTATCATTTCCTTAGACCATGAGATTGTGCAACTCCCAGATACCGTATGAATGCTTTGGGTGTACAAAATGTCACAACGTAACTGGGTGGCTATAAAGGTGCACTGCAGGTATCTCCAAAAGTGTTTGTTGTGTTGGCATGAATCGAGACTGGGATTTGTCATTCCATATGACGGAGAGGTATCTCTGGGCCCACTCGGTGATGCATCATCATAATGAGCTCAATGTGACTAAGTAGTTAGTCACGGGATCATGCATTACGGAATGACTAAAGTGACTTGCCGGTAACGAGATTGAACGAGGTATTGGGATACCGACGATCCACTACTAGAAAAACCCCTACTAATGGCGCACCTAATATGGCCATTAATGGCGCATCTGTGGTGCGCCATTAATAGCACGCCATTAGTAATTTTTACTAATGGCGCACCACCTGGTGCGCCATTAGTATCTGGTATACTAATGGCGCACCGCGGGTGCGCCATTAGTATGCCTCCCAGGGGCCATGTATACCCAGGTGCTTTGGCATACTAATGGCGCACCACCACTGTATGCGCCATTAGTAACCGCGGCATACTAATGGCGCACTGCCCAGTGATGCGCCATTAGTATGCACTGTCATACTAATGGCGCACTATCATGTGGTGCGCCATTAGTATGAATATTAGGTTTTTTTTATTTTTTTATTTTCTGTTTTTTGCACAGGTTACAAAATGTATAATTTGACAAAATATAGACAGCACACATCAACAACAGATTCATCGAATACAATAGAAGATTAGTCTTTGAATACAATTCATCATATTAGTCTCCGAATACAATTCATCATATTAGTCTCCGAATTGAAAAGACCGAACAAAGATAGAACATTATATTACAAGTCTCGACACCGCAAGTAGCGAGTTTGTCTTCACATTACAAGTCGATATCGATCATCTAAACTACCATCACATAGAAGAGAGCTGCGGTCATCACGATGAGCATCATCACGATGAAACTCGTCTTCATCCGGTTCCTCCAACGCTCCCTCCCCTCTCCCGCTAGATAGCGGGCGTATCTAGATTCGGCCTCGGCCCTAGTGGTGTACCCTTTGTAACAATTACCGCTGAATCGGTGAACCTGTCTCCGACACTCCTCCCAGTCATCGTAGACTCCGGGAACCTTACCCTTGTACACGACATACGTCGGCATCGCTATGCACTAGCCAAACAAAACGTTAGTACCAATTCACAGACAATACATAAGCAATATATAAGTATGCAACAGAACGATCGGAAGAGAAAAGCAAGACATTAATAGCATCGATTACATCTAAGTTGAACGACTCTCGAAACCAAAGAGACATACTACAAGTTCATTAAAGTTTAATTACAACATGAGCCAATCGATGTTTCAGAACTAGACACAGCATCACTGCTTTCGACTCGACTCAAGGGACCGGAGCGTGGATGAAGCCGCCGTCTATCGTGGGAGTCATGAAATAACGGTCGTTGTCAGCCTGCATTTGTAGCATTGTGTCGATGTCACTGTTGGACGGTTGATTGTTGAGGTAGAACTGCCCCGAGGTACGAAGGACATCTTGATGGATGATTTCCGCAAACTCCGACTGGATGCGAAAGAATTCTTGTCGGAGGTCCGCGTCCTGGATTGCCGACACGCTCTTTGCCCAATCTTTGAGTTTACTCGGTAGCAGAAGTTGATGATGGTCCCGTACGATCGCCCGCATGTGATGGATGGCGTAGTAGGCACCCTTCTGACCGCCAGGCGGCTGCTTGACGCAGCAGAACGTCGTATTGTGGGAGAACACGTGCTTGCCGTACTTACGAATAGGCCTGGTGAAGGTGCCTCCAGATTTGGCGTAGCCGGGGAGAACATCATCAAGAACCTTCTTGACATTTGTGTAGTCTACGTTCGACTGACGGTCCGGGTCGAAATACGTGGCCATGGAATATTTGGGGCTTAGGAGGATGAGCGTGCAACGTGTGTCACTGCAGAAAACACGGAATGTTAAAAGAAAAACGATCGAAATGTAAGAATTCATATGTTACGGGCCGGTTGAGGGGAGGACTTACTCGGGAAAGTAAGGCACGAGGAAGTTATCCTTATCTTGGTTTGCCAGAATGACGCCTTCGAGGTAAGAACTCGCGACTTGCCGGTCCCCAGCGCTGCCCAAGATCTTGGCACGCATGTAGAAGGGGTCGACTATCACGATGTCCGGGGTCTTGTCGCGAATGATCCGCATCTCCATACTCAGCGAAAATAGCCGAACGAAGGTGTAGTGCAGCGGATGAAGGTTCAACATAGCGTGGATGTCATCAAAACGCAGGACGATCGTACGCCCGATGGAGTTATCCACAAAGCCCTTGCCCTCTGGCACCTTGGCCGCGAAAACCGGGTATGCCACATCCTTCTCTCTGAGACGCCGCTTCTCCAAAGCAAGAACACTGTCATGCAGACTCCGCATAGCACCGGTTGCAGCATTGAGCATATTTGTCGGTAGCATCGCCCTACCCGCCACATGCACCCTCCTCGAGATATCCTGCGGTGAAGGTGGCCCGTCCTGAGCACGGATCGTACTCGGTGCCGGCTGGCTCGCACCCTTCTTAGTCTTTCTTTTGCGTGCCTTCTTCTTCTCCTGTAATGGGACCGAGTTCTGCTCACAGACCGCCTTCTTGAGTGTGTTGGGGCTGATAATATTTCGCACCTCGCCTATCTGAGGCTCGGTGAAGTCGGCAGCTGGAGGCGTCTCCTGAGAGCTGAACGCCAGACGGCGCCTGTTGCAACTTGGCTTCTCCGCGGTACCAGCTAGATCGCACACGTCTTTTGTTGGGTTTGGTTCTTGAGAAGGAGGCCCCATGAAGTCGCCATCGTACCCATGATCGGCAAAGTACTGATCGACGTTGCCAAATGTATCATCGTCGTCGTCGTCGTCGTTCTGATCCTGTGCCATATGCATGTTTGGATCCAGTGGCATAGGGATGTCCGGCACCGTTACGGCGGTCTTGCCATGGGGCCGACTTGGCGCCGGCACGACTGGCGGTGTTGTCTTTGGGGTGGTGTCCCCCGCCCCCAAACGAATCTGGCTCTTCGGCCAAAGCAGGGGCCAGCTCAGGCAGGCGCTGAGGGTCATCACGTCTTCATCGTCGGCCCCGACGGGTCGAATCGGAGGTAACAAGTCGTCGCAGCCTGGCAGCACCCGAACCAGTTGAACCCTAAACAAGTTGGGTGGCATCTGGGTACCGTGGAACAAGGGGTTGCCCGGTTGAACGATTTTGCCCTTGGTGACATCGACCAACTCGTTGTTCACGAAGTGGAGGAGAGTGCACGGAACGTCGGCGGCGCCCTGCGAAAACATGTAGGGCGTCAGGGATGCCCAGTCAAAGGCAAGGAGATGAAGTCCTCGGCCGAGAGAGGCTTAATTAGTTACCGTGATGATGGCGTCGAGCTCGGTTAATGTTGACGCACCGCCAACGGCGGGCGTGCAGTTGACGGAGGGGCCGCTTGCTGAAGAGGTGCCGCCCGGCGTACACCCGGGTGCATTAAGCTCCCGTGCCCGCGTCGGAGACACCAATGCCGCCTCCGCCGGAGGCACCAATGGCCCCGCCATCACATTATGCGAGTTGCTGGCCGTGAAGCTAGGAATCGGGGGCGGCCCCTGTTGGCCGCCCGCAATCCATGCACTCAACCCCGAGATCAAGGTAGGCACAATGGCGGTGATCGTCGCTCCGAGTCGTTGTTCCACTTGCTCTTGGACAATCTCCGGAATCCGCGCCACCTGTGCCTTGAGTTCTTGAACCTCTCGCTCCTGGCTTTCCGAGCTGGTCTTTTTCTCCTTCCGCACACCAGCGGTATAGTATGACCCCCATTTTGTCGACAAGCCTTTGCCGGCCACACGACCAACTGACGTCGGCTTACTGAGCTTATCCTTGTTCTTCATTACATTCAACGCCCTATTTAGAGTGGTGTCCCAAGGGTTGCTCTTAGTCGACCCCGCGCTACTGCTTTCAGTCGCCTGCGGAAGGAATGTGAACCATTTAGAAATTTGGCTTCATTAATTAGAATGCAACCATATGGAGCTAATTACGCGGGGGTGTATTCCTTACCAGAACAAGCTCAAGCTGCCTGGTCTTCGGATCCGTGGTAAGCTCCTTTGTTTTCGGGTCCTTCTTGTACCGGGCCCTGACAAAGTTCCTGGTCTGCTTGTTACCGCTGTATTTCTCGAAGAGGGGCGGTAGGCCTTGCTCGGCACGGTCCGCCTCCTCCTTGTCCCATATAGGCTCCGCCACTCTGTAACCGCCGGGACCGAGTGTGTGTTCCCCTATGTTCAGCTCCCGCATTTGTTTCCCCCACTCACTTGATTGGGAGCTTGCGGTGCTCGAGCAATTGATCTTGAAGTCGTTGTAGTCATCTTCGGTGATCGAAGGATTTTTCTCCTTGATCTTCTGATAACTCTCACCTTTCTCGATCATTTTCTTCACATTGCTTTTCCAAGTAGACAGGGCCTTGCTCATCTTCGTGAGGGCAGCATTGTTCACTTTATTCCCTTTGAGGCTTGTGTTTGCAAATTCAGCGGGGAACTTGTATCGTTCGTGCAGCTTCGTGAAGAGGAGGTGGCGCAAATTCCCTCGGTCAGGATGCCTCAGGTTCTCGGTGTTGATCGAGACGGTGCTCCGGACAATGCACCCGAGCTGAAGCGAGTACCCCTTGACTATTCGTTCGGGCGCCGTTGGATTCCCGTTGGAGTCCACTTCAGTAACTTCCTCCTTGAGGGTGAGGAGCACGATCGGGCGCCGGTCCTTCCGTTGCCTCTTCGGTTGGCTGCCATCTGTGCGGGCGCCGCCATCATCAGTGGTGGCATCCTCGGCGGCACCATCAGTGGTGGCATCAGTGTGGTCATCCTCGGCGGCACCATCAGTGGTCTCAGGATCGGTGGGGAAGGCGGCGGCCTCATACAAGTGAGGTTGTTCCTCCATCTCCTGGGACAGCTCCCAGAATGCCTTGCCGCCCGAACCCCCGGCCTCATCGTTGTGGGCCATGTTTCTCTCTAAATAGAAACAAAGTTTGGTCAAAAAGTTGGTTATTGTCAAGGAACAAGATCTCTAAGTTGACCAAATAACCTAATTCTCGAGGAATGTCGCCAAAAAGTTGGTTATTGTCAAGGAACAATTGAGAGATGTTTGTGATATTGCCTAGGTGTTTTGGGATAGAACCTGTTAGTGTGTTGTTGCTAAGGTCCAAGTCCACGTTCTCAGGGTAACCTAGTTCTTGAGGGGTGTGTCTAGAAAGTTCACTCTTCTTTTTAGAAGACAAGCGTCTGAAATGGTATTGCCTTTCCTTAATTTGTACTATTTTTTCATTGTGCTGAATACTTATGTGGGTGAGTGTATCTGTAATTACTTTTTACTACACCGCAGAACTAATCCTGAGTGTACCCTGTTATTGCTTTTTCAATCTATAGCTGAAACATATTACACCATAGATGGTGATACTGTGTTTGCATATGAAAATAGCACCACATGCGGTCGATAGTCTTGCGCCCCTAGCAACTATTGAGTTTCTGAAAAACTCAACACTTCTACATTACAATTCTACTGGAATAGCTGCAGTGTTTTGTCAGTCAAGAGCTGGATGATGTTGTTTGCTCTATGGTTTCCTGTATGTAAACTTGCTGTATTTATTCTGTAAAAGGTGTAAAGTTCGCAGACCCAAAGAAATCTGAAGGCAGACCAGCTAACCATGTCAAATTGCTAGAGCAGTGGTTGTACTGACACAGAACATTGCTACACCAGGATAGTGTATCTGTAATTACTTTTTACTACACCAGGATTTGTACTATTTTTTCATTGTGTTGAATACTTATGTGGGTGTGTGAATAAAATACTAAACTAATCCAACCACTAAAGCAAATTAATTTTTATTTCGGTTGAGAATCGGGCACCTTCTAGGTCAAGAAAATTGGGCATGACCTTTGCTAATTTTCTTGACCTAGGAGTGCCCCATTTCTCAACCGAAACGGAAATTAATCAACGTTTCAGGAGAAAGGGGTTATTTTTTGGCACAAACAGAGATGTTCTAACTATTTTCAGTATCAAGGCATTGCAGTTTGAATCATCTTATCAGTGTCTCTACAAAAATAGCTCAGAATTATGATTCCATTTCCACATTGATCTTTGAGCAATATGGTGCATTGTTTTGCTTCAGGTGATCTGTCCCGGAGCAGCATCCGGACCAAAGCTTTGCAACCTTACAGCGGCGCGTGCACACACGCACGACGAGTTTCAAAGAGCTAAATCATGCTATTAGCTGGGCATATGCAGCAGGAACAACCAAACTTGAAGAAACTCATGCTAAAGAATTTAAAAGCTTCTGCAATACAAAGATGACAATTCACAATTCTTGCTAGTAAATGCATCAGATTTAGAATTCTTGTCAGAAGCACGGATACATGTTTAGAATTCCATTTTACTCAATCTTTGCTACAACTTTCAAGATGCCTTGAAAAAATTTACAAGGACACACTTGTGAAGCTTGTGACCACATTATGGGTACAAACATGTTTACCACAAACTCCACGTAATTCATAGTACTTGAAACTAAAAGCTAGTGGTCGTATCCTGCCAACCAATAAACTCAATCTCTATGTGCCACTTGTCCAACTAGTGCCTGCTACTCTTCTTCTCCTCTAATTATCTCAGATCAGATAACTACTACCAATGGTGATCCGTGTCTGGTATTGTGCGACTCAATCTCCATATTAAAAAATCCAGATCGAATGAAACCAACAGTTCACTCGACAATATCACTTTCACAGTCACGGGTCTCGGGCCGGTCTCTATTTCAGATAGTTAACCATATGCACATTGCTACTTGCCAAAGAAGAAAAACCAAAACAGTGGTGACATCGTCCAGGAGATTGCATTCCAAAGCCAAGGCTTCATTCATCCCTGGTCATGTATGGTCAAATTTTTTTCTATCTTCGACCACTAATTACAAAAACACAATTCAAAGATTTACAGTTAGATTTCTGGTCAAGAGACTTGAACTGGATCGTACCACGTGCTCTCACCAGAGAGAATATTTCCCATTGACTAGTCTTGGAACAGATGAACCTATCATGATTGGATTGGCTAGGACAAACTGCAACTTGGTGGCATTATATACTAAATAATCTGTCAATGCATCGCAAACAATAAAAAAATTATTTGCAAAGGACATGATTGCTCAAAATAATTGCGAAGCAAATGTACCATGCGAGGCAAAGTCACTAGTTTGCATCAATAATAATGCAACAGCTATAAAACAATTACTAAAAACAAACACGCTCATGACAAGTTGTGCATATACCTATACGGCCTACCTGTAGCTTGTGTGTTAAAAAATGCACAGTAAAAAGCACACTGTAGAGGGGGAGAGGGGGAGAGGAGGAGGGGGAGCTCACGGGGGTGGTGGTGCTCCGGCGACGGTGGTGTGGACGGGGCGGCGTCCGGGCGGCGGGGTCGCGTCGAGGCGGCGGGGCAGCGTCGAGGTGGGGCAGCGGCGTCGGGGGCGGGGGTCGAGGCGGCGTCGGGGCGGCGGGGCAGCGTCGAGGCGGCGTCGGGGCAGCGTCGAGGCGGCGTCGGGGCAGCGTCGGGCGGCGTGGGCGGTCCGGCAGCGGGTCCGTCGAGGCGGCGGGGCAGCGTCGAGGTGGCGGGGACGGTGGTGTCGAGGGAGGCGGGGCGACGGACGGTGTCGGGACGGTGCGACGGCGGCGAGGCTTTCTGGGCTCTGGGGGAGAGGAGAGGGCGAGGGAGGGAGAGGGCGAGGGCGAGGGAAGGCGGGGAGAGGGCGAGGGAGAGGGAAGGCGAGGAGAGGGCGAGGGAGGGAGAGGGCGAGGGCGAGGAGAGGGCGGAGAGGCAGGGCGGCGGCGGTGGAGCGGGCGCGGGCGGACGGCGTCGGGTTAGGTTTGGGCGGACGGCGCGGGCTCGAGGGGGAGGAAGGGGAGAGGGAGGCGGCGGGGGCGCGTGGGCGGCTGCGGCGCAGTGGGTCAGGGCAGCGGCGGCGGCGGCGGTGGATCGAGGGAGAGGGAACTGGCGAGGGGGAGAGGGAAGGGGGGATCGGGCGAAGGGGGAGAGGGAAGGGGGGATCGGGCACAGTACTAATGGCGCACCACACCTCGGTGCGCCATAAGTACATCCATACTAATGGCGCACCTCACCGTGGTGCGCCATTAGTATTTTTTTTATTTCAACTCGAGCCAACAGGTTATGTACCACCAGAACTGATCCACATCAAGTCCCCTCTACTAGCTCGACTGGTCAGCAGCCAGTTCTCACACCAGGAGGTCCTGGGTTCGACTCCCAGGCTCCACAAATTTTTTTTAGCATTTAAAAAGCTGTTTGATACTTATTTGTGTTTAAATATGTTCAAACTTGTTTAAATAATAACAGTAATATTTTTTTATAAGACAGTAGCATTTAAAAAGCTGTTTGATACTTATTTTTTTATAAGACGGTGCGCGGGGTGCGGGGGGTCGGCGGCGGCGGTTGAGTAGGGGAATCGAGGGTGCGGGGGGTCGGCGGCGGCGGCCGGTGGACTGGGGGGTGCTCGGCGGCGAGGGGGACCGGATCTGGCGAGGTGGGATAGCGATCGAGATGGAGGGGGATCGAGATCGAGTGTCCATGAAATTTAAAAATATTCATGATAGTTCAAAAAGTACCCATGAAATACAATCGAGAAATGAAGGCTACGATTTAAATACAATCGATCTTAGCTAGCTATCTGTTCACAATCTTCTTGCCCTTCTTTTTCGCAAATGGAGTTCTTCTGTGGAACGGACGTCCTTTAGGTAGGGTGGTCCTGCTTCTTCTTGTGGTGTATGCTGCTACTTCATCATCGTCGTCATGTTCGATCCTCGGGTCGCCGTACTTGTCGAAGTCTTGCTCATTGGCTACTCCATCCATTCCGATGATCTTCCTTTTGCCTCTCCTCACGACAACACGACTGGGCTTTGGCGGGTCGGTAATGAAGAAGCATTGGTCCACTTGGGAAGCCAGTACCCATGGCTCATTTTTCGCGGTGACGTTTGCGCCCGCGGTCTTGGATTTGGCTTCGGGTATAACCATGGTGGTGAAATACCGGTCTTCTTTTATGACGTTCTTGGCCCATCTGACACGGAACATCGGGACCTTCTCTCCAGCGTAGCTCAGCTCCCAGATCTCCTCGATCCTTCCGTAGTATCTGTCCTTGTCGTTACCGGTGTAGGATTCCATCGTTACCCCGGAGTTCTGATAACCATCGCTCTTCATGTCCTTGGCCTCGGTGTAGAATGTGTAGCCGTTGATATCGTACGCCTCATAGGTCATCAGGTTGTGCTCGGCGCCCTGTGACAAGGCGAATATGAGTTGTTCTTCCGCGGAAGAATCCTCATGTAAAGGGTACGACAGAAGCTTCTGCTTGAACCAACGCGTGAAACATGAGTTGTGCTCTTTGAGTATATCTCCGTCCGTCCTCTGTTGGCCTCGGTCATTGTACGTCTTCTTAATAAAGGTTTTGTGCTCTACCACCCAAGGATCGACCACGTCTATGTGTTGTAGCGCGACTAGGTTTGCTCTTTCAAAGTCGGCGAGTCGACCCTCGAAGTCGACATGCATTTCGCGGCGACCCTCACGGTGACCCCATCCAGCGAGCCTGCCGAGGTGCCTGTTGACGGGCAGACCAACGGGGTTCTCGATGCCTAGATAATTCGTGCAGTAGGAGATGCACTCTTCGGTCAGAAAGCCCCTGGCTATGCTTCCTTCTGGACGTGACATGTTGCGAACGTATCCTTTGATGACACCATTCATCCTTTCGAACGGCATCATGCTGTGCAGGAACGTCGGCCCGAGTTGGATGATATCCTCCACTATATGGACCAGCAGATGCACCATAACGTCGAAGAATGCGGGCGGGAAGTACATCTCAAGCTCGCATAGTATCACCACGATCTCTTCCTGTAGCCTTCTGAGTTGCCTCACGCCAATCGACTTCCGAGAGATGACGTCGAAGAAGTTGCATAGGCCAAATAGCGTTTCACGGACGTGCGCGTCCATGATCCCACGGATTGCAACTGGAAGTATCTGCGTCATCAGCACGTGACAGTCGTGAGACTTCATCCCGCTGAACTTCTGCTTCGCTGGGTCTAGGTATCTGCTTATCTTCCCCGCGTAACCGTAAGGAAGTTTTACTCCTAGGAGGCAGGTGAAAAACTGCTCGATCTCCTCCTGACTTAGAGTGAAGCACGCGGGAGGGTAGTCATTTCCGGTCTTCTTGGCCTTTTTGCCTTTGCGACGACTTTCTGTGTCCTGCTTCGCCTCATCATCATCATCATCATCATCATCATCATCATCATCATATATAGCGTGAAGCTCCTGCCTGATGCCCATTGATTTCAAGTCTGCCCTTGCTTTCGGCCCATCTTTGGTCCTCTCTGGCATGTTGAGCAGGGTACCAAGCAGACTCTCGCACACGTTCTTCGTGATATGCATGACATCAAGGCTGTGAGGCACACGGTGGATCTTCCAGTACGGCAAGTCCCAGAAAACAGACCTCGTTTTCCATACCTTCAGCAGCGGCTCTGGCGCCTTTCGCTTCTTTCCCGGCTCTGGCGCCTTTTGCTTCTTTCCCGGCAGTGGGCAGTCTTTCCAATTTTTCAACAGCTTGTCTATTTCCTCGCCGCTCCTCGTACACGGGCGTTTTCGGGGTTCGGTTTCACCATCGAACAGATCCTTGCGTTTCCTCCACGGGTCATCGTCGCGAAGCCACCTTCGATGTCCCATGAACACGGTTTTCGAAGACCCGGGATCTCTATCTAGCTGGCGATATGTTGTGTCATCCATGCACCTTACGCATCCAGAAAATCCGTGGACTACCTGCCCCGCAAGATATCCGTAACCGAGATAGTCGTGCACCGTCGTGAGCAGTGCGGCTCTCATAGGGAAATATTCTTTCTCTGCGGCGTCCCACGTATTGGCTGGCGTTTTCCACAGCGTGTCAAGCTCCTCTTTCAGCAGCCCCAGATACAGATTGATGTCGTTCCCTGGTTGTTTCGGCCCTTCAATTAGCATACTCATGTGAATGTACTTCCTCTTCATGCACAACCAGGGGGGAAGGTTGTACATCCACACAAACACAGGCCAGGTGCTATGTGTGCTTCTCTGGCTGCCAAACGGATTGACTCCATCGGTGCTCGCGCCCAGCACGATGTTCCTTGGATCGTTCCCAAATTCTGGGTATTCGAAGTTCAACGCTTGCCACTGGCTCGCATCCTTAGGGTGACTCAGCATCTTGTCTTTTTTATCTATCTCCGGATCATTTGCGTCATCTTCTCGCTTCTTCTCCTCCCTATCCGCGTGCCAACGCAGGAGCTTTGCTACCTTAGGGTCCGCGAAATACCGCTGCAGACGAGGAGTGATCGGAAAGTACCACACCACTTTTCGAGGAGCTTTCTTCCTCTTCTTGTATCGAGTGACACCGCACACCGGACATATGGTAGACTCCGCGTGCTCGTCCCGATAAATGATGCAATTGTTCATGCACACATGGTATTTCACGTGCGGTAAATCCAGAGGACACACGATTTTCTTCGCCTCCTCCAAACTGGTCGGGCACTTGTTCCCCTTGGGAAGACGTTCGTGCCAGAATGACATGTTCTCGTCGAAGCATGCGTCGGTCATTTTGTGTTTTACCTTCATCTCCAGAGCCATGAGCGTTACTTTCAGGCGGGTATCCTCGGGCCTGCATCCTTCATACAATGGAGTAACCGCGTCTAACTCAAGTTGATCCATCTTGGCTTTCTCTCGGGCGGCAGCTCTTGCGTTATCCGTCTGCTTGAGAAGCAGCTCTTGAATATGAGGGTCCTGCACCCAGCCCATCGATGGTCCAGCGTCGTCTGCTCCGCCGGCATCATCATCATGTCCTGCATCTTCTACATGATGACTGTGTACAGCATCACCGTCGTGATCATCTCCTGGGGATTCTTCGTCTTCTCGCCCCCCCCGAGCCGCGGTGGTTGTCTTGCTGCCCTTCCTCATTTCTTGCCCGGCCCCCATGGACGACTTCGTAGTCATCTTCATCACCTTGCCACCGATAGCCATCCATGAAACCACGCAAGAGCAGGTGGTCCCGCACCTGCCCGGAATCCGGGTCCGCAATAAGGCTATTCAGCTTGCATCTTCGACACGGACATCTTATCTCCGTCTCGTTCTTTTGAAGCATCTCGGCCTTCGCGGACCTCAAAAACCTATTCACGATGCCTTCGGTCATCGTGCGGACCATGGTCGCCTGCGGGGTAGAGCAAAACGATATTTTAGAACCAAGAAAAAATTTGGCATGACTTTCCCTAAAAATAGGACCAAAAAGAATGCTTAATGCCAAAATTCTCGCCGAAACGGAAATGAATCAACATTCCGGCAAAATATTGGCAACTATCGCATTTCAAATACCGGTACACCTCCAAACACAAACACATATGCAACACCACAAACATATGCAACACCACGAACATACATAGATCTAGCTAGGCCATAAAAAGTGCATGTGCACATTGTTGTAGGGAGAACAACATAAATATAGCTTCCCCCCTTACTTACCTAGCAAAACAAGGTAACTTAACCACTTAATTTGAATGAATCTATGGTGGAAATGAGGTGAAAAAGAGGAGGCACCCGAGACAAGGAGGAGGCGGTGGAGAGAATGAAGTGGGGAGAAAGTGAGTGTGGGAGGAGAGGCTGTCCAAAATATCTTGTTGCTGCCCACTTACTAATGGCGCACCAGCAACAAATGCGCCATTAGTAATCCAGGTTACTAATGGCGCACCCCCTGGTGGTGCGCCATTAGTAGTTTTGCAAAAAAAACATACTAATGGCGCACTCTGCCACGGTGCGCCATTACTAGTTTGAACTAGTAATGGCGCACCGCGTGTGAGTGCGCCATTAGTACTTTTGCAAAAAAAGGAATAAAAACAATAATAGAAAAATAACTTTAGTGGCGCACCTTCTGGCTGGTGCGCCATTACTAGTTACAACTAGTAATGGCGCACCACCTGTGGATGCGCCATTAGTATGTTTGGACAGGCGCACTAGTTCAAAAAAAATTGGTACTAATGGCGCACCGTGGGCAGGGTGCGCCATTAGTAGTTTCAACACTAATGGCGCATCAGAAGGTGGTGCGCCATTAGTATGTACTAATGGCGCACCACATGTCTGGTGCGCCATTAGTGTCAATTCCATCTATAGCCCTTTTCCTAGTAGTGATCGAATCTCGGGCAAGTAACATACCGATTGACAAAGGGACTTGTATACAGGATTGATTGAATCCCCGACATCGTGGTTCATCCGAGATCATCGTGGAACATGAGGGAGACAACATGGGTATCCAGATCCCGCTGTTGGTTACTGGCTGGAGAACGCCTCGGTCATGTCTGCATGGTTCCCGAACCTGTAGGGTCTACACACTTAAGGTTCGGTGACGCTAGAGTTGTTATGGGAAATAGTGTGTGGTTATCGAAGGTTTTTCAGAGTCCCGGATGAGATACCGAATGTGACGAGGAACTCCGGAATGGTCCGGAGGTGAAGATCGATATATTGGATGAAGGGTATTGGAGTTCGGACTTGTTCTAGGAGTACCGGGTGACGACCAGCATGACCGAAAGGTGTTTCTGAGGCCCCGGGAAGCATTGGGGGGGCCTTATGAGCCAATGGGAGGGGGCACACGAGCCCACTAAGGGGCTGTGCGCCACTCCCAACCCCTCTCACGTAACCTGGAGAGGTTGGGGCGCCTTCCTTAGGGCAGCCACCCCTCCCGACTTGGGGGTAAGTTTCCTAGGGGTGGGGGCGCCCAAACCCATCTAGGGTTTCCCCTGTGACCGCCACCCCCCTAGGGTACCCTAGGGCGCCTCCTTCAGCCCCCTTCACCCTATACATAGTGAGGGAGAAAGAGGGCAGCCGCACCCTTCCCCTGACGCAGCCCCTCCCTCCTCCAACACCTCCTCCTCCTCCTTAGTGCTTGGCGAAGCCCTGCCGGAGAACCACGAGCTCCATCGCCACCACGTCGTCGTGCTGCTAGAGTTTTCCCTCAACTTCTCCTCTCCCCTTGCTGGATCAAGAAGGAGGAGACGTCTCTGGGATGTACGTGTGTTGAACGCAGAGGCGCCGTCCGTTCGGCGCTTAGATCGAAATCGACCGCGATCTGAATCGCTGCGTGTACGACTTCACCAACCGCGTTCTTGTAACGCTTCTGCATTGCGATCTTCAAGGGTATGAAGATACACACATCCTATCCCTCTCTTGTTGCTAGAATCTCCATAGATTGATCTTGGTGATGCGTAGAAAATTTTGAATTATTGCTACGTTCCCCAACAGTGGCATCATGAGCTAGGTCTATGCGTAGATTCTATGCACGAGTAGAACACAAAGTAGTTGTGGGCGGTGATTTGTTCAATTTTCTTACCGTTACTAGTCTTATCTTGATTCGGCAGCATTCTGGGATGAAGCAGCCCGGACCGACCTTACACGTACTCTTACGTGAGACAGGTTCCACCGACTGACATGCACTTGATGCATAAGGTGGCTAGCGGGTGTCTGTCTCTCCCACTTTAGTCGGATCAAATTCGATGAAGAGGGTCCTTATGAAGGGTTAATAGCAATTGGAATATCACCATTGTGGCTTTTGCGTAGGTAAGAAACGTTCTTGCTAGAAACCCATAGCAGCCACGTAAAACATGCAACAACAATTAGAGGACGTCTAACTTGTTTTTGCAGGGTATGCTATGTGATGTGATATGGACAAAAGGATTAGACGAATGATATATGTGATGTATGAGATTGATCATGTTCTTGTAATAGGAATAACGACTTGCATGTCGATGAGTATGACAACTGGCAGGAGCCATAGGAGTTGTCTTAATTTATTGTATGACCCGCGTGTCAATAAAAACGCCATGTAATTACTTTACTTTATTGCTAACCGTTATCCATAGTAGTAGAAGTAATAGTTGGCGACACAGCTTCATGAAGACACGATGATAGAGATCATGATGATGGAGATCATGGTGTCATGCCGGTGACGAAGGTGATCATCCGCGCCTCAAAGATGAAGATCAAAGGCGCGAGATGATATTGGCCATATCATGTCACTCTATGATTTGCATGTGATGTTTGTCATGTTTACATCTTATTTTCTTAGAACGACAGTAGCATAAATAAGTTGATCCCTCAGAAAATTTCAAGAAAGTGTTCCCCCTAACTATGCACCGTTGCGAAAGTTCGTTGTTTCGAAGCACCACGTGATGATCGGGTGTGATAGATTCTAACGTTCACATACAACGGGTGTAAGCCAGATTTACACACGCGAAACACTTAGGTTGACTTGACGAGCCTAGCATGTACAGACATGGCCTCGGAACACAAGAGACCGAAAGGTCGAACATGAGTCGTATAGTAGATACGATCAACATGAAGATGTTCACCGATGATGACGAGTCCATCTCACGTGATGATCGGACACGGCCTAGTTGACTCGGATCATGTATCACTTAGATGACTAGAGGGATGTCTATCTAAGTGGGAGTTCATTAAATAATCAGATGAACTTAATTATCATGAACATAGTCAAAAGGTATTTGCAAATTATGCCGTAGCTTATGCTTTAGTTCTACTGTTTAAGAAATGTTCCTAGAGAAATTTTAGTTGAAAGTTGATAGTAGCAATTATGCGGACTGGGTCCGTAAACTGAGGATTATCCTCATTGCTGCGCAGAAGGCTTATGTCCTTAATGCACCGCTCGGTGTGCTGAACCTCAAGCGTCGTCTATGGATATTGCGAACATCTGATATACATGTTTTGATGACTATGTGATAGTTCAGTGCGTAATGCTAACGGTTTAGAATTGAGGCACGAAAGACGTTTTTGAAATGTCACAGAACATATGAGATGTTCCAAAGACTGAAATTGGGATTTCAAACTAGTGCCCACTTCAAGAGGTATGAGACCTCTGACAAGTTTCTTAAGCCTGCAAACTAAGGGAGAAAAGCTCAATCGTTGAGCATGTTCTTAGATTGTCTGAGTACTACAATCGCTTGATTCGAGTGGGAGTTAATCTTCCAATTGAGATAGTGATGGTTGTCCATAGTCACTGCCACCAAGCTATTAGAGCTTCGTGATGAACTATAACATATCAGGGATAGACATAATGATCCTTGAGCAATTCGCGATGTTTGACGCCGCGAAAGTAGAAATCAAGTAGGAGCATCAATTGTTGATGGTTAGTAAAACCACTAGTTTCAAGAAGGGCAAGGGAAAGAAGGGATACTTCATGAAACGGCAAATCAGTTGCTACTCTAGTGAAGGAACCCAAGGTTGAACCCAAACCCGAGACTAAGTGCTTCCGTAATGAGGGGAACGGTCACTGAAGCAGAACTACCATAGATACTTGGTAGATGAGAAGGCTGGCAAGGTCGACAGAAGTATTTTGGATATACATTATATTAATGTGTACTTTACTAGTACTCCTAGTAGCACCCGGATAATAAATACCGGTTCGGTTGCTAAGTGTTAGTAACTCGAAATAAAAGGCTACGGAGACTAGCTAAAGGTGAGACGACGATATGTGTTGGAAGTGTTTCCAAGGTTGATGTGATCAAACATCGCACGCTCCCTCTACCATCGGGATTGGTGTTAAACCTAAATAATTGTTATTTGGTGTTTGCGTTAAGCATATACATGATTGGATTATCTTTATCGCAATACGATTATTCATTTAAGGAGAATAATGGTTACTCTGTTTATTTGAATAATACCTTCAATGGTCTTGCACCTAAAATGAATGCTTTATTGAATCTCGATCGTAGTGATACACATGTTCATGCCAAAAGATAAAAGATAGTAATGATAGTACCACATACTTGTGGCACTGCCATTTGAGTCATATTGGTATAAAACGCATGAAGAAGCTCCATGCTAATGGATCTTTGGACTCACTCGTTTTTTGAAAAGATTGAGACATGTGAACCATGTCTATTGGTATATATGCATGAAGAAACTCCATACAGATGGATCATTTGGACTCACTTGATTTTGAATCACTTGAGACATGCAAATCATACCACATGGGAAAGATGACTGAAAGGCCTCGTTTTCAGTGAGATGGAACAAGAAAGCAACTTGTTGGAAGTAATACATATTGATGTGTGCAGTCCAATGAGTGCTGAGGCACGCAGCGGATATGTTTTTGTTTCCTTCACAGATGATTTGAGTAGATGCTAAGTATGTTTAGTTGATGAAACGCAAGCCTGAATTATTGAAAGGTTCAAGCAATTTCAGAGTGAAGTTGAAGATCATCGTGGCAAGAGGATAAAATGTCTATGATATGATCATAGAGATGGATATCTGAGTTACGAGTTTGGTACACAATTAAGACCTTGTGGAAATTGTTTCATAACTAATACCGCCTGGAACACCATAGTGTGATGGTGTGTCCGAACATCATGATGTCTCTTATCAAATTACCACTATCGTTTATGGGTTAGGCATTAAAGACAACCGCATTCACTTTAAATAGGGAACCACGTAATTCCATTGAGATGACACCGTATGAACTATGGTTTAGAGAAACCTAAGTTGTCATTTCTTAAAAGTTTGGGGCTGTGACACTTATGTAAAAAGTTTGGCTTGATAAGCTCGAACCCAAAGCGGATAAAATGCATCTTCATAGGACACCCAAAAACAGTTGGGTATGCCTCCTAATTCAGATCTGGAAGCAAAAGTGATTGTTTCCAGAAACGGGTCCTTTCTCAAGGAAAAGTTTCTCTTGAAAGAATTTAGTGGGAGGATGGTGGAGACTTGATGAGGTTATCTAACCATCACTTCAACAAATCTGTAGCAGGGCACAGGAAGTTGTTCCTGTGGTGCCTACACCAGTTGAAGTGGAAGCTGATGATAGTGATCATGAAACTTCGGATCAAGTCACTACCAAACCTCGTAGGTCGACAAGGACGCGTACTGCTTCGGAGTGGTGCGGTAATCCTGTCTTGGAGGTCATGTTGCTAGACAACAATGAACCTACAAGCTATGGAGAAGCGATGGTGGGCCCGGATTCTGACAAATGGCTCGAGGCCATAAAATCCGAGAGGATCCATGTATGAAAACAAAGTATAGACTTTGGAAGAACTACTTGATGGTCGTAAGGCTGTTGAGTACAGATGGATTTTAAAAGGAAGACGGACAATGATGGTAAGTGTCACCATTAAGAATGTTCGACTTGTCGCTAAGATGTTTTCCTACAAGTTCAAGGAGTTGACTAAGATGAGACTTTCTCACTCGTAGCGATGCTAAGAGTCTATTGGAATTATATTAGTAGTTACTGCATTATTTATGAAATCTTGCAGATAGGATGTCAAAACATTGTTTCCTTGACGATTTTCTTGAGGAAAGGTTGTATATGATACAACCGGAAGGTTTTGTCAATCCTATAAGATCCTAACAAGTATGGAAAGCTCCAGCAATCCTTCTAAGGACTAGAGTAAGTATATCGGAGTTGGAACATACACTTTGATGAGATTATCAAAGATTTTGGGTTTATACAAAGTTTATGAGAAACTTGTATTTCCAAAGAAGTGAGTGGGAGCACTATATAATTTCTGATGGGTATATGTTGTTGGCATATTGTTGATCGGAAATGATGTAGAATTTTTGGAAAGCATATAGGGTTGTTTGAAAGGTGTTTTTCAATGAAAACCTGGATTAAGCTACTTGAACATTGAGCATCAAGATCTATAAGGATAGATCAAAATTGCTTGATAGTACTTTCAAATGAATACATACAAGATTTTGAAGGAGTTCAAAATAGATCGGCAAAGAAGGAGTTCTTGGCTGTGTTATAAGGTATGAGTATTGAGTAAGACTCAAGACCCGACCACAGCATAAGAGAGAGAAAGGACGAAGGTCGTCCCCTATGCTTTAGACGTAGGCTCTACAGTATGCTATGTTGTGTACCGCACCTAGATTGTGCCTTGCCATGAGTCAGTCAAGGGGTACAAGAGTGATACAGGAATGGATCACATGACAGTGGTCAAACTTATCCTTAGTAACTAGTGTACTAAGGAATTTTCTCGATTATGGAGGTGGTAAAAGAGTTCGTCATAAAGGATTACGATGATGCAAACTTTGACACTAATCCGGATGACTCTGAGTAGTAAACCGGATTCGTATAGTAGAGCAGTTATTTGGAATAGCTCCAAGTAGCGCATGGTAGCTGCATCTACAAGATGACATGGAGACGTGTAAAGCACACACGGATCTGAAAGGTTCAGACCCATTGACTAATAACCTCTGTCACAAGCAAGATGTGATCAAACACCATGGGTGTTGGACTCATTACAAGCACATAGTAACGTGAACTAGATTATTGACTCTAGTGCAAGTGGGAGACTGTTGGAAATATGCCCTAGAGACAATAATAAAATGGTTATTATTATATTTCCTTGTTCATCATAATTGTCTATTGTTCATGCTCTAATTGTATTAACTGCAAACCGTAATACATGTGTGAATACATAGACCACAACATGTCCCTAGTGATCCTCTAGTTGACTAGCTCGTTGATCAATAGATGGTTATGGTTTCCTGACCATGGACATTAGATGTCATTGATAGCGGGATCACATCATTAGGAGAGTGATGTGATGGACAAGACCCAATCCTAAGCGTAGCACAAGATCGTGTAGTTCGTTTGCTAAAGCTTTTCTAATGTCAAGTATCATTTCCTTAGACCATGAGATTGTGCAACTCCCGGATACCGTAGGAATGCTTTGGGTGTACCAAACGTCACAATGTAACTGGGTGGCTATAAAGGTGCACTACAGGTATCTCCGAAAGTGTCTGTTGGGTTGGCACGAATCGAGACTGGGATTTGTCACTCCATATGACGGAGAGGTATCTCTAGGCCCACTCGGTGATGCATCATCATAATGAGCTCAATGTGACTAAGTAGTTAGTCACGGGAACATGCATTACGGAACGAGTAAAGTGACTTGCCAGTAACGAGATTGAACGAGGTATTGGGATACCGACGATCGAATCTCGGGCAAGTAACATACTGATTGACAAAGGGACTTGTATACGGGATTGATTGAATCCCCGACATCGTGGTTCATCCGATGAGGTCATCGTGGAACATGTGGGAGCCAACATGGGTATCTAGATCCCGCTGTTGGTTACTGGCCGGAGAACTTCTCGGTCATGTTTGCATGGTTCCCGAACCCATAGGGTCTACACACTTAAGGATCGGTGACGCTAGAGTTGTTATGGGAAATAGTTGTGGTTACCGAAGGTTGTTCGGAGTCCCGGATGAGATCCCGAACGTGACGAGGAAATCCGGAATGGTCCGGAGGTGAAGATCGATATATTGGACGAAGGGTATTGGAGTTCGAAATTGCTCTGGGAGTACCGGGTGATGACCAGCGTGACCGAAAGGTGTTTCGGAGGCCCCGACAAGCATTGGGGGGCATTATGGGCCAAGGGGAGGGGGCACACCAGCCCACTAAGGGGCTGTGCGCCCCTCCCAACCCCTCTCACGTAACGTGGAAAGGTTGAGGCGCCTCCCCTAGGGAAGCCACCCCTCCCGGCTTGGGGGGCAAGTTTCCTAGGGGTGGGGGCACCCAAACCCATCTAGGGTTTCCCCTGTGGCCGCCGCCCTGATGCGTCTCCGTCGTATCTATAATTTTTGATTGTTCCATGCCAATATTATTCAACTTTCATATACTTTTGGCAAATTTTTATACTATTTTTGGCCAGTTCATGTTTGTTGCATGTTTTATTTTCGCAGAAACCCAATATCAAACGGAGTCCAAACAGGATAAAAACAGACGGAGAATTATTTCGGAATATTTGTGATTTTTGGGAGGAAGAATCAACGCGAAATGGTGCCCGAGGTGGCCACGATAGTGGCCCATGCCACCGCTCCAGGTGGGTGCCCCGGCACTCTCGTGGGCCACCCGTAAGGCGGTTGATGCCCTTCTTTGGCCGCAAGAAAGCTATTTTTTGGAAAAATATCTGGGAAAAGATTTCAATCCAATCGGAGTTACGGATCTCCAGATATAAAGGAAACGGTGCCAGGGCAGAATTCGAGAACGCAAAAACAGAGAGATAGATCCAATCTCAGAGGGGCTCTCGCCCCTCCCAAGCCATGGGAGCCAAGGACCAGAGGGGAAAGCCTTCTCCCATCTAGGAAGGAGGTCAAGGAAGAAGAAGAAGAAGGGGGCCTCTCTCCCCCTTGCTGCCGGTGGCGCCGGAGCGCTGTCGGGGGCCATCATCATCACGGCGATCTACACCAACACCGTTGTCATCTTCACCAACATCTCCATCACCTTCCCCCCTCTATCTACAGCGGTCCACTCTCCTGCATCCCGCTGTACCCTCTACTTGAACATGGTGCTTTATGCTTCATATTATTTTCCAATGATGTGTTGCCATCCTATGATGTCTGAGTAGATTTTCGTTGTCCTATCGGTGATTGATGAATTGTTATGATTTGTTTGAGTTGCATGTTTTATTATTGGTGCTGTCCTATTGTGCCCTCCGTGTCGCGCAAGCGTGATCTTTCCCGTTGTAGGGTTTTCAATATGTTTATGATTTGCTTATGGTGGGTGGCGTGAGTGACAGAAGCACCACTACAAAAAAAAAGACACATCCTTGACATTTTGGTATGAAGGATTTTTTTCTGTCATACATATGACACTTCTATGATGATAATTGTGACAAAACCCGGTATCATCATAGATGTGGTGGGCTCCTACTTCTATGACAAAAATTCATGACAGAAAATGGGCTTTTCGTCTTGGGCGGGTTGGAGACGCAGCTGCATGACATTCTTTGGGCAGTCCATGACGGAAAAAACCATGGTAGAAGCGAGGGGGAGGAAAATTTCGGGGAGTTGCCGGTTATGGTGGGAGAGCGATGCGCGTTTATCTCATACAGGTACGCACGTGTGTGCGAGCCGTTGGCTCTAACTGAACCCGAGCTAGGCGTTGGGCTCTAACTGAACCCGAGCGATTTCACTGCAGGCTACACGTTACTGAACCTGAGCGATCGATCGATGGCTGTTAACTAAACCAGATGGAGCGATTCCTTCGCTACTGCTACTAACTAAAGCCGATCGATTGGATCAACAGTGAGTGTTGCGGGGGGGGGGGGTTGGATGAACAGTGAGCGGTGGCATTGCCTATGGATGAACAGGAACCCATGGTGTGGAGGGCTGGATGAACAGTAGACGGTGGAGGGGTGCCCGTGGAGGGGTGGTTGAACAGGACCCCGTGGTGTTGAGGGCTGGATGAATAGTAGACGATGGAGGGGTGCCCGTGGAGGGGTGGTTGAACAGGACACCTTGGTGTGGAGGGCTGGATGAACAGTAGATGGTGGAGGGGTGCCCGTGGAGGGGTGGTTGAACAGTAGCTGGTGGAGTAGCGCGCGGTGGAGGCTGGATGAAGAGGAGCCCATGGAGGCTGGAGGAGGTCGACGGTAGCCCATGGAGGCTGGAGGAGGTCGACGGTGGAGATGAACAGTATCCCGTGGAGTCCAGTTTTGCGGTACGCCACACCCCTCCCCCCCGTTTCGACCAGAGCGCTCCAACACAAGTCCGTTTTGTCCGTTTTGCGGTACGCCACACCCCTCCCGATCAACAGGACCACCGTTTCGACCGTAGGAGGTCCGTTTCCTCCGTTTTGCGGTAGGCCACACCCCTCCCGACCAACAGGACCCCCGTTTCGACCATAGGAGGTTCGTTTCCTCCGTTTTGCAGTACGCCAGGCCCCTCCCGATCAACAGGACCCCGTTTCGAACGTGGCCGGTCGAACACAAGGCCGTTTCCTCCATTGTGCGGTACGCCAGGCCTCGTTTCCATCGCGTGTTCCGTCCAAGCCCTCCCGATGAACACGACCACGCATTCCGTTCCGACCCAGCCGGTTGGCTCCCCATGAACACGATGACGACGTTGTTTCTCCGTTCCGACCCAGCCATGTACGTATGCGCAATAGGCGTTAGAGACCCTGCCCGTATGTACGTACGTGTCCGTATTTTCTTTCTTGCACCCTCGCCGCTGTACGTACGTGTACATACTACATGTGCGCCTCTACAATGACACGTGCGCGCCTCTACTACGACACGTGCGCGCCTCTACTACGACACGTGCGCGCCTCTACATCCACCAGTATATATGTACATACACGTTCGCGACCAGAATGACAACGCTACGTACGCTTCGACCAGGTGGGTCCCGAGTGTCAGGCACTTCCTTGCGTGCGAAGATGTAGCTGGTGGGTCCCAGCAGTCAGGGGGGCGAATCATTTTTTTTCGGATGCACTTCCTTGCATGCGAAGATGTAATTGGTGGGTCCCAGCAGACAGGGGGAAACGTTTTTTCCCTAAATACGGTGGCCCATCCGGTGGGTCCCCGCTGTCAGTTGGAGGAATAATTATTTTGCACGTAATAAGGAGGCACTTCCTTGCTGCGGCCATTGACTCAGCTGTCAGCCTCTCCACGTACAGTCCACGTCCGATGGAAGCCATTCCTTGACCATGTTGACCACGCCACGCCGAGAGCACCAGGGCGGTGGACGATGGCGAGGCCTAGGAAGGGGAAGACGCGGAGCCGGGGAAGACGCGGCAGTGGATGCCCACACGTAGAGGAGTACGAGGGTTCACTGGTTCACTACGGTGTGAGGCTGTCGTCGCCGCAGAATAACAGGGGGTGCGGGTGAGTAGAGGGATGGCCTGGCCAGCGGTGGGAGTAGTAGGGGGCGGTGAGGCCTCCGCCGCATCGCAGCCGGCCACAGGAGGCAGGAGCACGAGGCACGACCGGCGCTGGTTTGGGCGGCTGGAGCAAGAAGACCCAAGGTTGAAGAAGCACTACGGCTGTTGGATGGACATCGTACGGTCACTGGAGCTAGAATCGTGCATATTGAGTAAGTTGACAAAGCCCTCCGTCCCCGTCAACTTAGTAGGCCCACAAGTCAGCCTGCCACTATACTGGGTCCCAGCTAACAGGGGGAGTATTCATTTTTTTTGTGCATAATAAGGAGGCACTTCCTTGCGTGCGAAGATATAGCAGGTGGGTCCGAGCTGTCAGCGGCGGTAATGCTTTTTTCGCGAAATACTGAGGCCCTTTCGGTGGGTCCCTGATGTCAGGTGGACGAATCATTATTTTGCGCGTAATAAGGAGGCATTTCCTTGCGTGCGGCCCTGGACCCAGCTGTCGGCCTCTCCACGTATAGTCCACTTCAGATGCATGTCGGTCGTTGACCACGTTGACCAGGCCGCGCCGAGAGCACCACGGCGGTGGACGACAGCGAGGCCTAGGAAGGGAACGACATGAAGGCAGGGAAGACTCAGCTGTTGTTTCCCACCCGGAGGGGAGTACGACTGAATGAGGGTTTACTGGTTCATCTGCCGTCGCCGGAGAATAACAGCAGGTGTGGGTGAGTAGAGGGATGGCTAGGCCAGTGATGGGAGTACGGTGGGGCGGTGAGGCCTGCGCGGCAGCATAGCCGACCACGGGGAGGAGGGAGCAGGCAGTCCCGCTGGCGCTTGTTTGAGCGGCTGGAGTAGGAAGAGCAGAGATTGAAGAAGCACGACGGCCATTGGATGGCCATCCAACAGTCACTGCTTGTGCGTCAACCTTTTTTTAGGAAAGCCTCAAATCTGTGGAAAATAGCATACAGCCCATCTGCCATTATTTCTAATAATTTACAGCCCATTTGCTAATTCTTATGGTTTTTTGGAGCCCATATTCTTTTTGTTAGCATTACAACCCATATTGTGGCCACGATTAAAAAATTATACGAAATTTTGCATATTTCGGTGCGGTCCGAACTGTTTTTAATCCCGAAATTTCGACTCACATTCAAACTTATTTTAAAAGTAAATGCAAATCAATATAAAATCCAACAAATTCTCCACGCATAAAAATTAATGTAATTTAAAATCTCGAAATGAAGAAAAATATATTTGAAACTAATTGCCGCTTTGATGTGTTTTAAAAATGTACAGCCCATTTCTGATTACTGATGGGCCATTTTCTCGGCCAGCCGAATGAAAGCTCTCCTCGTCTTGAAAGATTTGCAGCCCAACAGGCCTGACAAAGCAACTTACTTGGCAAATCACAAAAAAACTGGGCTGTGGCCATGGACCCAGCTGTCAGCCTCTCCACATACAGTACTCTTCCGATGGAAGTCGTTCCTTGACCACGTTGACCACGCCGTGCGGAGAGCACCACGATGGTGGACGACGGCGAAGCCTAGGAAGGGGACAACACGGAGCCGGGGAAGACACGGCAGTGGAAGCCCGCGCGGAGAGGAGTATGAGGGTTCACTAGTTCGGCTGCGGTGTGAGGCTGCCGTCGCAGCAGGGCCTGGCCAGCGGTGGGAATAGTAGGGGGCGGTGAGTCCTCCGCGGCAGCACAGCCGGCCACGGGAGGCATGAGCATGAGGCACGACCGGCGCTGGTTTGGGCGGCTGGAGCAAGAAGACCAGAGGTTGAAGAAGCACTATGGCTGTTAGATGGACATCGTACGGTCACTTGAGCTAGAATCGTTCATATTGACTAAGTTGACAAAGCCCTTCGTCCCCGTCAACTTAGTAGGTCCACAAGTCAGCCTCCCACCAAGGTGGGTCCCAGCTAGCAGGGGGAGTATTCATTTTTTTGTGCGTAATAAGGAGGCACTTCTGGTGGGTCCAAGCTGACAGCGGGGGGGGGGACGTTTTTTTCGCGAAATACGGTGGGCCGTCAGGTGGGTCCCAGCAGTCAGGGGGCAAACATTTTTTTTCGCAAAATACGGTGGCCCGTCCAGTGGGTCCCTGCTGTCAGTTGGAGGAATCATTATTTTCCACGTAATAAGGAGGTACTTACTTGCTGCGGCCATGGACCTAGTTGAGACTCTCCACGTATAGTATACTTCCGATGGAAGTCGTTCCTTGACCACGTTGACCTCACCGCGTTCTGTTGCATGCACGCGTCCATGGGCGTGGTGCGTCCCCACTGTCAGCCTCTCATGTACAGTCATCTTCCGATGACTCTCGGTTGTTGACCACGTTGACCACACCGTGCCGAGCGCACCCAGACTGGAACGACCCGGAGATAGGGAAGACAGGGCAGTGGAGTCGCAGATGGAGAGGAGTGGGAAACTTCACTTGTTCGGGTGCACGGCAGCACAGCCGTGGTACCGCCCACAGGAGACAGGAGCAAGAACAGAGGTTGAAGAAGGAGCACGGCTTTTGGATTAACATCCAACGGTCCAGCTGCAAGAATCATTTGTTGATTAAGTTGACAAAGCCATGCGTACATGTCCGCTTAGCAGGCCCACAAGTCAATCACCAAATCTAATGGGTCCCAGCTGTCAACAGGATGAATAATTTTTTTCGGAAAACAAGGAGGCACTTCCTTCCGTACGAAGATACAGCCGGTGGGTCCCAGCTGTCAGGTGGAGGAAACATTTTTTCAGCTTAATAAGGAGGAACTTTCCTTGCGTGTGATCATGGACCTCGTGGGTCCCAGACATCAGGCTCTCCACGTACAGTCCTCTTCCGATGACTCTCGTTTTTTGACCACGCCACACCGAACGCAGTGAGGCAGTGGACGACGGCGCCGGACGGGAACGACTCGGAGATGGGAAAACGCGGTAGTGGAGTCGCAGATTGAGAGGAGGAGAAGGGTTATAACTGGTTCTTTTGCAATTCATATCAAACTCAGGTTCACAGGACATGTTCATATTCATAGCCAACATTCACTATCAACAACTCAAAAGATTCATATATACACAAGCTCAGCATATCTATGCATCCAAATGATTGATAGATCACACGACAATATTCATACATAATTCACAAAAAGGTTCAGATATACACATGTTCGGTATGTTTATGCATCCAAATGATTGAGATCACAACCAATATGATCCATGGACAAACTTTAATTACCTATGGTACAGACTGGTAAATGGTGTTCAATCAGAGGTACTTCTTGCTAAAATTAGTTCTTGTACGAGTAAACTTTTGAGTACATAAGAGGCAGCACAGACAATCTGAACTTTGCTTGAAGGTTTATCCTCAAATAGTGGCCTCGTGCCGACGGAGGTCTGAGCAACTTGGCCACTACTTTCATCCAACTAGTTTACTGGCTCATCTTGGTCCTCTATCTTGCCAAAATTCTACATTGCAGACGAGAAAGGAGGCGGTTGAGAAAATGAACCACCCAAATTTTTTGTGCAGTTCAACTGAAATGGAGCATCCTTGGCGTGCAGACTGATTAAGTCCCAGATGAATATACGCGTCTACCAACTTCTGGAATCTTTAGACTCCATGCCATATAGTTCGCTACCATATGTGCCGATAACCAAAAGGCACAAGTTGGGACCAAAGACTGGACTGCGTTTTTCTGGGCTATGCACCAAGCAATATTTTTGGCGTTCACTCTCCTAATACTTGGAGTTTGACAATTGGTTGACGCCGGTTGATACTCGATTGAATATAGGCACTTCTTGTCAACATTGATGCTTGTGTGAGTGAACTTTGGAGTACATAGCAGCAGCATAAGTACGTGTCCATCTGATCATTTTGTGCAGTTCTACTAAAATTACCCGATGTAATGATTTGCCTGCGAGTTCAGGCTCCAAATTACTCCTTTATGAAATCGGCAAACAGTAGCACAATACCAAATTACGAATACATATGACAGGCACAATAATCAGGATAAAGACTAGTACCAACCTGTGTGAGGTAGCATATCAATTACTATTTCCTTTGACTAGAAGCCGAGATAAGCCAAGCGACTGATAGCAAAGGAAGAAAGCAAGCGGAGATTAGCGACTGACACGAAAGGACAGAAGCTGTCGAGGCAATGAAGCACCCAAAGTTTTTAAGTTCCACCAAAATCGAGCATCCCTGTTGGCACATATACTGAGAGAGTGAGATTACTGTAATAGTGGGACTAGTTGATGAAACATACATGTCAGGACCCCGACTCAATGCCACATCGATCTAGCATGTAACACCTCATATCACTTTGCGGCCTCACGCACGGTATCCCCACGGGTGTCGCCTTACCTTTTCTCGGGACCGTTTGCGCCTTTTGGCACACGTATATGATAGTGTCGCTAGCATCCATATGATAAGGAGCCCGGGCTGACATGGCTAGTCGTAAACCCAAAGTGGCACAAACTTACAGGGACAGGCATACATGACCCAACAACGAACGTGTCGGTCATCAGCGAGTGAATCCGGGCTGTAGCAACTGGGCTAGTAGGACTTCGGTAAACCAGGCTGTAGCAGGCTAACAGGACTCCGGTAGACACCACGTGACATTTCCCCGAAGGGACAGACACAGGAACGAAGAAGGGCACATGCCGGCCAGCCTAAGTGTTCCGGAGCAGTAGCAAGCTACCAGGGCTCGGTGGAAGCACTAGGAGACATTTCCCGGTAAGATAGGCTACTAAGGATAAACAACTAGATAGTCAGATCCCACACATAGCAATACACATTACACGTATGCATAAAATGCAAGTATGTGTTGTACAACATGGCATCACAACATAACTCAACAACTCATATAGATAAAGGCTCAGAAGAGCCATCATAGCAAACAAGCAACAAGCGGAAGCATTACATGTCTGGGTACAGACATCTACAAATGAAAAAGGCTGAAGAGCCTGACTATCTACAACATCCGATCAAGATCGTAGCTGAGGTACAAGCTACTTGTCGAAGCCCATGAGAACACTAGTAAGACCGAAGTCTCCGCTGCAAAAACATAAATAAAGCACCATGAGTACAAAGGTACTTAGCAAGACTTACATAAGATCCTATCATACATGCATTTGTATCAAGAGGGTAATGTGGGGTTTAGTTGCAGCAAGCCAGCTTTGACTCAGTGGCTATCCTGTTCTACGACTACCAGAACTTCTTTGAGGTGATATGGCGCACACGAGTCCACTAATCACCACACAATACACTACTATGGATTCATCCCCGTCTCCCTACGAGAATGCCATCCATAGCACTCACACTTGTCTTGAGCATTTTATAGTATCCACTTCAAGTTGTCTATGTACCATGTAAGCATCCAAGAAGTCCATAACCGCGGACCCGGCTATTCGAATAGATCATGTTAACCCTGCAGGGGTGTACTTCTTCACACACGCTCTCGCCACTTACCGCCATGTACACGTCATGTATCTCGGCAACCTTCAAGCGGAAGCCTGGCGAGGGTGTCAGCCACGACCTGACTAACCACACAAGACTCTAGCCCAGGTTTATCGCCTATTCGGGTTCCATCCGCAAGGAGATCCGGCCGGGGTGTAACTCACGGCCCCAAATGATGTGTGCAGGGTTCCCGAGCCCACCATCCGGGTGCCACTCGGTACACCATGCCACGTGTGCCTAGTCTTTCCCAAGCCCACCCTGCCGGGTGCCACTTGGTAGAAAAATAGCACTACCTACAAACACCAGAAACTAGTTGCGACTCCTGGACAGAGATCAAGTTGGTTAATAAGTCGAGAGAGTCAATTAAGGATCCCAATGTGTGGTAGTATCGAGTCATTGGACAACATACATAGAACTCAGTGCTTAAGGACGGTTCCAGTGAGACAACCCACCATGTACTCCTACATGGCCTCTCACCGCTACCTTTACCAAATCGTGTTCACACACTTCACTCTCAGCATCAGAACGTATCGTAACACTCCAATTCATTCCCAATGAATCAGACCTGACACAACTCTAAGCAATAGCAGGCATGGCATGGTAGGAACACAACATGGCTCAATCAACTCCTACACATGCTAGTGGGTTTCAACTATTTACTGTGGCAATGACCGGTCATGCAGAGGAATGGGTTCAACTACCGCAGCACAAAGTAGCAGATGAATTGTTGTTGTCCTAATGCAATAACTAAGAGCAGGAGCGAGAGAGTAGGATTGTATCGGAATGAACAAGGGGGTTTGCTTGCCTGGTAGATCAACAAGGAAGGCACTGCTCCTTAGACAGGTACTCTGGAACACTCTCCGGAGCAGGACCTATCGAGAAGGAACGGTGTCGACAATCAATACACAACATATGCAACAATATGATGCATGATCATGGCATGTAGATGTGATGTTGTTTGAGCTAATGCAACTAGTATTCAATTTGAATGAAGTCCATTTGAACCAAGGGTTCAAATGCAACTCCAAATTAAGCTCTTATATATGCCATTTACATGTTTTCACTTATAAAGCATGTATAAGTTGGTTTGTCATGCACGAAACTAGTACAGATGGGAAGATTGCATTTTTCTGATAATTTTTCATATATAAATTATTTCAATCTGAGCCACGGTTGAATTTCTATGATTTTTTGAAGTTTGAATCATTTTCTAGAATTTTCTGATTTATATTAAATCCAGAAAATGAATAACTGCGTCAGCCTGACATCAGCGAGTCAACGGGTCGGTCCAGGTCAAACCTGACCAATGGGACCCATATGTCAGTTTCTAACCTAACTAATCTAGTTTAGTTAGTACTAACCTAACTTAATTAGCTGGGGGGTTAGTTAGCGGGGTTGACCCGGTCAATCCCGCCGGCGTTTAGCCGCCGGCGACCACGAGGCTCGGCGGAGTCCCCGCTGGAGGCCACGAGAGCGGCGGGTGGGGGCACCAGGAGGTCGCCCGCGCTCCCGCGCATCCAGGGGAGCCAGCGAGAGGCGGCGGAGGTGGCGGAGCTCACCGGAGCGGAGCTCGGGGCGGCGGCCAGAGTTCGGCTTCGAGCAGGAGCGGGTTGCGGGGCGCTGGGAGGCCACCCGAGGGGCTCTGTGGCACCCTCGTGGCACCAGGAGCGCGATGGGGTGCTCGGTTTGGGCGGAGGCGGGCCGAGACGACGACGGTGACATGGACGGCGGTGAGGCGCTACGGCCATGGCGGGGAACGATGCTACGGCGCGCGAGCGACTAAGCGGAGAGGGGGGAACAGTGGCGGAGCTCATCGCGGACTCGACGGGCTTTACGGCGAGCTCGGGGACGCAATGGAAACGGCGGGGCGGCGTTGGGGAGCCACGGCGGTCGGAGGCGAATATGGCGTCGGCGACGGCTCCACGGGGCGCTCCGGCTTGTGTGGCTCGGCGGAGAGCTTCAGAGCGAGGAGGCGGAGCTCCTGCGCGTGTCGGAGAGGCGAGGGGGAGGCGGTGGCTACGGCAACAGCGTGCGGCGGCGACGGCAGCGTTCGGGCACGGTGGGAGAGAGAGATCTAGGGAAGGGGGAGGAACGAGAGAGAGTGAGAGAGGTACGGGGCGGCGCGTGGCGTCGCGTGGAGCATCCAGAGCGACGAGAGGGAGGACAGGCAGGCAGGGAGTGAGGAGGTGGCGCGGCGCGGCGATGCGCGCGCGTCGGGCACGCGCCCGTCCTCCTGTCGGGGAGGAAGACGACAGAGGAGGGGGGCCAGGTGGGCTGGGCCAGCTGCTGGGCTGCACGGTGCCGGGCCAGCACAGGAGCTGGGCCGCAGGTAGGTCCAGGTAAGGTTTTTGCCCTTTTATTTCTTTTTCTATTTTTCTAACATTTGTTTGGTTTAAATAAAGTACTAAACCATTTTATTTTCTTATGCCATTTTTTGTAGGAACTAGTGGTATTATTCCAGAGCTCCCCAACAAGTGGCACAATTTTTGGACATATATTATATATATAACATATATATATCCAAGGCAAATATTTACTGCATTAATTCAAATGGCCAAAAATAAATACTTTTGAGCTCCCAAAAATATTGGCTGGAATGTTACCTCTAACCAATATTTTTAGAGAAAAACAGGAACATTTACTTGGGCCAAGTTGAAGCAATTTTTATCTGGGTCATTTCCAGAAACGATTATGAGGGTTTCACAAATCCCCATTTCAAATTTAAATGGAATTTAAACATGCTGCACACATGACTAACTAGTCTAGGTCATACCAGAACCAGGGATGTGACAACTCGCCCCCACTTGAAAGAATCTCGTCCCGAGATTCAGGGGTCGATGGAAAAAAAGTGGGGTACTCCAGTCGAAGACGATCTTCTCGCTCCCAAGTAGCTTCTCTCTTGGAATGATGAGACCACTGAACCTTGAGAAACTTGATGTTATGACATCGAGTGACACGCTCTGCTTGATCAAGAATGCGAACTGGATACTCTCGATATGTGAGGTTATCTTGGAGATCAAGCGTTTCGTGGTCCACTCCGCGGATAGAATCCGAGAAGCAACGCCTGAGTTGAGAGACGTGGAAGACATCATGAACTCGAGAAAGATGTGGGGGTAGTTCCAACTGGTAGGCAACCTCTCCCCGTTTAGCGAGAATGCGAAAAGGACCAATGTAACGAGGAGACAACTTGCCCTTGATACCGAAATGATGGGTACCCTTCAAAGGAGTAACCCGAAGGTAAGCTTTGTCGCCAACTTCATAAGTCATATCCTTATGATGACGATCATACTGGCTCTTTTGACGAGACTGGGCTGTTTTCAAATTCTCACGAATGATGCGAACTTGCTCTTCTGCCTCCTGGATCATGTCCGGTCCAAAGAATTGTCTTTCACCGGTTTCTGACCAGTTCAAAGGTGTTCGACATCTTCGTCCATAGAGAATCTCAAAAGGTGCTTTCTTGAGACTGGATTGATAGCTATTGTTATAAGCAAACTCGGTGAAAGGAAGACATTTCTCCCAATCCATACCGAATGAGATAACACAAGCTCTAAGCATGTGTTCGAGAATTTGATTTCACCCAAGGTCGACTCTCTGTGGACGCCAATAGCAGGGAGTTCGGTAACCTAGCACGCTATGCCACCGAAGAAGTCTCCACTAACGCCAAGAAGCAGGCAAGGTTCCGCAAGGGACTTAGCCCCGAGCTTCGCCGAGATCTCCGTCTGCATGAGTGCACCTCTATTCAGAAGCTTGTGAACAAAGCCATCAGTGCCGAGACGGGCAGACTGATTTCGAAGCAACACGCAAGCACGACCGTGACATGGGTTCTTCATCCGGTGCTGGACCACAGAAGCGCCGGGTGTGGGTGCCCAACACTGCCTTGCCACCTAGGTTCACACCGAGGCCATCCTATCAGGCGCCTCGTCCAGCTCAGCAGTATGCACCAGCTAAGCCCTATGGTGGGCCAACCAACAATGCTCCTCCACGCACCAGCCCCGTGACGTGCTTCAAGTGTGGGGAATCAGGCCACTACATGCGCGAGTGTCCCCAGACCAACCCCAACCAGTCTGGAAAGGCTGTTGGCCATGGCAAGCCAGCAGGGAAGGTGTTCTATGCCAAGTCAGCCACCACTGCACGTGGCCATGTGAATTGTGTCTCAGCTGAAGAGGCCCAAGAGGATCCCAACATCGTTCTCGGTACGCTCCTTGGTAATTGCCACCCGGCATCTGTTCTTTTTTATACTGGAGCATCTCATTCATTCATATCCGAAAACTATGCATGCTTGCATAACACCGCATTTTGTGACATGCCTTCCACCATGGAAATTTCTACTCCTGGTTCTAGATGGCAAACCTCTAGTGTAAGCCATGGGAATGAAATTCAGGTTGACAGACTTGTTTTCCTTGCATCTTTGATGGGTCTCAAATCTTCGGATATTAATGTCATCTTGGGTATGGACTGGATGTCAGCCCATCATGCCAAAATTGATTGTTTCTGTAGGACTGTTCAACTCACGCACCCTTCGGGAAAGATAGTCAATGTCTTTACCCGAATAGACAAGCGACAACTATATTCTCTTAATGCCAGTCCGTTGCCAGACCTCGAAGACGTTCTGGTAGTCCGTGACTTTCCGGATGTCTTTCCAGAAGAATTGCCAGGTGTCCCACCTGATAGAGATGTCGAGTTCGTGATAGATCTCATTCCAGGAACTGTCCCAATTTCTAGAAGACCCTATAAGATGGCACCACTAGAACTAGCCGAACTTAAGAAACAACTCGATGAGTCCTTGAAAAAGGGTTTCATCCGTCCTAGTTCATCTCCATGGGCTTGCCCCGTCCTCTTCGTCAAGAAGAAGGATGGTACGGACCGGATGGTTGTAGATTATCGACCCGTCAACTTGGTCACAATTAAGAACAAGTATCCGCTCCCTAGGATCAACGATCTGTATGATCAGCTCGCTGGATCCTCCATCTTCTCTAATTTGGATTTGAGGTTGGCCTACCATCAAATCAAAATCCGGAACGGGGACATTCCCAAAACGGCCTTTGTTACTCGTTACGGCCAATACGAGTACACCGTCATGTCCTTCGGTTTAACCAACGCTCCAGCCACCTTCTCCCGGTTAATGAACTCAATCTTCATGGAGTATTTGGATAAATTCGTCGTGGTTTACCTCGATGATATACTCATCTACTCCAAGAACGAGGAAGAACATGCCGAACATCTAAGGCTAGTGTTGATGAAACTTCGAGAGCATCGCCTTTATGCCAAGTTCTCTAAATGCGAATTTTGGTTGCCAGAAGTGACCTATCTAGGACATGTAATTTCTGGTAAAGGTATTGCTGTCAATCCCGAGCGAGTTCAAGCCGTCCTTAATTGGACTCCACCTGAATCGGTCAAGCAAGTTCGGAGTTTCCTTGGCTTAGCGAGCTATTGTCGACGCTTTGTCGAGAATTTCTCCAAAGTTGCTAAACCTCTAACTGAACTCCTCAAGAAAGATAAAAAGTTCGAGTGGACTCCACAATGTGAGCACAGTTTCCAGGAACTGAAAAGACGCTTGACTTCTGCTCCCGTGCTGGTACCACTAGATTTCTCCAAGGACTTTATTATCTATTGCGACGCCTCGCGACAAGGAGTAGGTTGTATTCTCATGCAAGATCGACACGTAATTTCTTATGCTTCACGGCAATTACACCCACATGAGGAAAACTACCCTACTCATGATCTAGAGCTTGCAGCTGTAGTCCATGCACTCAAAACTTGGTGACATTACCTCCTCGGTAATCGCTGCGAAATCTACACTGATCACCAAAGTCTGAAGTACATATTCACCCAACCAGATTTGAATCTCAGGCAAAGACGTTGGGTCGAGTTGATCACAGACTTCGACTTAGGGATAACTTACACCCCGGGAAAAGCCAATGTCATGGCTGATGCGCTAAGTCGAAAATCTTATTGCAACAATCTGATGTTGCAACAAAGTCAACCACTTCTCCACGAGGAATTTCGGAAGCTTAATCTTCACATCGTTCCTCAAGGATTCCTTTCCACCTTGGTGGCGAAACCTACTTTTACGGATCAAATCATCGCTGCCCAAAAACGAGATAAAGGAATATCTCGAATCAAGGAGAACATTGCTAGCAGAGATGCTAAATGTTTCTCTACAAATGATCGTGGTGTTGTGTATTTCGAGAACCGTCTAGTGGTTCCCAAGAACCAACACTTACGGAAGTTGATCCATAGGGAGGCTCATGAATCTCCTCTCACCATTCATCCCGGTAGCACTAAGATGTATCAGGACCTACGCCTGAGGTTCTGGTGGACTAGCATGAAGAGAGACATTGCTCAATTTGTTGCTAATTGCGACGTCTGTCGTCGTGTAAAAGCAGAGCATCAACGGCCTGCTGGCACCCTTCAACCCTTAGCTATTCCCGAATGGAAATGGGATAAAATTGGTATGGATTTCATCACCGGTTTTCCCAGGACCAAGAGAGGGAATAATGCTATCTTCGTCGTTATCGATCGTCTTTCTAAAGTGGCTCATTTCTTACCTGTTCGCGAGAGTATAACCGCTAGTCAGTTAGCAGACTTGTACATCTCCCGAATAGTGTCTCTCCATGGTGTTCCACTTGAAATTAACTCAGATCGAGGAAGTCTCTTCACCTCTCGATTTTGGGAAAGTTTCCAAAATGCTATGGGAACCCGCCTTTCCTTTAACACTGCCTTTCACCCTCAATCAAGTGGTCAAGTAGAACGCGTCAACCAGATCCTAGAAGACATGCTTCGAGCTTCTGTTATCTCACTCGGAATGGATTGGGGGAAATGCCTTCCATTTGCCGAATTTTCTTATAACAACAGCTATCAATCTAGCTTGGGTAAAGCCCCTTTTGAAGTTCTCTATGGACGAAGGTGGCGAACGCCTCTTAACTGGTCAGAAACCGGGGAAAGATAATTCTTTGGCCCGAATATGATCCAGGAAGCAGAAGAGCAAGTTCGCATCGTTCGTGAAAAGTTGAAAACAGCCCAATCTCGTCAAAAGAGTGAATATGACCGAAAACATAAGGCTATGACTTTTGAGGTTGACGAGAAGGCTTACCTTCGGGTTACTCCTCTGAAGGGAACCCATCGTTTCGGTATCAAAGGCAAATTGGCTCCTCGCTACATTGGACCTTTTCGCATTCTCGCCAAACGAGGAGAAGTTGCCTACCAATTGGAACTACCTCCGCATCTCTCCAGAGTCCATGATGTCTTCCACGTTTCTCAACTCAGGCGTTGCTTCTCGGATCCTATTCGTGGAGTAGACCACGAAATGCTTGATCTTCAAGATAATCTCACGTATCGAGAATACCCCGTTCGTATCCTCGATCAAGTCGAGCGTACCACTTGACGACATAATATCAAGTTTCTCAAGGTTCAATGGTCGCACCATTCTGAGAAAGAAGCAACTTGGGAAAGGGAGGATCGTCTTCGACTTGAGTACCCCGCCTTCTTCCCGGAGGAACCTAAATCTCGGGACGAGATTCTTTTGAGTGGGGGTGAGTTGTCACACCCTATCTAGTTCATGCATTAGAGTGTTGCATCATGTCTATTTCATTTAACAGAAACTTGAAGTGGGGATGACAAAACCCCCAGCCCCCTCTGAAACCAACTAGGGTTTACTAAAAATATTTTCAATGAACCTGAAATGCCCTTCTAAAATGTCCATCATTTTTGTCTTGGTTCAGAACCTCTGCCAAAAGTGGTGCACAATTTTCTAGGTCATCCTAAGGTCTTTGAATTAAATCATAAGTATTTGAATTTGGGCATTTAAAATTTATAAAATATTTTAAATGTTCAAATAATCCTAAACTAAAATGTTCCATGTTGTTTATATTTTAAACAGTGGGCATGAGCAGTTTGGCGATTTTTGGAGTTGTCTAGGTATTTTTAGAAAGTCCACGAAGCTACAGAAATAAATAAAAAAACAGAAATGAAAAGAGAGAGAGGGAACTAACCTGGAAGCCCACCAGCCAGCCCACCTAGCCGGCCCAGCCCAGCCACCGCTCCAGCGAGCTGCTTGGCCTCGCCAGGCAGGCAGCCAAGGTGCTTGACGTCGGCACCGCAGCGCGCCACGCAGCTGCCTGCCGCGCTGCTTCCTCCTCTCATCGTTCTGCCGCCCTGGATCGATCGCCCATCTCCCCCTCGAGCTCACAGACACGCTCCCTCCTCCCCAGCTCCTCTCCCTCGCTCTCCCGCACCATGGCCGACGCCACCGCCGCCGCACCACCGCCGTAGTCGCGCTCTCCGTCAACCCTGTGCCGCGCCACTGTGTCTAGGAGCTTCGCCGCCCTCCTCTCCGTCGAGCAAGCCGAGCCCCGAGCGCTCGCTTGCCCCGAAGCCACTGCACCGACCTCGATCGACCTCGCCACCGCCGGAGATCCCTTTCACCGTTGCCGCCGCACCAGCTCGTCCCCGACCGCGCCGTCAGCTTCCTCAAGACCGTCGTGAGCCTGGCTACCTCCTCCCCCTTTCTTTTCTTGCTCTCGTGCACCACAGCGAGCGCACGGAGCTTCACCGCACGCGCCATCGCCGAGCTCGTCGCCGACGTGTCTCCGGCCAACCACCGGCCACCTCACCATGTCTAAAGCACTCACCGCGTCACCAGGGGCCCAACGCACCTCACCACGTGCCTCGCCGTGCCCCGTAGCCTCGGATTTGTTTTCATCCGACTCCGGCGACCGCCAAAGTCGTCGCCGGCGACGTTTCCGGCCACCCCGAGCTCAGCCACCACCACCAAGAGCTGCGGCTCATTCCCAGCTACACGTAGATGGCCTCCGCTGCTCATTTGGCCGCCGGAATGCACAAATGCACTCTCTCCGCCGTGTCTGGCCTCGCCGGCGGCTAAACGCCGGGATATCTTCAAGGTCTGGAAGAGGGCTGGCATTAAGAGAATAGAGCTGACGCTTTGCAACTCTAGTGGAGACAGTGACTATCTTGCCAGACGGGTGTGTAAGCTGAACGGACCTGGTGTAACAATCAATCTTGGCATAATGAGCTGTCATCCAGTCCATACCCAAGATGGTGTTAATATCTGAGGACTTGAGGGCTACAAGTGATGCAAGAAATACAAGTCTATCAACAAGGATTTCATTACCATAGCTGATTCTGGTGGTTTGCCATCTAGACCCTGGGGTTTGAATTTCAAGCGGAGTTGGCATATCAAATGACATGTCGTGCAAACGAGCATAGCCTTCGGAGATGAAAGAATGAGATGCTCCAGTATCGAATAGAACCGATGTTGGATGACAATTGACAAGGAGTGTACCAAGGACGACATCTGGATCATCATGAGCGTCTTTAGCTGAGACGTGATGCACGCATCTACGTTCAGTGGGAGCTGACTTGACAATGATCATCTTGCGTGATTGCTTACCATGACCAACAGACTGCTCAGGTGGGGGGTGGAGCATAACTAGTCTGAGAGCAGTCACGTGCATAGTGCCCTGGCTTCCCGCATGTGAAGCAAGTCCCTGAAGTTGGACGTGGACCCGCACTGACAAGCAGTCTACCAGTAGGCCTAGGCGGAGCATACGACTGAGCTGGGGGAGGCACCACATAGGATGGCCTCGGTGAATATCCGGAAGGAAGAGCGGAGTTTGGAACCCAAATCCGGCGCTTCTGAGAACTGGAGCCGGAAGAAGATCCCAAATCACGGGTGTGCTTACGAGACTCCTCGTAAGTGAGCTGAGCTGTCTCTGCATTAATGACCTTGTTCACAAGAGCTTGGAATGTATCACAATGATGCAGGTGGAGATCACGACGCAACTTGGGGTTGAGACCCTTCCGGAACCTAGCCTGCTTCTTGGCGTCCGTGGACACCTCTTCTGTGGCATAGCGGGCGAGGTTCTCAAACTCTCTACTGTAAGCATCAATAGCCATCTGATTTTGGGTGAGACTACAGAACTCTTCTCTCTTGCGATCGATGAGGGCCTCAGGAATGTGATGCTCACGAAAAAGCTCAGCGAAATCCCTCCAGGTAGGAATCTGGCCAGCTGGAAGCATAGCCTCATAGTTCTGCCACCAAAGACTAGCAGGACCTTCCAGGTGGTATGTGGCATAGGTGACCTTGTCATCTTCAGCTACGTTCGCGGAACGCAACTTATGAGTGATGCTACGGAGCCAGTCATCTGCATCATGTGGCTCAATGGAATGATGAGAGGTAGGTGGGTGCAAGCGAATAAAGTCATGAATGGTCACAAATCCTTTGAACTGATGTGCGGTGTTCTCCTCAATACGTGCCAACAAGCGGTTAGACTCACGGTTGTTTCTCTCCATCTCTAACATGAACTCTGCCAACGAAGGTTGGTCGGGAGGATCCTCATCCCTACCATCTCCGTGGTTCTGGCTACAAGCAACAGAACTTCGCTTAACTGATGACATCCTGAGAAAAGAAACCAAGGACGGAATCAGCATCAACTATAAGCTATAGAATGTAGGACAAGGAGATTAGTAACTCTCGAACTCCTAGGGCAATTCCGGCAGCATAACGGCGGTAAAATGCTCAGAATGAGACATTCTGCTAAAATGGGGTAGTAACATACTCTACATCACCACTCAAGGTTCTGAGATCATACTAAACAGGCTACACCGGAAGTACTCGAAACTGGGGTATGACTCTGATCAACCAATCCTATGGAACTACGGAGTAGTAACACGTGATCCTGATAGACGGAAGAGAAGCCTAGTTCCTTAACCCCGCAGGAAGGATAGGATGACTCAGATCAGAAGGCCATGAGGTAAAGGAGTAAAAAGAGCCTTACGTTCCTTCCCACAATCAATTCCCTTACATAACTAAAGAATTTCTAGACTCAACTTCGACCAGTTTGGCTTGGTAATCCTACAGGTAGTCAGGCTCTGATACCAAAGCTGACAGGACCCCGACTCAATGCCACATCGATCTAGCATGTAACACCTCATATCACTTTGCAGCCTCACGCACGGTATCCCCACGGGTGTCGCCTTACCTTTTTCCGGGACCGTTTGCGCCTTTTGGCACACGTATATGATAGTGTCGCTAGCATCCATATGATAAGGAGCCCGGGCTGACATGGCTAGTTGTAAACCCAAAGTGGCACAAACTTACAGGGACAGGCATACATGACCCAACAACGAACGTGTCGGTCATCAGCGAGTGAATCCGGGCTGTAGCAACTGGGCTAGCAGGACTCCGGTAAACCAGGCTGTAGCAGGCTAACAGGACTCCGGTAGACACCACGTGACATTTCCCCGAAGGGACAGACACAGGAACGAAGAAGGACACATGCCGGCCAGCCTAAGTGTTCCGGAGCAGTAGCAAGCTACCAGGGCTCGGTGGAAGCACTAGGAGACATTTCCCGGTAAGATAGGCTAATAAGGATAAACAACTAGATAGTCAGATCCCACACATAGCAATACACATTACACGTATGCGTAAAATGCAAGTATGTGCTGTACAACATGGCATCACAACATAACTCAACAACTCATATAGATAAAGGCTCAGAAGAGCCATCATAGCATTTATTACAAGGAGGGGTCACATGACCCAACATTCAGAGCAAACAAGCAACAAGCGGAAGCATTACATGTCTGGGTACAGACATCTACAAATGAAAAAGGCTGAAGAGCCTGACTATCTACAACATCCGATCAAGATCGTAGCTGAGGTACAAGCTACTTGTCGAAGCCCACGAGAACACTAGTAAGACCGAAGTCTCTGCTGCAAAAACATAAATAAAGCACCATGAGTACAAAGGTACTCAGCAATACTTACATCAGATCCTATCATACATGCATTTGTATCAAGAGGGTAATGTGGGGTTTAGTTGCAGCAAGCCAGCTTTGACTCAGTGGCTATCCTGTTCTACGACTACTAGAACTTCTTTGAGGTGATATGGCGCACACGGTCCACTAATCACCACACAATACACTACTATGGATTCATTCCCGTCTCCCTACGAGAAGGCCATCCATAGCACTCACACTTGTCTTGAGCATTTTATAGTATCCACTTCAAGTTGTCTATGTACCATGTAAGCATCCAAGAAGTCCATAACCGTGGACCCGGCTATTCGAATAGATCGTGTTAACCCTGCAGGGGTGTACTTCTTCATACACGCTCTCGCCACTTACCGCCATGTACACGTCATGTATCTCAGCAACCTTCAAGCGGAAGCCTGGCGAGGGTGTCGGCCACGACCCGACTAACCACACAAGACTCTAGCCCAGGTTTATCGCCTATTCGGGTTCCATCCGCAAGGAGATCCGGCCGGGGTGTCGCTCACGGCCCCAAACGATGTGTGCAGGGTTCCCGAGCCCACCATCCGGGTGCCACTCGGTACACCAGGCCATGTGTGCCTAGTCTGTCCCAAGCCCACCCTGCTGGGTGCCACTTGGTAGAAAAATAGCACTACCTACAAACACCAGAAACTAGTTGCGACTCCTAGACAGAGATCAAGTTGGTTAATAAGTCGAGAGAGTCAATTAAGGATCCCAATGTGTGGTCGTATCGAGTCATTGGACAACATACATAGAACTCAGTGCTTTTGGACGGTTCCAGTGAGACAACCCACCATGTACTCCTACATGGCCTCTCACCGCTACCTTTACCAAATCGTGTTCACACACTTCACTCTCAGCATCAGAACATATCGTAACACTCCAATTCATTCCCAATGAATCAGACCTGACACAACTCTAAGCAATAGCAGGCATGGCATGGTAGGAACACAACATGGATCAATCAACTCCTACACATGCTAGTGGGTTTCAACTATTTACTGTGGCAATGACAGGTCATGCAGAGGAATGGGTTCAACTATCACAGCACAAAGTAGCAGATGAATCGTTGTTGTCCTAATGCAATAACTGAGAGCAGGAGCGAGAGAGTAGGATTGTATCGGAATGAACAAGGGGGTTTGCTTTCCTGGTAGATCAACAAGGCACTACTCCTCAGACAGGTACTCTGGAACACTCTCCGGAGCAGGACCTATCGAGAAGGAACGGTGTCGACAATCAATACACAACATATGCAACAATATGATGCATGATCATGGCATGTAGATGTGATGTTGTTTGAGCTAATGCAACTAGTATTCAATTTGAATGAAGTCCATTTGAACCAAGGGTTCAAATGCAACTCCAAATTAAGCTCTTATATATGCCATTTACATGTTTTCACTTATACAGCATGTATAAGTTGGTTTGTCATGCATGAAACTAGTACAGATGGAAAGATTGCATTTTTTTTGATAATTTTTCATATATAAATTATTTCAATCTAAGCTACGGTTGAATTTCTATGATTTTTTGAAGTTTGAATCATTTTCTGGAATTTCCTGATTTATATTAAATCCAGAAAATGAATAACTGCGTCAGCCTGACGTCAGCGAGTCAACGGGTCGGTCCAGGTCAAACCTGACCAATGGGACCCATATGTCAGTTTCTAACCTAACTAATCTAGTTTAGTTAGTACTAACCTAACTTAATTAGCCGGGGGGGTTAGTTAGCGGGGTTGACCCGGTCAATCCCGCTGGCGTTCAGCCGCCGGCGACCATGGGGCTCGGAGGAGTCCCCGCTGGAGGCCACGAGAGCGGCGGCTGGGGGCACCAGGAGGTCGCCCGCGCTCCCGCGCATCCAGGGGAGCCAGCGAGAGGCGGCGGAGGTGGCGGAGCTCACCGGAGCGGAGCTCGGGGCGGCGGCCGGATTTCGGCTTCGAGCGGGAGCGGGGTGCAGGGCGCTGGGAGGCCACCCGAGGGGCTCTGTGGCACCCTCGTGGCACCAGGAGCGCGATGGGGTGCTCGGTTTGGGCGGAGGCGGGCCGAGACGACGACGGTGACATGGACGGCGGAGAGGCGCTACGGCCATGGCGTGGAACGATGCTACAGCGCGCGAGCGACTAAGCGGAGAGGGGGGAACGGTGGCGGATCTCACCGCGGACTCGATGGGCTTTACGGCGAGCTCGAGGACGCACTGGACACGGTGGGGCGGCGATGGGGATCCACGGCGGTCGGAGGCGAAGATGGCGTCGGCGACGGCTCCACGGGGCGCTCCGGCTTGTGTTGCTCGGCGGAGAGCTTCATAGCGAGGAGGCGGAACTCCTGCGCGTGTCGGAGAGGCGAGGGGGAGGCGGTGGCTACAGCAACGGCGTGCGGCAGCGATGGCAGCGTTTGGGCACGGTGGGAGAGAGAGATCCAGGGGAGGGGGAGGAACGAGAGAGAGTGAGAGAGGTACGGGGCGGCGTGTGGCGTCGCATGGAGCATCCAGAGCGACTAGAGGGAGGACAGGCAGGCAGGGAGGGAGGAGGTGGCGCGGCGCGGCGGTGCGCGCGCCCGTCCTCCTGTCAGGGAGGAACACGGCAGAGGAGGGGGCCAGGTGGGCTGGGCCAGCTGCTGGGCTGCGCGGTGCCGGGCCAGCACAGGAGCTGCGCCGCAGGTAGGTCCAGGTAAGGTTTTTCCCCTTTTATTTATTTTTCTATTTTTCTGACTTTTGTTTGGTTTAAATAAAATACTAAACCATTTTATTTTCTTATGCCATTTTTTGTAGGAACTAGTGGTATTATTCCAGAGCTCCCCAACAAGTGGGACAATTTTTGGACATATATATATTCAAGGCAAATATTTACTGCATTAATTCAAATGGCCAAAAATAAATACTTCTGAGCTCCCAAAAATATTGGCTGGAATTTTACCTCTAACCAATATTTTTAGAGAAAAACAGGAACATTTACTTGCGCCAAGTTGAAGCAATTTTTATCTGGGTCATTTCCAGAAACGATTATGAGGGTTTCACAAATCCCCATTTCAAATTTAAATGGAATTTAAACATGATGCACACATGACTAACTAGTCTAGGTCATACCAGAACTAGGGATGTGACAATACACTAACAAATAGAAGCACCCTCATTATCTTAATGGGTAAAGTTAGCAACATAGTAGTCTTTCTTAAAGAGAGGTATTAGTTCATTTAATCAGTGCCAATTAGCTCAACTCAACACTCAAAGCATTGCCATTTATCATAGGTTGCAAAACTTAAAAGTGCAAAGATAAAGGAGTTTCTCATGACAGTACCACGATACAAATAGAGATGACAGCAAACTAATATGGATGAAGGCCTTAGGCCCGTACCAACCTGAGAAAAAAAGCTTATTCATGTAGTCCCATAAGAGATGATAAAGCACTCACTGAAATCACACAATAGTATATATTTTTGTGCACTTCAAATGTATGGTTGAAATCACTCTTGTTTACCAGTGCTGAGATTATATCGAAAGATTATCAAGAACTTCCAGCAGAGTTAAAGCACTGGCTGGGATACAGTTCATTGTATTGTCTTGTGTAGTTCCACTAAAATGTATGATTGGCACAACATGATCCCTGTTTGCACAAGTAGGAACAAGTGAAACCTTCATTAGCTTAGTGAGAAAGGATAGGAAGACATTAGCATATTACTCAAACAGTAGCATCAAATTCATGATGGACAATATGCAAAACATTGCCTCATTGAACCAGTGGGAATAAATTGACATGCAAAACAATAGCACTATTATGTCATGACACTAATAATATTCCCTCCCTGCTCCACCACATGATTCACCTCCATAGACAAACATTCACACGTACATGATTCAGCATAGGGTCCTACTAAAGATTTGTTTAACTCCAACAGGAAAATTAGGCAGTAATAAATTAGTGGTACTTAAGTGCTCCTAATTAATTAAGTGAGACAACAGAAGTGGAAGGGCTCCCTGGAGGATCGTCTCACATGTAAGGTAGTCGTTGCCGGAGCCCTTGAATAGCCTTTCTGAGGCCTCTGGCTTCAGCAAGATCGCCTTGGCACTGTTTATTCTTCTTCTTCTTCCTCTTCATGCTCTGTTTCTCTTTATCCTCACCAGTTGGTGAAACCAAGTACAGGATTGGCCTTCTAATTCAGAATTGGTTTTGTTAGTGAGGGAGTACAAGTGTACTAGTAAAAAACAGCATTATTTTCTCATGGCAGTCGGAAAATAGAGATGAACACATGCATTAAATATCATTCTTACCTAAAGGAAGGTTATGGCGCCAATATGGATGATGAGGATTGGAACATAGATCTCCCTTTGTGCAGTTCCACCAAAATGAACCAATTGTTCCATCTGACATTCCAGTTAAACAACACAAAAGTCACTTCTTTTAAGAAGAGTTTTGTGCAGTGCACCAAAAGGTCACAACAACAACCAGGTGAATTGGATATCCCTATTTGCACAAAAAGGCACAGAGGAAACAGTCAGAGTCTCAAACAATTACAGGCAAAAACATTTGGCTAAACTTGTCAGAGTCTCAAACAATTACAGGCAAAAAAGTGGCATGGCTTCATTTTTACCAGGGACATTATATTAAGAACAACTAAGGCTGCGTTCGGTTCACAAGTTTGGTGCAGGATTTTTGTAGGAACACAATTCCTACGGTATTCTTTCCCTTCCAACCGTTCGGAACACGGGAAAGGTGAATAGTGTTTCATAGGAAAGCTGGTCTGGTAATACTGATTCCATCGGATTAGAAACATCCACGCGCTGCTCATTTTTTGGGCGGAAGCCCGAGGCAGGCGCTCGCTGCCATGCGTTAGACAGGTTGATGTGCTATGTTTGCCAGAATAAAAAAATAAACCTATGTGTGGTACGTGAGGTGAGGACTAGAGTAGTCACTGTGCAGCTGAATAAACAAATAGCATCTCATACTGCCAAGCATGCTACTCTAAAAAACAAATATTTACATTTCGTAGTCCATCCGAACACATTCTATTGAGAGTTTCCTTCGGTTCGCTGTTCCATAGTTTTATACCTACATTCCTTTCCTATTCCTCTATTTTCATCTAGACCTATGTTTTCTGCCCCTTTATTCCGACCGGAGCCTAAATATTTGGTATAAGGGCATGGGACAGTGGGTGCACCCGAAGTACAACACCATGTACGTAAACATGGGCATAAAGTGGTGATTCATAGTTTGTTGCCCCGAGAAACAAACATCCAAGAAACATATCTGGGTTGGTCCCATTTTTGTTCACTCTAGCCACCTACTCCTATGTGTGGATAGCAAATGTAGTCCTGGTCATACCATTGTGTACAGCGTTACCCCTATATTTCCCTTTTCGACCAAGAGACCGGTTGGATGACCAGTCTGTACTACTTTCATCCCCTTTCCTTCCTGTTTGTACCAAGTCCGATGTACATACTAAATTCCCCCACCCCCACTTTATTTCAATGACAAGTATTTTCGGACGGAGGGAGTACAAGATTCGACTCCATGAAGTAGCTTTACCTCTAACAATAGAAGAAAAAAATAGGTGACGTTGGACCATCCGATCGAGAGGGGCTGAGAGGTAGAAAATGATGCACATGCAGCGACGTAACAAGCTGGGGAAGTAGAGCTAAGGCGGTTTCGAACGAAGATATACCTGAAGGTCATCGGGATGTGGATAGGTGGGCGGCGGGAGGCCGGATCCGCCCACAGGCAAAGACGAAGGGATCGGAGGACCTCCCACGCCGGCACTCGGCCAGAGATAACGGTGCGGCTGGTAGTGGGTCTCCTCCCTCGCTGTCGATGACGGCCTAAACGCTGCCCCTCCTCCCCTTCACCGGCGGAGGGGGATACGTCTGGATCTGTAACCAGTGGTGAGGATAGAAAGCCGGTGTTTTTTGATGGGAGAAAGACAGGGTTACTACCCCTATCTTGTTTAGATCTGGAGAGGATGAGAGTGTGTGAATAGAGCAGCCCTAGCAAGCAAGCGCGGAGGCTCCGGCCTATATATAAGTAGTTGGGTAGTTTTCCTTTTTCACTCCATCAAAACAATCATTTAAAATTGTGTACTACTACATGTCAGGTCGCGGTTTTTTTAGTTGTTGATTGTTTTTTGAGATAGCTACCCGCTTGTTCCAAGTGGTGTTACGGTGTGCCAGGTCGCAGTTCGTATCGTTCAAGTCTGGTAGTACTACAAGTCCCTCCATTAAATGAACAACCACCCCCTCGTAAAAATTGTGAACAAGCCCACAGCTAAAATTAGCGGAAACGTGGGTTGCCCCAACATGCATTATTATTTATATTTTCTACTCCCTCCGTTCCTAAATATAAGTCTTTTTTATTAGCCACACCTAAGACAAGAATTTTTTTATTAGCAGTGAACCCCACATGTCATAGACACAAAAATTGTGGCAAGATTCCCTTAGGCAAGCCAAAGTGTGTCTAACAATTTGAGCAACTCAGGTTAGGCAAGTGTGGCAAGTGTGGGAAAAATAATGTGGCAACATAAGACAAACATAGTCACAATATCCAAACAGCCCCGTGATTTTTTGTGACATGCATGAAAATTTGGTTAGTTAAATTTATAGTCAAAATTTGGCAAGGTGCATCAAATCAACACATGCAAGTATCAAAAGGAAAGTCACGGCATGCATGCATGCGTTGTACTCCCTCCGTTTCCAAATATAAGTCTTTTTAGAGATTGCAACAAGTGACTACTCCCTCCGTTCCTAAATGTAAGTCTTTTTAGGGATTCCACTACAAACTACATATGGATGTATATAGACATATTTTAGAGTGTAGATTCACTCATTTTGTTTCGTATGTAGTTCATAGTGAAATCTCTAAAAAGACTTATATTTTGGAACGGAGGGAGTACATACGAAGCAGAATATGTCTACTCCTACATACGAAGTAGCCCATTTGAAATGTGTAAAAAGACTTTTATCGAATGCAGTGCTTTGATGTGTCGCGTCAACTCGTACAAGACCGAGAAATTTGATTACTACGACGCCCTCTCCCTCGCGGACTGAGCTCCGGTGCCTTAACTGCACCTGCCTTTGGCTGCATGACAGGTGGGCCAACCACCTGTTGGGCCCACCTATCATGGACGCAAAGGCAGGAGCAGTAAGTAGAAGCTTTCGCTACACGCTATCCCTCCCGCACGAGGTGGACGGACATGCAGCAGTGGATTCGATACTGTAGAAGTAGGAGTAACATCATTGTTCGTCTTCTCGAAGAGGCGAAGAGCCAAGTGCAAACCGAACGTGGCAGTTGCGAACGCTCGCGTGGTGCGGTTCCTTGGAGTACTAGCCAGGCTCTTGCATGAGACAAAATTGCTATTGTTTAACAATTAAACTCCATTATCCATTGGTTGATACTCATTCTGCATAGGTCCACGCGCTTAGCACCATTTCCTCCTGGGGTCACCAATGTTTATTTGCTAATTAATAGCATTCCATGCAATGAACTAGCCATTGCAAGTCATTAAAAGCATGCACACCTCTCATCTCTTATTGGTTGATACGTATGTCAAGAAACAAGAAACAAGGTAGAAGTTAATGCACCACGCCTAAGTGTTTTGGGACTATTTGGTTTTCATAAGATGACTTACACACCTAGACGGAGGGAGTAGTATAGACCTGTAAACCGGAAAGGAGTATTTGCCTTTCTAGAGATTTCAACAAGTGACTAGACTTCGGCTCAAAAAAAACAAGTGACTAGACTACACCGTGTGCAGTACCCCCTCCCTTCCGGTTTATAGGGCTCAAATCTCAAATCTCATGAACCAAGGCATTTTGCGATTGGAGGAATGTATCTCGTACTTTACAAAACTACCCTAATTAAACTCATGCATTAATTACGTAGTTCTCTCGTTTTCCTCTCCGCCTTGGTCGCGGTGCACAATATTGAGAGAGTGCTTGGATACGTTTTAGTCTCATGACTAAAAGTAGTGGGACTAAAACTTGTTAGCCTCATCCATGCTTGGATCCAAATACTAAAGAGACTAAAATCAAGTTAATGACATTTCAAAGCATCCGGGCCCGCGTGCCATCCACCAAATCACAGCGAGGTGCTACAGTCGAGACTCACCTGTCACCCCGGTGTGGCCGTCATGACCCATCATATCACAAAACCCACACCTTTACCAGCAGTGGTAAGGTGGCCTCCAAGTTGGACTGGACGAAGCAACCATCATTTCATTGGAATGCTCATTCAAGCCCTTTCTTCCCTTTCTTGAAGAAAACCTCACTCCAGGCTACTCACTTCTGCCATTTTTCTTCTCTACCGACGAAGGAAAGGTGGGCGAATCAGTTATGCTGCTATATTTTCATTCCAATAATCTTCTTTTTGCGAAGCACCGACCGATTCTCACATCCTATTCTTTTCCCGTTTTCATTGCGATTGTGGTTTCCTTTCGATTGCTTTTTGTTTGTCAGTTCATTGATGGATCCTGGAGCACTAGGCAAAGAGTTGCCGGCGGACAACCCACTGAGACAGCGATCTCCAGGAAGCGAGCACCGACCAACGAGTTGACCATGTTGGCGGGCCAACCCATGGAGACGAAGAACTCCAAGAAACAAGCACTGGCCAAAGAGTTGAGGACGTTGGCGGACGAACTCCTCAAAGAAAGTTGGAAGAACAGCAAGGGCCCCACCGTGCCTACGTAGGAGCTCTGATTGCCACCTATGTGAGGCTCAAGACCGAGTTTGAGGAGATTGTCGCCGCTGAGAAGCAGTATTCCCCTGGCAAGGTGATGGCCCCCATCGAGGACGAGGAGATGGCCCCCGGAGGGATGAGATCCCCCGGTGAGCTGCACAAGGTAAAAAATAATGGCTTATTACCATAGTTGTGGTTTTTGATTATTTGCAATGTGCTTGCTTTTTGATTATTTGCAATGTGCTTGCTAATATATTAGTGTTGTGCAGGTGCCGGTGGTTGTCCTTGATGATTCCGATGTCGTGCCCCGTCCTGTTGGCATCGCCCCGGAGATCGATTCCGATGCCGCTGTCCATCCTGTGGACATCGTCCCAGAGATCGATTCCGATGTCGCGGTCAGTCCTGTGGACATCGCCTCAGAAATCGATTCCCATGCCGCTGTCCGTGCTGTGGTCATTGCCCGAGAGATCGATGACAAGAAATAGTTGGTCGCGCTAATCCTTCAGGGTAGTTTGCGTTGCCCTGTGTTTATTTACCAGAACGATGCATGTTATCAAACCATCTTAGGGCTAGTGCACTGTCTTGTGTGGGCGGATCTTGCTACTTTTGTTTGATAGTGAATCATGCGATGAATCATGCGAACCCTCTCCGAGTTATGGAAACAGATGTATCCTTGCCAGCTTTTGATGTAATATATGGCATGCTTAGATGTAAGTTTGAACTGTTTATCATATCAGCAGGGCTTGTTTGATGATTCTTGGTGTTAGTAGGCTAGCTACTGTGCGAGCTATAGTACTTGCAAAACACTCACCGAAGAGAAACGTTGGGGCTGATGAGCTCGTGGTACGCTTATACTTATCCCTCGTCGATCAACCAATAGACCTAGCTCCTAAAATTGTAGGCTTAGCGATCGATCAGACAATAGTCGACATACATTTAGGCCTCATTTGGTTCATAGGGTAGGAAAATCGTAGCAAAAGTACAGAGAACGTGCAACACAAAATCATAGCTGTGCAGAGACGTACTCCCTCTGTTCCAAAATAGATGACCTAGGCAGATTAGTTTGGCCTAGTGGGTTCAGTGATATGACGTGGTACAGTGCCGTCCAGTCTTCGCGTGTGGTAGCAGTATTGCGGGTACAGTAAGTTTTCTTGAAGAAGCGGAATTCAATGAAGTCATGATGGTTCCTTCGTTCGAACAACTTACCGTGGGAAAGGTTGGGCCTGCGATATGGCAGGGGTAGACCAGGATAATTTTGTGCATGGCAGGTGGACCAGGATGGTCGACGTCCCACATGTCGGCGAATGAAAGTATTCTTTTCGATATAGAGGACGAGCAACGAGTATTCATTGTTTATTTTTGATGAAAGCTATTGTCTCCGCTGTTACTCCTTGACTTTGTGAATGCCTCTCTCTCCTCCACATAAGCGGGGACTACTTGCTATGCATGCAACGGGCAGCTGGCGGGTGATCTCACATTATCACCATATATTTCTTGGAGTCCGTGCGCGGCGGGAGGGCGATCTCTTCTCCCTCCCCCGTTTCTCTCTTCTCAGCCGACGCCCGCCGAGCGATTAGATTTCGGCTATCGACGGTTTATTCAATTACGGTCCCACATGTGAGTGAAATTGCAAGACAACGCGTGTCCCCTCTGGTGAGCGACGCGTACGAGTCGTAAGTGTGCCGCCTTTTCCTTTAGAACTTGCAAAGCGTAACATTTTCGCGCGATCGATCGATAGAAATCCAGAACAAAATGACGAGGGCGGTGCTTTCCCGCTCGTTAGGCGGGCTAGTTCGAGTGATATGACGTGCTACTGTGCCGTCCACTTGCTCCATTTTTATGTAAGCAAGAGTTTACACTCGTACGCGGGAGGAGTGCGAAACACCACAGATCTGATTTTGATTGAGGGATAACTGTTCCCTACCAAATAATGGAGGATTGTTACTCCCTCCGTCTAGGTGAGTATGTCATCTTAGGTTGTGCGCCGTGACCAAGGAGGAGGGAAAAACGAGAGACCTTAATGTTTATTTGCTAATTAATAGCATTGCATGCAATGAACTAACCACTGCATGTCGTCTTTGATAGTCTCAAGTCATTAAAAGCATGCACACCCTTCATCTCTTATTGGTTGATATGTCAAGAAACAATAAACGAGGTAGAAGTTAATGCATCGCGCCTAAGTGTTTTGGGATTATTTGGTTTTCATAAGATGACTTACACACCTAGACGGAGGGAGTAGCGATTATAGCATGATAGTTAGGGCATCTCCAGCGCTGGCCCACAAATTTACACTGGCATCTGTCCGAGGACACTAATGGATGCCATCTGATGCTGCCCGCATACCTTTCGACAACTATATGAACTAACTGGACGAAATTCGTGCAAACAAAGCAAATTTCAAATTAACCGGATGAAATTCATTACATTTCGAAAACTTTTCCTACAAACCGGACGAAATTCATTACATATTTCGCACAAACCATACTAAACGTACTGTAAACCTAATCTAAACGATAGCTGGCGCCCGAACCACCATGTCCGGCCATGAACCCGAGAAAGCCGGCCCTTGCCTTTGCCTCCTCCTCATCCGCCTCGATAACCTCCTGCTCCAGCCGGAGCACTAGGTTATGAAGATTTACGCCTCCACGTCACCGTCAAGCGGCTAATTGGCCGCCGATGTTTACCCCACCAAGCTTGGCGTCGACTGAGTGGAAGTAGCGGTGGCCTTCTCGGGACCAGAGCGGTGGCGACCTACCATGTACTACTCTTCCTCGCTGCCGGCTGCGCCTGTGCACGCGCGCCGGCTTCGTGGTCGTGGCGGCGGAGGGCGGCCCGGGGGGTGCCGGTGATCTCCCTTGTTTGCTCCTGCGACAGTACAACGAAGAGAGCTTTGGAGCACGCCCGGAGCGGAGCCGCCGATGTCCCTCGTCTGCTCCTGCGACAGTACGTCCAAGAGAGCTTCGGAGCGCCACGAGGCCATGGTTGAAGTGGTGCCGACAGAAGGAAGGGACCAGAGGAGAATAAGTGTGGGTATTTGGCTATGGCTGGGAGCTGGGGCTCAAGTTAATATAGCGGGCGAATGGCAATGAGCCGCGGCCGACGGATGGACAACTGGCGCCGGAGTAGGTTCGTCGGGCGTGAATGCGGGTGCTGCATCAGTGACTTAACTGCAGATGCGTTTGGGTGTCTGACATGTGGGCCCGACGGGCGTCTGGCCCGCATGTCAGTGACACACCAATTGCACCTGCAGTTAAGTCCAGTGAATGCGGCATTGACATTCTGGAGAGACGGTGACCGTTTCAGGCGCATGCGGACTGTTTGACTGGTCAACCATACAAATACGGGGCTATACGCTGAGCCAGCGATCGTATAATCACCATATCTCATATAGAATGATCAAAGTGAGCTATCAAGACAAGTTCGATGACCGCCAATGCATTTTACTCGGTTATAAATGACCAGGATTGAAGGGGAATCCTAATTTGCTTTGTCTTCTGTCCTTGAGCTCTTGACAAACCAATGCACTATACGGTTGTCCGGCCACTCCACCTTAGAGCTCTCACCAAGCGTCGTTCATGCCACCGCACTGCACACTAACCAGTAAGGCAGCGATGGCATCCCGCCGCGCTGAGTTCCTCACCGCCCACGAATGCACACAAAATGCTAGGGAAGCGATGGCATCCCGCCATGCCGGCTTCCTCGCCACTCGCGACCTCACAACTATGTGGGAGAAATTTGAAGATGCCAAGGCCGAATGGGCGGTAGAGCAAGAGGCGGCCAAAGCTGCACAGAGGGAGCAGAAAAGTCAGAAAGCACTCAAGAAAAGAGAGGCCCGCCGCCACAAGAAAGAAAAGGACACACGCGCTGCTGCGGAGAGGTCGGCGGAGATCCAAGCACGGTGGGGTGTCGTCGACAAAGCCGGGAAGGAGAACGACGGCGTCTGGCCAGCATGTGAGAAGTAGTAGTACTAGTAGTTAGTGTGTGTGTCTGTGTCTGAGTATGAGCATGTACCAGTACTACTAGTTACTACTATAGTTTTTAGAGCAAATTACCAATACATTAGCCTAGACTAAATGTTAAAATTCCTATCCTATGCATCAAATGGCATCTCTTTCTCTATAGGAATTGAGATGCATGTCATCTCACTTCCTATGATTTTCATATTCCTATCCTATGAACGAAAGGAGGCCTCTGTTGGAGTAAATACTGTAGCTAGCAGTACTATTGGTACAGTAGTTTTCTTCAAGAAGCGGAATTCAACGAAGTCATGGTGGTTCCTTCGTCCGAGCAACTTCAAAGTGGGAAGTGGGCCTGTGATTTGACGGCTCATTAGTCATTGTTACTGCGGCGCGATGACCTGGGTGACTCTCCCTTGGAGTTTTGCGTGCATGGCAAGTGGACCAGGATGGTCGATGTCCCACATGTTGGCGAACGGAAGTATTCTTTCTGATATCGAGGAGCAAGGAAACCGCGTGGTATAGTATCACTGCTGATTGGTTCGCAAAAAATAGTATCACTGCCGATTTATAATTATTTTTTATTTCTGATGAATGCTAGCGTTTCAACTCTTACGACGAAGGGTGCCAAACACGGCACGTGCTGGATGTCCCACACGTCAGCGAAAGGAGTGGGACATGAACAGCGTGGTAGAGCCCAGCGTAAAAAACAGCGTGGTAGAGCGTCTCCACTTCTTCCACTTCTGGGTCGGAGACCACACGTAGTAGTACTTAGTTGTATGAACGATACAAAGTGCGACCTGGAGAGAAAGACACGTCTAGTTGGAAGGTCTCGGGGCATACACGTAAACAAATATAAAAGTTAATATGTGCCTCCAACTAATATAGTAGTAGTAGAGTACTTAGGCACGTACTCCATAACATCACCGTGCATTGCACGTACAACATTTAGTGGTAGTACGTAGTAAGAGACAAATGCCTCCCAAGAGTTCCCTTCTCGACCTACTTTTGGGTGTTTGGTAGAGTGTATGGAGGGTGCATGAGTCCACACTAGTTTAGCACAAATACACTAGAAGCATGCATGAAGAGAGCATGCATGAAGAGGGGTGTTGAGTTGAGCATGCATGAAGAGGGAACAACTATGCTGAGACGAGAACGCAACCAAACACACCCTGTATGCACCATGTTCATACCATTTGTGCCTTTCTACTTCACTTACTGCGCTACATTACTCAGGTTTGTACGTCCACTCCTGGGTACATGTCCGTCTCGTAGTTCCAGTGCCACGTGTTCTTCATATAGATGGAACGATCATTGCATAACACGTGCGCCTTGATGCTAGATGTCTCGCGTGTTGGCAAAAGGATGAACAAAGCTCACGTAAAAAAATAGAGTGGAAGAACATAGATTCCGGACGACCGAGAAGGAGCAAGGAACCTCGTGGTGGAGCGTCTGCACTCATAATATTTAATATTATTCAGCGATATAAAATTAACCAATCATCTCCACAGTGGACTGGAAGAGTACGAAACACGGCAGCCCAGTGTAGTTACATCATACTAGTACATGGCTAACCCACGCTATCACCATATTTCTTGGCTTCCGTGCGACACCTATCTCTAGTAATCCAGCAGCCTGTATCGCTTCTCCCTCCTCGTCTCTATCAAAGTGTGGCGGGCTGGCGTTTCTGCCGTCTATTGAGGTCGGTTAACTATCACATGTTAGCGACATGCCAAGAGCATTCTAAAAAAAATTCCTTTCACGTTCCGTTTTCAAAAAGAAAAAAAATCCTTTCACGTACGAATTTGCCTGTATGCTTTGAGCAACTTGCATGTCCTATACTGCTCCTGTTTGATACTCTAACTTAGCTAGAGGTTAGACTAACTCATGACTAACCCTGAACAAACTGTAGCCAAAGACATGTTTGGGTGACAGGGTTAGATTGACAATAAATGCACTTCATGGAGAGAGAAAAGTGGTCCCAATGAGAACTATCTCCCGTTAGCACCTCTTGGGTGGGATAGTTTTTTTTGGTGGGTTCGGTGCAACTTGCTCCAATGTAAACCCTCATGCTTGGATACTTTAGGGCCATTTGAGCCCCAACTAGCTCAAACTAACTCTAACCCATGGATCCAAACAAGGCCTATGGCCAGTCTCGACGCGGAGCAGTCGCGTGCACCGGGAAGCGGCGCTCTCTCGGCCGTCGCGCCACTTCAAAGCCGGCGCCAGTGAGAGGTCGCCTCTGCTCTGGCTGGGCATTAATGCGGCACTGACGCTCCAGGGCGACGCTCACCGTTTCACGCGGGAAGCGCGCGCTGGCAAGGGAGTATAGGTTTTGAACCGTTTCAGGTGTAGTAGTAATGGTAGTTCGCAAAACTACTCAATTATTGCACTCAGTTTCCTAAGAATTTGTGGTAAAAAACGTTACTCCACAGCCCGCTTCACTTCTCCTTCCTGCTCGTGATTTCGTGGCCATGTTAACGTGGTTGTGTCAAAAAATGTCACTTCCTGCTCGTGATTTGCGTTATATAATTACAAGCAAGATTCTCATGCATTGCACGGAACATCAATATGCATTTTTTTTACAAAAACACCTGTTGTGATTGACCCATGCAAGAGTAATCCCATGTGTAAAAACTAATGATATCTCGAGAATTTTTATCGGAAAACTGGTATCTCGAGAATGTCATCGAAAAAATGAAAGATGAGAGATAAGGCGAGGAGGAGTGGAGCGTGGTGGTGACTGGTGGTCGGAATGGGCGGAGGCAAGGGGATGGACGGCGCCGGCAGGCGGCAGCGGCCACCATGCATGCTAGATTGTTCCAGTGACTTATTCCTTTTTTAATTGCTGAGCAATGAGGTTGCGGGAGATAATGATGTGGATAGAGGTGCGGGTATCTTTTGTAAAATTATCATAGTTTGCTTCCTATCCGTCAGATATAGATCATACAGTCTGTATTACAAGATGGCAGGCACACCATCATTGCCAACTCATTTTTATAAGGGTATACAAATGATAAGTTGTTGACTACTAAAGTAAAGTGGAATCTGTCCATGTTATGCAAGTAAATAAAGGTGATTGTTTATCATACGGGTAAGGTTGGATGAAGGGTGGTAGGAACAAATGCTCCGCCTAGAGCATGTGTGTGTGAGATGGAGTCTTAGTGTGTGTGTGGTGTGTGTGTGTGATAGAGAGAGAGAGAGGAGAGAGAGAGATGGAGTCTTAGTTTGTGTGTGTGTGTGAGAGAGAGATGGAGTCTAAGTGTGTGTGTGGGGGCGAGCGTGTGTGTGTGTGTGTGTGAGAGAGAGAGAGAGAGATCGAGTCTTAGTGTGTGTGTGTGTGGGGGGGGTGTGCGTGCGTGTGTGTGTGTGTGTGTGTGTGTGTTGCGGGTCCTCTGTGGCGGATGTAATTTAAGTGTGCATGGCTTTATCATAGACAGGTGATGTGTATGGCAGAGGCCACCAACGATGGGGTGCGAGAGAGAAAATGCCCGTAGGAGGGAAGAGAAGGTGCGTGCGCATGAGAGGAGTCGACATCAATAGAACGTGTTTGTTTGAGAGACACCATGGAAGACTACTATATATCGATGGTGCATGTAGGCGGGAATTAAACAAAGGGATGGTCTTATTGGTTTCGGGATATAGGGGAAGAGTGAGAGGAGCGCGGGGCGGGGGGGGGGGTAGCTAGAAGGAGATTTAAGTGTGAGTGTGTGTTTTGCCCATCCAGGCGGAAGTTATGTGCACAAAAGAGGAGAACGGTTTGATGTGGCATTAGGATTGAGGGTAATTAACTACGTATGTAGACATAGAGACCTTGAACGTGCATGCGTGATAGGTATACATGTATACGTGGGATGTGTGTGTGTGCGCACGCATGATCGAGATAAAAGAAAGAAGACATAAGTCCTAAGATCAACGACATGGGAGAGACGGATCGGTATGACAATATGCATGCATGTGAGAATGCAGGGAAGAAGGCCCGACAATTGAGCATGTGTTTTGTCTTTAAGAGATAGTGGCGTGGGCTGGAGCATGCATCTATGGCGAGCAGAGGGGGTGAGGCGCAACGATTGTGCAAAGAGATCAACCTATAAATGCATATGTATGGATAGACATATATAGTGTGGGTGATAGGAAGCAAGACTCCGTGCGAGAAAGAAATGTTGACGGAGAAACTACAGATAGATACAGAGATGGAGATGCTAGCTAGAGAGACATCCGTTAGTTTGGGTGTCGGAGATGACCGTCGGGTGGTTCAAAGGGTGAAGTTATATATGTGTGTGAGAGGGCACTTGACTGCATGTAGAGAGAAACATATGTAGTGTGCGTGATAGGAATCAAGAGTGAGGGCGAGAAAGAAGGTTGATGGAGAAACAAATAAGTAGAAAGATAAAGATGCTAGCTAGTGTGCGCTAGAGATAGGAGTAGAGTGGATCAGAAGGCTGGGTTATGTGTGTGGTTGTGAGAGAGATAGAGAGAGGGTGCATGTGAGTCACATACAAACAAATATCAGAGAGAAATGAGATCCAGAGAGACGGAGTTTTGTGTCTGCGAGAGAGAAAGATATTTCACAACGAGAGTGATAGCTAGAGAGACATATGAGGGAACGCAAGATATCTCTAGGGAGAGAGGGTGTGTTTGAGCGACATACAAGAGAACAATGGAGAATTATGAGACCCTGGGAGACAGAGTTTGTGCTTGTGTGTGAGAAAGAGATATTGAAGAGGAAGAGTTGTAGGTTCTCATATCTAAGGAGCGAAAGACATCTCTGTATGAGGGGTGTGCGAGTGGCACACATGGGAATAGTTGAGAGAAATGAGACCCGGGAGACAAAGTTTTGTGTTTGTGTGAGAGAAAGAGATTCCACATGGAGAATCATAGCTAGAGACACATAGCAGGGAGCGAGATATACTTAGAGAGAGATAGAGTGATGAAGGTCGATGGAGAGAGTACCGTCAGTGTGTTACGAAGATAAAAGATCATTGTCGACATACATGTAGCACGAGAGATGCTTGAGAGACGATGAACGCGTATAGGTCCAGAGAGATAGTCCTATATAAGCATGAGTGATAGCTATATGAGACGAATATCTGGATTAAAGGGGATTCAAATATTTAATCTGGAGATCATGACATCGATAATATCATAACGCAAATTGGTGTATCAAACATGCATATTCATTTGAATTTGGGCACACGTGTAATGTTATATAGTTTATTAATATTGGTGATCCATAGATTCTTCAATTACAAACAATGCATGGTTTATATGCAATTAATGTCTAAACGGTATTACACTATATGTCGCGTGTGTGAAACACATTATACATGTTTGAGAAGTTAAAAAAACCCGCATGAAACACACATTAATTGGAGACAGTTAGCGAGGAATGCATACATTGGATTTCAACATAAAGTGGTTTCAAATATTTGAAAATCGAAATTGATGGATACAACCTTATGAATCTGAGATCATGCCATTTGTAAACCATATTTTTGTATAAATGGTGTTGTGCTTTAGAAAGTATATATATAAAAAAATGATGTATATAGAATGTAATTCCAATTGAAAATGGATCCTGCCCGAAAAAAAAATAGTAGAATACAAACGCGATTCAAATTGAGTTGGCACGGTAAACGTGCACTGTGCAAAATTTGAACGAAGCGAGGAAACTCGCAGTAACCACCCAAAACCAAAATCTGCGAGATGGAAATCACTACTGCCTATCCCTGCCGCGCAAAGCCTATCTGCTGGATTTCTATAGGTTTCGATAGGGGTAGGTTTGTAATTTCACCCAAACATGACGTAACCGCCTCTCACTCGGATTCATACACGGTGGGCGCCAAAACACAGTGTGCCCTCGACCGAAATCGACTCCCACCCTGATTCATATTCATACATGGTGGGCGCCAAAAACAAACTCTCGTCGGCAAATATTTGGTGTATGTGAGATTACCGTCCTATCCCCAACCGACTAATGTTGCTATGATGTAGTAGAAATTTGAAACGGGGGCTAAGTTTGTAAATTTCCTCGCATTTGAGACAAGCGCGCCCTGAATACATGGTTCCCCCCCCCCTTCCTCTCTACCTCCCTTTTCCCCATTCATACTCTGTGGGCGCCAAAACACCCTCTCCACCCCACCCTCCTCCGTTAGCCGCCGTCCGCCACCCCATCCACCGCCGTCCTCCTCCACCATGCCGGAGCTGATACCCCGATGCCGCCGTCCATTACAAGAGATCGACCTCTCTCATCCATGCCTTCGGACCGAGATCCTTGCATCCCGTCCTCTCGCTTCATCCTCGTCGTCGTCCACCTTGTCAGCGCCGCTCCTACGACCGTCTCGTCCACCGAGCCCCGCCGCCACCATCTACCCTCTTAGATCTGCTTCCACGCCGCCGACAGCCATCGCTACCACAGCACTGTCAAATTCTCACTAGATGCATACACGGTGCCGCACTAGAGGCGGTACTCTTTCGTATCTGCTCAACTTATTTATCGCAGCAAGAAAATAGATCGCCACTGCTTTACTCTGATTTCTTGTCTTGGTTGGGAAGTTGCCTTTGTCCGGTTTACACCTTCGGATCCGCCATGGAACGCTCAACACTATACTCCCAATGCTTATTGTGACACCCGAAAATTTTGACCTTGTTTTATTAATTAAAATTTTGCCAGGAAATTAAAACTTTTATTTTCTGGGCTCCCTTTTGATTTTTGAACCTTTTTCTCCCTTGCTATTATGGAGTTTTCCCCCAAGTGAAAACTTTTCAAATATGTTATTGGACTTGTTTAACCTCTCAAGAAAAACTTTTCTTTTATTAGTAGAACTAATTACATAATTAATTTGCTTGATCTTTATTTTCTTGAAAAATGGTTTTCCAAGGTTATATGGCCATATTTGAACTACAACCATTTGATAAATTCACTTAAAATTCCAACCAAAATTTGGAGATGTCAGGTGATGTTTTTAAATCACTTTTATGCAAAAATATCTTTTATTCATGAAATATTTTGAGCTCTACACCCATTTTTCTTCTCTGGTCCAGTGGGCAATTTTGCACTACAACTCATTTAAATACTTCTTTCTAGCCTCCACCAAAATTATGGGATGCTGGTAGTAGCTTATGATTCAACTTTATGCAAAAATCCTGTGATGTTCTTTGAAAAATTTGAGTGGATCATCCTCATCTTCATTCTGGTGCAACTTGGTGATTTGTACTGCAACGACCTTCTAACTTGCTCCTTTACCCTTGAGCTTTCTCCTGCTTGTAGTGCACTTTGCCAAACCCTTAAGTCCAGGAGAGTGGAACCATTGGATGATTCTAAGTGCTTGCAATCATGCCCTCTTCTTTCTGTCAAAAACTGAAGTTTTGCAAAGCTTGCACTAACAAGTTTCTCCTTTTAACAAACTAACTTCACCACCCTCTCATGCATCCAAGGAGACACTGATCTGGAGAATTTGGCCACTCCAAGAAAAGCCTAGGTGCCTGTGACATTTTGTCAGACACCTGGAGTGCATGGACAGAATTGGCATGAGTGTTTGTTTGCATTGTGAACTTGGCCACCTGACCTAACCACCATGTCCATTTACCTTGTGACTAACCCTAGCCTAGCCTTGTTTCTTGCCAGCCTCACCCGCGACCTCTATCATGCACTGGCATTTCGTCGAACACATCTCGGGCGGGCTCTGGGCGCGCCCAGAGCGTGCGTTTGGCACGCACGTGCGCCCGAGCCGCCGCGTCTCGCCTCGCACCCGTTCTGGCCTTGGCCAAACGCAGCCAGCACGCTACGTATCCTCCTGCACCGCCACGCCACCCCGACCACCCCTGGCACTCTACAGCGCCGCCGTCAGGGCACTCTTGGCGGCACGCCGGCGTCCGTAGTGCGCCTCTGTCGCGGTTGGCGCCACCCGAGCCACCCCGGCTCGCCACCTGCCCCGGGGAGCTACGCAAGCTTATCCCCTCGCTCGTCGGCTAGCTCTCGTCGCCTCCACGTCGCCCTGCAAGCTACAGCACGTCAGTTCGCCGGCGACCTTATCCCCGGCCGTGGAACCGCCATGGCCACGCTATGTAAGAAGCACCCAAGCTCGTCCAGGCCTCGCGCAGCCTCTCTCACCCCCTCACCGAGCCACCCATAGCAGTAGGAAGACCAGGGGAGCCGTCTTCTTCCTCTCCGGCAACTCCTGCCGCCGCCACTGCCCCGGCCACTCCGGCACCACCAGGGCCTCCCCCTCTCCACTCTCTTCACCAGGAGCTCTCCCTCCCTCTCATGAGTGCACCCCCATGCTCAATTTTGGTCGGGAACCACCATAGCCCAGGCCCCCAAATCCAACCGAGGCCGCCATCCGCCGCGAGGCTCGTCGCCGACAACTCCCTCCATCCCCGTCACTCCCTCGACCACCGGAAGAACCGCCCCAGTATTGTGGATCCATCCCCACCCTCGGGGGCCCGTGAGGAGCCTCCAAACGCCAGCGATGATCGCCGGAGCCCCCGCCTCTGTTCGGCCAGAGGAAGAAGAGGGAAGGGGACTAGTCAAATCTGCCCAGTGGGGCCCCTGGACCCACTGTCAGCGACCCAGCCCGCCTCCACACGTGTTTAAGTGATGGCGTACAACTCCCCAGTATGTTTCCCCTACACCGAAAACGTATTCCGTCTGAAGCGTTTTCTTTTATATCTTTTTTTAACAGATTTTGACCAAATCTTTGACTGGCTATAACTTTTTAAATATAACTCCAAATGAATTAATTCTTTTTCCTACATCTCTCAAATTCTATCCAGTTTATTTTAAGATTTATTTAAAAAAATTCAAACAAATTTTTTGTGCTGTTTTAAAATTGTGTGTCAATTCCAATATTTTCAAAATAGGATTTTGGAGAGAGGCAGAAAACTTTCAAAAAGTTTTGGGGAGCAACCCCCACCTCTCCACACCTTGAAGGCAAGCATTCTGAACCCCGGCATAATATTTTTGGTGTGTTCGTTGACACGTTTATAACACCAACTCATTTTGGAGGACTTGTTATTTCATGTGATATGATTATTTGCATGGATGCATATTAGTGATTTCCATGCTGTTGGAAATGAACACACTTGTGATGGTAATCATCCTCATGTGCCTTGCATGCATGCCGGAAGGAATCCGGGAAAGCCTCTGCCTTGGGTAGGCGTGAGCTTGTCGCCGGTCTCCGTCGGGACGGTTATGTCCGGTATGGCATAGTAAGGTATAATGAGCAGTGATTCTGTTGGTTGAAATATATTTGTTATACATGTCATGCAGGAAATTATAAACCCCCTGAGTCGACCGTAGATCGAGTCTTGTTCCAGTAACCCCCACACTTGTTTCATTCTACCACTTGTCCCTGCCACAGGTAGGGTATGGTTCAGTAATTTGTCAACCCCTTTCTAGCACACACCGTACAGAGGGGCCGGGATGAGGGTACCATGGCCATGGATTAAAGCCAGTCATCCGGTCAGGGGGCATGGGTGTTTCGGTTGTAGCCGAGGGGGTAGCTTCCCTAGTTTTGTGCGCGGTATAAATTTTGTGATCCCATGCTAATCGAGGTTGAAGCCTCCCCACTTAGAGTTTTGCTTAACAGTGTCGTGGGTGATTCCAGACACCGGTAAGTTAAGTTGGTGTGTGCAAGTCAGGTGTGTTTTCATTTAAAAGACCGTAGACGGAATTAGTCTTGATGGACTAAAGGAGTCCGTTACTCATGGGTAAAGAGTACACCCTCTACAGAGATTAAACCTATTCGAATAGCCGCGTCCATGGTTAAGGACTACAGTCTGGGATGGGTCAAGTGTCGGTCTTAGTGTCGGTCTTCGGAGGAGAAACTACTAAACCAGAACGTGGATCATGACTGATGACTTTTGATAATTATGTTATGTTTATTATGGACTAACCCATTATATTATTTGAATTATTGAGTATCCCTGGGATGGTTCTACCTCCTGGATATTCAATGTGATTATTTATTTTATAAGCCCTTTATGTGGTGTCGCTGAGACGCCCGACTGTGGCATTGCTTGTTATTTACTTTTGATATAAGCCCTTTCTGCGATGTCGCTCAGATGTCCGACTGTGGCATGCTTGTTATTTATTTTGATATAAGCCCTTTCTCCGATGTCGCTCAGATGTCCGACTGTGGCACGCATGTCATTTACTCTTCGATATAAGCCCTTTATGTGGTGTCGCACAGACGCCCTACTGCGGCATTTTATTTCCACTCCATTATTGCTTATTTGTGTTGCATATAAATAACCTGCATGCATGCATCAGAGATTTTATTTTATGACTGACGATGTGATCATAGAATATTTCAGCGCACGATTATCATTTATATTATACCCGTGTTCATAATGTTTGCGAGTACATTCAAAGTACTCACTGGCTTGTCCCTGGCTATTGTCTTGGCCAGATTTCTTGCTTGGAGAGGAGCGACGCGATGACAGCCATGGAACCTAAGCAACGGTGATAGCAGCCTCGTGAAGATAGGAGTCAACCTGGTCAGCTGTTCCTTTTGGGAAATGGAGTCCCATAGACACCGATGAATCCACAAACCGCTTCCGCCATCAACCTTTAGAAATCACTTGTTGTACTCATAGGCCAGAATGGTCTTGTACTACATATTTTGTATTTTGCTTGGAATTTCTGTATCAATTTGGTGCCTCATCAGCTAACAGTAATCCTGGGGCTGGTGAGCACAACGGCCATTTTCTGGAAATTAATACCCAGAAAACCGGTCGTGACAAACTTGGTATCAGAGCCTGGCTGACCATTGGCTAATCCTATCTTAGCCAGGTCGAAAAACTTAGGCAGACCAACCCACCAGACCCTAACCAAAACCCCAGCCAAGCTTCCCGTGCAAGATATGCACACAGTGACCCCGACACTTCTGGCAGTCGATGCCCAACCTATCAGCCTAGCCTGTCGATCTCGCGTCAGTGACCGACAAATAATCTGTCTTATTCGCAAGCGTACGAAGGAAGACTCCATTACCTTTTTCTATAAAAAGGGCACACTAGCCGCAATACAGCACAGCCCCGGCCATCAACCAAAATGCCTTGATGACCCCAGAAGTGCTTCGTCGCCTTTTGAGAACACGCTCCAATGGGATTGTGGCCAACAATCCCCGAGATGGTCATCATCGCTACCCCAACCCTGTAGCCCCTCAACCCCCTCCAGCAGATCATGATGGTGAAAACCGTGGAGAAACCTCGACGTCCGCGAGGCAAGCCCGCTTAGATATGTACGAGGTAGACTAAAATCGCTCGAATGATACCGAGTCTTAGAATGACCTCGCCTTGTAATCTTGTGACCCTGTATCGCCATAATTAAATGATGTCTGCTTGTGCGCTCCTGTTTTAATAGTAGCCATGCATGAGTATCTTGATGTGTGATTGCATTTTTTTATCCCGGGCATAGCTGCCAACCTCGACGACGCAAGTTTGTGCTATGAATAAATCTTTTGGTTCCAGCTCACAGGAAAGATACTTTCAAAACAACTCTTAACAAATCTCGAGGACGAGATTTTCTTTTAAGGGGGGTAGTGTTGTGACAGCCGAAAATTTTGACCTTGTTTTATTAATTAAAATTTTGCCAGGAAATTAAAACATTTATTTTCTGGGCTCCCTTTTGATTTTTGAACCTTTTTCTCCCTTGCTATTATGGAGTTTTCCCCAAAGTGAAAACTTTTCAAATATGTTATTGGACTTGTTTAACCTCTCAAGAAAAACTTTTCTTTTATTAGTAGAACTAATTACATAATTAATTTGCTTGATCTTTATTTTCTTGAAAAATGGTTTTCCAAGGTTATATGGCCATATTTGAACTACAACCATTTGATAAATTCACTTAAAATTCCAACCAAAATTTGGAGATGTCAGGTGATGTTTTTAAATCACTTTTATGCAAAAATATCTTTTATTCATGAAATATTTTGAGCTCTACACCCATTTTTCTTCTCTGGTCCAGTGGGCAATTTTGCACTACAACTCATTTAAATACTTCTTTCTAGCCTCCACCAAAATTATGGGATGCTGGTAGTAGCTTATGATTCAACTTTATGCAAAAATCCTGTGATGTTCTTTGAAAAATTTGAGTGGATCATCCTCATCTTCATTCTGGTGCAACTTGGTGATTTGTACTGCAACGACCTTCTAACTTGCTCCTTTACCCTTGAGCTTTCTCCTGCTTGTAGTGCACTTTGCCAAACCCTTAAGTCCAAGAGAGTGGAACCATTGGATGATTCTAAGTGCTTGCAATCATGCCCTCTTCTTTCTGTCAAAAACTGAAGTTTTGCAAAGCTTGCACTAACAAGTTTCTCCTTTTAACAAACTAACTTCACCACCCTCTCATGCATCCAAGGAGACACTGATCTGGAGAATTTGGCCACTCCAAGAAAAGCCTAGGTGCCTGTGACATTTTGTCAGACACCTGGAGTGCATGGACAGAATTGGCATGAGTGTTTGTTTGCATTGTGAACTTGGCCACCTGACCTAACCACCATGTCCATTTACCTTCTGACTAACCCTAGCCTAGCCTTGTTTCTTGCCAGCCTCACCCGCGACCTCTATCATGCACTGGCATTTCGTCGAACACATCTCGGGCGGGCTCTGGGCGCGCCCAGAGCGTGCGTTTGGCACGCACGTGCGCCCGAGCCGCCCCGTCTCGCCTCGCACCCGTTCTGGCCTTGGCCAAACGCAGCCAGCACGCTACGTATCCTCCTGCACCGCCACGCCACCCCGACCACCCCTGGCACTCTACAGCGCCGCCGTCAGGGCACTCTTGGCGGCACGCCGGCGTCCGTAGTGCGCCTCTGTCGCGGTTGGCGCCACCCGAGCCACCCCGGCTCGCCACCTGCCCCGGGGAGCTGCGCAAGCTTATCCCCTCGCTCGTCGGCTAGCTCTCGTCGCCTCCACGTCGCCCTGCAAGCTACAGCACGTCGGTTCGCCGGCGACCTTATCCCCGGCCGTGGAACCGCCATGGCCACGCTATGTAAGAAGCACCCAAGCTCGTCCAAGCCTCGCGCAGCCTCTCTCACCCCCTCACCGAGCCACCCATAGCAGTAGGAAGACCAGGGGACCCATCTTCTTCCTCTCCGGCAACTCCTACCGCCGCCACTGCCCCGGCCACTCCGGCACCACTAGGGCCTCCCCCTCTCCACTCTCTTCACCAGGAGCTCTCCCTCCCTCTCATGAGTGCACCCCCACGCTCAATTTTGGTCGGGAACCACCATAGCCCAGGCCCCCAAATCCAACCGAGGCCGCCATCCGTCGCGAGGCTCGTCGCCGACAACTCCCTCCATCCCCGTCACTCCCTCGACCACCGGAAGAACCGCCCCAGTATTGTGGATCCATCCCCACCCTCGGGGGCCCGCGAGGAGCCCCCAAACGCCAGCGATGATCGCCGGAGCCCCCGCCTTTGTTCGGCCAGAGGAAGAAGAGGGAAGGGGACTAGTCAAATCTGCCCAGTGGGGCCCCTGGACCCACTGTCAGCGACCCAGCCCGCCTCCACACGTGTTTAAGTGAAGGCGTACAACTCCCCAGTATGTTTCCCCTACACCGAAAACGTATTCCGTCTGAAGCTTTTTCTTTTATATCTTTTAAAAAAACAGATTTTGACCAAATCTTTGACTGGCTATAACTTTTTAATATAACTCCAAATGAATTAATTCTTTTTCCTACATCTCTCAAATTCTGTCTAGTTTATTTTAATATTTATTTAAAAAAATTCAAACAACTTTTTTGTGCTGTTTTAAAATTGTGTGTTAATTCCAATATTTTCAAAATAGGATTTTCGAGAGAGGCAGAAAACTTTCAAAAAGTTTTGGAGAGCACCCCCCACCTCTCCACACCTTGAAGGCAAGCATTCTGAACCCCTGCATAATATTTTTGGTGTGTTCGTTGACACGTTTATAACACCACCTCATTTCAGAGGACTTGTTATTTCATGTGATATGATCATTTGCATGGATGCATATTAGTGATTTCCATGGTATTGGAAAAGAACACACTTGTGATGGTAATCATCCTCATGTGCCTTGCATGCATACCAGAAGGAATCCGGGAAAGCCTCTGCCTTGGGTAGGCGTGAGCTTGTCGCTGGTCTCTGTCGGGACGGTTATGTCCGGTATGGCATAGTAAGGTATAATGGGCGGTGATTCTGTTGGTTGAAATATATTTGTTACACATGTCATGCAGGAAATTATAAACCTCCTAGGTCGACCATAGGTCGAGTCTTGTTCCAGTAACCCCCACACTTGTTTCGTGCTACCACTTGTCCCTGCCACAGTAGGGTACAGTTCAATAATTTGTCAACCCCTTTCTAGCACACACCGTACAGAGGGGCCGGGATGAGGGTACCATGGCCATGGATTAAAGCCAGTCATCTGGTCAGGGGGCATGGGTGTTTCGGTTGTAGCCGAGGGGGTAGCTTCCCCAGTTTTGTGCGCGGTATAAATTTTGTGATCCCATGCTAATCGACGTTGTAGCGTCCCCATTTAGAGTTTTGCTTAACAGTGTCGTGGGTGATTCCAGACACCGGTAAGTTAAGCTGGTGTGTGCAAGTCAGGTGTGTTTTCATTTAAAAGACCATAGACGGAATTATTCTTGATGGACTAAAGGAATCCGTTACTCGTGGATAAAGAGTACACCCTCTGCAGAGATTAAACCTATTCGAATAGCCGCGTCCATGGTTAAGGACTACAGTCTGGGATGGGTCAAGTGTCAGTCTTAGTGTCGGTCTTCGGAGGAGAAACTACTAAACCAGAACATGGATCATGACTAATGACTTGTGATAATTATGTTATGTTTATTATGGACTAACCCATTATATTGTTTGAATTATTGAGTATCCCTGCGACGGTTCTACCTCCTGGATATTCGATGTGATTATTTATTTTATAAGCCCTTTATGTGGTGTCGCTGAGACGCCCGACTGTGGCATTGCTTGTTATTTACTTTTGATATAAGCCCTTTCTGCGATGTCGCGCAGACGTCCGACTATGACGTGCTTGTTATTTATTTTGATATAAGCCCTTTCTATGATGTCGCTCAGACGTCCGACTGTGGCATGCTTGTTATTTATTTTGATATAAGCCCTTTCTGCGATGTCGCTCCGACGTCCGACTGTGGCACGCATGTCATTTACTCTTCGATATAAGCCCTTTATGTGGTGTCACACAGACGCCCGACTGCGGCATTTTATTTCCACTCCATTATTGCTTTTTTGTGTTGCATGTAAATAATCTGCATGCATGCATCATAGATTTTATTTTATGACTGACGATGTGATCATAGAATATTTTAGCGCATGATTATCATTTATATTATACCCGTGTTCATAATGTTTGCGAGTACATTCAAAGTACTCACTGGCTTGTCCCTGGCTATTGTCTTGGCCAGATTTCTTGCTTGGAGAGGAGCGACGCGATGACAGCCACGGAACCTAAGCAATGGTGATAGCAGCCTCGTGAAGATAGGAGTCAACCTGGTCAGCTGTTCTTGTTGTGAAATGGAGTCCCATAGACACCGATGAATCCACAAACCGCTTCCGCCATCAACCTTTAGAAATCACTTGTTGTACTCATAGGCCAGAATGGTCTTGTACTACATATTTTGTATTTTGCTTGGAATTTCTGTATCAATTTGGTGCCTCATCAGCTAACAGTAATCCTGGGGCTTGTGAGCACAACGGCCATTTTCTGGAAATTAATACCCGGAAAACCGGTCGTGACACTTATGGTTTTCCCCTTTTATGTTCCACACTAGTTAAATCACAGTAGACTAAATTTCAAAATTGGGTCAGTCGATTTTTCAGAGCTCGCCGGAGTTCGCCGGTGCGATCCAAGGGGCTCGGGTGGTTGTGGGGCCTCGCCGAACGAAGAAAACTGGACGTGGGTGGGGGTGGGGGTGGCGGAGGAACACAGGCGGTGAGGGCCGGTGGCCCGGCCGGCGGCCCGTGCGGTGTTCTGTATGGGAAGAATCAGAGACGAGGAAGAAGAAGGGTTAGGAGACGTAGGATCTTCATCCAACCGCCTGAAATGGTCGAGAGACAGATGGCAGTTGCATTCTTAATGCGCTCTGGTTCATCATGTGTGGGCACTGCGCAACCAAAATTTTATTATCCAAAATTTGCTTGCTCTTCTTTACCATGTTCGATAGTGCTGGCCTGTACGTGATCGATAGGCTTTCAATTACTAGCGGCAATACAACACCGTATTTTCATGTCAGTTCCAATTTCCTGATTTATATATTGTGGTTATGGTGTACGCCTGTTATGTACACTATGATCTGCCTAGTTGCTGTGTGCTCTTGTTATCATGGTTTGGCAATAAACTATCTATACAGTATATTATGAACCTATCATCTGCCAACTATCCTTACTTCTGGAGCCTATTTTTTTGTGTACTTGTGCCAGATTATATAAATGCACGCACGATATTACAGCACACATGAGCTCTCTCATCAGAATCCAGTGATAGAACATAAGTGTTTACAGGGGCGCCCCTATATTAGAATATCATCTGCATTACAAAGATAATCTCACAACTTTTTATGTTTTCATGGTTCTCAGATATTATACGCAATTACTGTGAATATCAGAATCCGCGTTAGAAGAATATTGTGGAACACTACAATGACTTACAAAATTGGCACCAAGGCATTGAGTGCCATTCTGGAAGCAATGAAACTCGTACACTCCCCACCTGTTGATTCTTATTCAGAATATCATTCTAATGACTATTCTAACCTCGAGGAGTCAAAGGCAGATGGCCTGTCCTGTTCACCCATCAAGGTGCCTATTCTAATTTGGCAAGGTTTTATTGATTGCACGTATCTTGCATATGTTGTCTTGCATTTCTTCTACTTTGTTGCACCGCCATATGCTTAGTTTACTCATCATATAACTCGAGAAGCCATGCCCATCCATTATCAATACATATTCCATCTATCGTCATACCATGTTTTTCCACTCAAATGTTGTTCTTGTGCGTCAGACATTAAAAGGAAGAGGGTGATTGCCGAACTTGAAGGAGCACCAGCAAAGTCCTTGAAAAACGTGGTGGTGCCGGAGAAATCAGACAGCGCCCCACTTATATTGGCTGTACAACCAGTGACACAAAACATAGGACCGACTCCAGCAGACTGTACCCATACTTCACTGGCCACACCACTAGCCCCACCACACAAGACCTACACTCCAGCAAAAGGTATACCAATTTCATTTGCCATAGCACCAGTCGTACCACAGAAAAATCCCACTCCAGCAAAAAGTACAGCAAGTCCACCGGCCGAAGACCTATCCCAACTTCAGAGACGGCCAATTCCTGCAGATTGGAACCCCATTCCATTTATTCCCAGTTTAAAAGACAATTCTTTCAATGTTGTTAGGGACTACGTGCATATATTCCCATCATGGGAAGATTATAGTGAAGACAAACACCATTTTCACATCTTCCTGTCCAACTTACCTGTAAGTGCTATTATTCATGGTTATTATTTTCCTGTTTTCTGCTGATCGAACACATCAATGATTTACATTACATTGTTGTAACTAGGTGAGGGTCAATCTGGATAGTCATGACGAGCAAAGCTTGCTTGTGCTTTTCAAGGAAGCATTGCAGCAGTATCGGTGTTACCTGAGGAAATCACACTTTGATGGCAAGTCTATAAACGAATTTCTGGTGAAGTCTCCTGTGCTAAATTTAGAAGACATTGAATGGAAAAACCTTGTTATGCACTGATCTCATTCCGAGGATGAGGTACTGTCTATGAAATCACATGACAATTTGAACTTCTACTTTTCCGCATGTGCCTTACGGATCTTTTTTGCAGGAAATCAGCTCGAAGAAGAATTCTGGTTTGAAAAGAACGACATGATATCGCAAATATGTTGCCCGCTGCTTTGCTCTTGTTAGTACATGTTGTCCTGTATCACTGTACTTGCATACATACTTGGTTCATTATGTGACAGCAGTATGCATGATAGCTTGCTTATCAATTGTTCGCTCCAAATTATCTGATCTGTACGAATGGTTACATTAGTGTAGAATATATCCAATGCCAATGAATTTTTTTAGCTCTGCATTGTTCTTGTAAGTACATGTTGTCCTTTATCAGTGTACTTATATTGACAGGCAGTTGTTCATGTACCATCACTCTGCAGCTTATTTTCCTTTGCCCTCCATTTTCTACACATCAGATCTATATTTACTCTTACCATAAGGTTGGTACTTAAGAAGTTTAGCTGTGCATTGCTCTTGGCTGTGACTTTTGCCTATATCGCTGCACATACATTTATAGCTACTTGGTTATGTAGCATCACTCTTCATCTTATCTTAAATATTCTCCATTTTTTCGTATATTATCACATCTATATTTACTCTTAACAAAATGTAGAATAAAGGCAATGCTTATGAAGAACATTCTGTGCTAAACTTCTTGAATTGCCCCACCATCAGCATGGACAAGGGCTTTATAGAGCCTGTCTTCACCAGTAATGTAAGTTTGTCCTTCTCAAGCCTTCAAACATTGTTGTGTATATTTGGTTAGGCATGACTGCAACAGCTGTTTATTTTTGGTGTTTGCATCAAATTGCATGTTTAAAGTTTATTATGTAGTTCATAAACAAAAGTTTGTCCTTCTCAATTTACGTTTTTAGTTGTACAACCAAGTTTCTTCTTCATAACATGTAAATTAAACTATACAGAGCAAGTGATCTTCTTTTGCACTGCATGTATGCTTCTGTTCTTCATCCGGAATCCAGTGGTGTGGCGAACCTACCCACTAAAGCACAGTGTCATATTCTGCAATGTCTTAACTATGAACAATGTCATATCATTCTACTATTATATAAACCGCCTCTTTGTTTGCCAATCTTAAATGTGTTAAATTGACAGCACACTAACCATTGATACTTATGAGTTCTTGATCTATAATCCAGTGGTGTCGTGAAGCTGCCAACTCCTTCACAATGTCAATTCCTGCCATGTCTTGACCTGAACAATACCATATTGTGTTAATGCAATTTTAAACTGTGTCACTTTATTCGTCAGTAAGAAATGTGATGAATTGTCAGCACTGATACTTTTATGTGCAAAACCTGTCATCTGTCTGCTTCTTTATCTTTCATAGTGAGGAAGATATAAGTGTTGAACAAGCGCAGTCTCATCATCTTGCTCAGGTGCTTGCGCTGCAGCTCCCCAGCAGGGCTAATCTTTCTTGAACTCTATTGAAGTGCTGTCGGTTTTGTATATTATTTTGTCGGTGTGTTTATTTGCACTGGTGGCGATCTTTGATGCCTAGTGTATGTAATCTGCTGTCTGCTTGTGCTTTATTATCATAGTGGCGAACTTTGATTCCCAGTGGATGCAATATACCGTAATTTCTTTATTGTAGAGTCTAGGTTTTTTCTTATTCACGATGATGTAGTTATTTTACTGTATATATATCCTGTCTTCGCAGTAAACCGGCCAAACCGTAAAATTACGGTAAATAATCGGGCCGTCATGCAATCACGATGTATGATCCGCATCATAGGCCCCCTCAAACTGGCCCACTAGTAGATTCGGGCCTTTAATAGGCCGAGTAACCCCCGGCCCTCTTTTCGCGAGAAAACTCAATGGGCTTTTAGGAGGCTGAGAAGTAGGCTGGGCCTGAAACGTGGCGAATAGATCACGGGCCGGCGGCAGCCCGAAATGGACCCGGCCCATGATTGTACGAATCAATTCATGGGCTTTTAACAGGCCAAAGTTGTCTCGGTCCTTGTTTGGCCCAATCAGATATCGGCTGCGAGCAGGCCGGATGCAAACCGGGCTGTAGTTAGGCCCAACTATATGACGGGCTTTTAACAGGCCGAAATTAATATAGGGCCGAAATGTTAAATGGTCCCTTAACAGGCCGAAACTAATATCAGGCCTAATTACTAAATGGGCCTTTAGCAAGTGGGCCCAAAAGCATAGCGTCCAGTCAACGGGCCGAATCTGATATGGGCCATAATTGAGCCCAAAGCCTCTTAAATGGCCGGACCTCATCTGGGCCGTGATTTGGCCCAGAAAGTGGGAGGCTTTTAATGGGCCGGATCTTATATGGGCCATTATTAGGCCCGGAACATGGCAGGCCATTAATGGACCGGATCAATTATGGGCCGGCATTTGGCCCAAAACATGACAGCCAGTTAATGGGCCGGCCTACTAGGGTCCTCAAAATCTTGTGGGCGTACAGCTGGGCTGGCCATTAATGTCGGCGAAATGTCGTGGGCCTTTAGCTTGGCCGCCCCATTATGATCCGCAAGAATTTTGTGGGCCTTTACCTGGGCCGGCCCATTATGGCACACAAAAATCTTGTGGGCCTTTACCTGGGCCGGCCTATTATGGCCCGTGAAATCTTGTGGCCTTTAGCTGGGCCAGCCCATTATAGTCTGCAAAATCTCGTGGGCCTTTAACTGGGCCGACCCATTATGGGCCGCAAAATCTTGTGGGCCTTTAGTTGGGCCGGCCCATTTAAACTTGATTGGCCATGCCACGTGTCGACGTATCATAGGCGCCTTCTGTCCAATGAGTGGATGACATCTGTCCCAACGATGAGCCGACACGTGTTTCCTCCAGCCAATGATGATTTTACACGTGGAAAATCCCCATTGGCCGGGGCTGTTAACGGGTTATCGGATCCAAAACCCGACCCGATAGCTTAACGGTGTTCCGTTACGATGGATGCCACGTGTCGGTCACCCTTGACGAAAGCACTTCTGTGACGCGCAATTTATCGTCATGGAACTGGACACTTCCGTGATGATAATTTTGGTAATGTCATCGAACACTTCTACGACAGCACAGGTATGACTATCATGATTCTGTCATAAATTTGTCATGGATGTACATGCATGACAAAAAACGCGACCTACTATGACAAACACGTATCATCACGGAAGTGTATTTTTTTTGTAGTGCACAGACCTGAGTAAGTAGGTTTTCTGCGTATGGGATAAATGGGACTTGATACTTTAATGCTATGGTTGGGTTTTACCTTAATGAATCTTTACTAGTTGCGGATGCTTGCTAGAGTTCCAATCATAAGTGCATATGATCCAAGTAGAGAAAGTATGTTAGCTTTTGCCTCTCCCTCAAATAGAATTGCAATAGTGATTACCGGTCTAATAACGTAGTCAATTGCTTCGGGACGATTTCACAACTCCTACCACCACTTTTCCACACTCGCTATATTTACTTTATTGCATCTTTATCTAAATAGCCCCTACTTTTTATTTATGTGCTCTTTATTATCTTGCAAACCTATCCAACAACACCTAAAAAGTACCTCTAGTTTCATACTAGTTCTAGAGCGAACGTCAAGTGTGCGTAGAGTTGCATCGGTGGTCGATAGAACTTGAGGGAATATTTATTCTACCTTTAGCTCCTCGTTGGGTTCGACACTCTTACTTATCGAAAGACAACTATCCCCTACACTTGTGGGTTATCAATACCTTTTTCTGGCGCCGTTGCCGGGGAGTCATAGCATGGGGTGAATATTCTTGTGTGTGCTTGTTTGCTTTATCACTAAGTAATTTTTATTTGCTGTTCTTAGTTGTTTTCTATCTTTAGTTATGGGTAGGAAACGCAAAATACCAAAAAAATTAGTTGTACCTACTACACCAATGGTTGAAGAACCACTCAAAATCTATCACAGTCCTGAAGCTTTTTACTTGGATCATCTTCGATCCCTTTGTGCTCGTGCTGAAACCCCAACTAGCTTAGTTGAGGGCAAATCTTTAGATGAGCAAGCTTGTTATGTGCCACACCGTATATCTGAAAAAAGGGAAACTATTATGGGATCAAACTCAACGTTTGCAATGCTATGCTTGGAATTTATGTGAAATATATGATGTTACTTGTTGTTCTGAAAACCCTAAGAAACACCTTCGCTACCAATGTGAGTTTACTGATAATGGAACCTTCGTATGAAACACCTTCGTATGCTAAGGGTGTTTATAATTACTATGATGTTCAACAAATTGAAGAATTTGTTGCTTTTAATGGTGCTTATGAAATTGCTTCTTTGATTGAAAAGTATGATGCTACTCTCTACAAATCTGAAAATTTTGCCATACTTGAATATTGTTATGATAATAATGCTTCTAATGCCTATGTTAAACTATATATTGAGGAATTCTCCGCTGTCCAAGAAGAGACTAATATTTTGCAGGAAGCTATGGAAGAAGAAATTTATGAAACTGTGAGCTCATTGGATGAAAAATATGATGAGGAGAGCGAAAAACAAAAGGAGGAAGAGCGGATTGATCACCCGTGTCGACCTTCTAATGAGAGTAACTCTTCAACTCATACATTGTTTAATTCCCCTTCATGCTTACCGAAGGATGATTGTTATGATGATTGCTATGATCCCTTGAATTTGTTTGAAATATCCCTTTTTGATGATGCTTGCTATGCTTGTGGCCAAGATGCCAATATGAATTATGCTTATGGAGATGACCTTGCTATAGATCCTTATGTTAAACATGAAATTGTTGCTAGTGCACCCACGCATGATAGTCCTATTATCTTTTTGAATCCTCCCTACTACACTTTATCGGAGAAGTTTGTGCTTATTAAGTATTATATTGATGGGTTGCCTTTTACCATTGCACATGATAATTTTGATAGATATAATATGCATGTGCTTGCTGCTCCTACTTGCAATTATTATGAGAGAGGAACTACATCTCCTCCTCTTTATGTTTCCAACACGATAGAATTGCAAGAATCTGCTTATACTATGCATTGGCCTTTACTTAGTGTGCATGAATTGTTCTTTTATGACATGCCAATGCATAGGAAGAGAGTTAGACTTCGTCATTACATGATATATGTTACTTTGTGCTCACTACTAAATTACAAATCATTGTTAATTAAAATTGGCTTTGATATACCTTGGGATCCGGGTGGATTCATTACTTGAGCACTATATGCCTAGCTTAATGGCTTTTAAGAATGCGCTGCCAGGGAGACAACCCGGAAGTTTTAGAGAGTCATTTATTTCTGTTGAGTGCTTTTATATAGTTTAAAAACAAAAAATAAAGAGGGGAACCTAAAACTTTTCAAAAAGGAAAGTGAAAGTGAGAGAGATAAGCATTGTTGAAGTGGGAGAGCTCCTTGAACTTTGTTCATGCTCACGGAAACTTTGTGAATCTTGATTACAGAAACTTTTCAACAAAAATAATTATCCCCTTGTACAATTCCATTGTATTACAAAAATAATGTGCTAAGGTTTGCCTTTAGGATGTTTACAATGCTTGTTGGTTTTTACGGTGCAGGACAGAAACTTTGGCTGTAGTGCGTGATTTTACATTTCTAACTGAAACATCAAACAGTTCTGATTCTTTTTGTAATGTCTTGCTATACAACTTGTTTATTTTTCCTAATTTTGGTATAATGTTTGGAGTACCAGAAGTATGGTGAATGTCAGATTGCTATAGACTGTTCTGTTTTTGATAGATTCTGTTTTTGCTGCATAGTTTACTTGTTTTGATGAAACTATCAATTTATATTAGTGGATTAAGACATGGAAAAGCTATATTACAGTAGACACAATGCAAAAACAAGATATGAATTGGTTTGCTACAGTACTTAGAGTGGTGATTTGCTTTATTATACTAACGGATCTTACCGAGTTTTTTGTTGAAGTTTTGTGTGGATGAAGTGTCTAAACGAGGAGGTCTCAATATGAGGAAAAGGAAGAGAGGAAAGAGATCAAGCTTGGGGATGCCCGAGGCACCCCAAGTAAATACTCAAGGAGACTCAAGCGTCTAAGCTTGGGGATGCCCCAGAAGGCATCCCCTCTTTCTTCAACAAGTATCAGTATGTTTTCGTATTCGTTTTGTTTATGCATTATGTGCAAGTCTTGGAGCGTCTTTTGCATTTAGTTTTCACTTTTTCTTTTATGCACCATGCTGGTATGAGATAGTCCTTGGTTGATTTATAGAATGATCATTGCACTTCACTTATATCTTTTGAGTGTGGCTTTATAGAATGCTTCATGTGCTTCACTTATATCATTTGAAGTTTGGATTGCCTGTTTCACTTCACATAGAAGACCGCCATTTGTAGAATGCTCTTTTGCTTCACTTATATTTGTTAGAGCATGGGCATATCTTTTGTAGAAAGAATTAAACTCTCTTGCTTCACTTATATCAATTTAGAGAGATGATAGGAATTGGTCAATCACATGGTTAGTCATAAAATCCTACATAAACTTGTAGATCGCTGAATATGATATATTTGATTCCTTGCAATAGCTTTGCGATATAAAGATGGTGATATTAGAGTCATGCTAGTGGGTGGTTGTGGATTGTAGAGACACTTGTGTTGAGGTTTGCAAGTCCCGTAGCATGCACGTATGGTAACCGTTCTGTGACAAATTTGAAGCGAGGGGTGTTTCTTTGATTGTCTTCCTTATGAGTGGCGGTCGGGGACGAGCGATGGTCTTTTCCTGCGAATCTATCCCCCCTGGGGGCATGCATAGTAGTACTTTTCTTCAAGGGCTAATAAACTTTTGCAATAAGTATATGAGTTCTTTATGACTAACGTGAGTCCATGGATTATACACACTTTTACCTTTCCATCATTGCTAGCCTCTTCAGTATCGTGCATTGCCCTTTCTCACCTTGAGAGTTGGTGCACACTTCGCCGGTGCATCCAAACCCCGTGATATGATATGCTCTATCACACATAAGCCTCATTATATCTTCCTCAAAACATCCACCATACCTACCTATCATGGCATTTCCATAGCCCTTCCGAGATATATTGCCATGCAACTTTCCACCGTTCTGTTCATCATCATGACATACATTACTTTTGTCATATTGCCATTGCATGATCATGTAGTTGACATCATATTTGTGGCAAAGCCACCACGCATAATTTTTCATACATGTCACTCTTGATTCGTTGCTCATATAGAGTGTGATGATCAATAAAAGTGTGATGATCATCATTATTAGAGCATTGTCCCCAAAAAGGAAAAAAAGAAAGGCCAAAGAAAAAAAGAAAAAGAAAAAAAGAAAAAAAAATGAAAAGGGGCAATGTTACTATCCTTTTTCCACACTTGTGCTTCAAAGTAGCACCATGTTCTTCATATAGAGAGTCTCCTATATTGTTGTCAGGACCCCGACTCAATGTCACATCGATCTAGCCTATAACACCTCATATCACTTTGCGGCCTCACGCACGGTATTCCCACCGTGTCGACTTACCTTTGCCCGGGACCGTTTGCGCCTTTTGGCTCACGTATATGATGATGTCGCTAGCATCCATATGATAAGGAGCCTGGGCTGACATGGCTAGTCGTAAACCCAAAGTGGCACTAACTTACAGGGACAGGCATCCATGACCCAGCATCGAACGTGTCGGTCATCAGCGAGTGAATCCAGGCTGTAGCACTGGGCTAACAGGACTCCGGTGAACCGGGCTGTAGCGGGCTAACAGGACTCCGGTATTCATCGCGTGACATTTCCCCGAAGGGATAGACACAGGATCGAAGAAGGACACATGCCGGCCAGCCTAAGTGTTCCGGAGCAGTAGCAAGCTACCAGGGCTCAATGGAAGCACTAGGAGACATTTCCCGGTAAGAGAGACTACTAAGGATAAACAACTAGATAGTCAGATCCCACACATAGCAATACACATTACACGTACGCATAACATGCAAGTATGTGCTGTACAACATGGCATCACAGCATAACTCAACAACTCATATAGATAAAGGCTCAGAAGAGCCATCATAGCATTTATCACAAACAGGGGTCACATGACCCAACATTCAGAGCAATCAAGCAACAAGCGGAAGCATTACATGTCTGAGTACATACATCTACAAATGAAAAAGGCTGAAGAGCCTGACTATCTACAACGTCCGATCAAGATCGTAGCTGAGGTACAAGCTACTTGTCGAAGCCCATGAGAACACTAGTAAGACCGAAGTCTCCGCTGCAAAACCATAAACAAAGCAACATGAGTACAAAGGTACTCAGCAAGACTTACATCAGATCCTATCATACATGCATTTGTATCAAGAGGGTAATGTGGGGTTTAGTTGCAGCAAGCCAGCTTTGACTCTGTGGCTATCCTGTTCTACGACTACCAGAAACTCTTGAGGTGAGACAACGTACACGAGTCCACTAATCACCACACAATACACTACTATGGATTCATCCCCGTCTCCCTACGAGAAGGCCATCCATAGCACTCACACTTGTCTTGGGCTTTTTAGAGTATACACTTCAAGTTGTCTATGTACCATGTAAGCATCCAAGAAGTCCATAACCGCGGACCCGGCTATTCGAATAGATCATGTTAACCCTGCAGGGGTGTACTTCTTCACACACGCTCTCGCCACTTACCGCCATGTACACGTCATGTATCTCGACAACCTTCAAGCGGAAGCCTGGCGAGGGTGTCGGCCACGACCTGACTAACCACACAAGACTCTAGTCCAGGTTTATCGCCTATTTAGGTTCCATCCGTAAGGAGATCCGGCTGGGGTGTCGCTCACGGCCCCAAATGATGTGTGCAGGGTTCCAGAGCCCACCATCCGGGTGCCACTCGGTACACCAGGCCATGTGTGCCTAGTCTGTCCCAAGCCCACCCTGCCGGGTGCCACTTGGTAGAAAAATAGCACTACCTACAAACACCAGAAACTAGTTGCGACTCCTGGACAGAGACCAAGTTGGTTAATAAGTCGAGAGGGGTCGAGTTACCGGAACCCAATGTGTGGTAGTATTGAGTCATTGGACAACATACATAGAACTCGGTGCTTAAGGACGGTTCCAATGAGACAACCCACCATGTACTCCTACATGGCCTCTCAGCGCTACCTTTACCAAATCGTGTTCACACACTTCACTCTCAGCATCAGAACATATCGTAACACTCCAATTCATTCCCAATGAATCAGACCTGACACAACTCTAAGCAATAGCAGGCATAGCATGGTAGGAACACAACATGGCTCAATCAACTCCTACACATGCTAGTGGGTTTCAACTATTTACTGTGGCAATGACAGGTCATGCAGAGGAATGGGTTCAACTACTGCAGCACAAAGTAGCAGATGAATCGTTGTTGTCCTAATGCAATAACTGAGAGCAGGAGCGAGAGAGTAGGATTGTATCGGAATGAACAAGGGGGTGTGCTTGCCTGGTAGATCAACAGAGGAGGCACTGCTTCACAGACAGGTACTCTGGAACGTCTCCGGAGTAGGACCTATCGAGAAGGAACGGTGCCGGCAATCAATACACAATCATATGCAACAATATGATGCATGAACATGGCATGAAGATGTGATGTTGTTTGAGCTAATGCAACTAGTAATCATTTGGTTTGAAGTCCATTTGAACCATAAGCTCAAATGCAATTCTAAATTAAGTCTCTTAATATGCCATAATGTGTTTACTCATATTCAGCATGTATAAGTTGGTTTGTCATGCATGAAACTAGTACAGATGGAAAGGTTGCATTTTTCTGATAATTTTTCATATATAAATTATTTCAATCTGAGCTACAGTTGAATTTCTATGAATTTTTGAAGTTTAAATTATTTTCTGGAATTTCCTGAATTAAAATAATTCCAGAAAATAAATAATTGCGTCAGCATTGAGTAAGCATGACGTCAGCAAGTCAACTGCGGCTGACTGGGTCAAACCTGACGTGTGGGGTCCACACGTCAGTGTCATAGTTAGTTAACAGGGGGTTATTTGCTTAATTAAAGGATTAGGGGGGGTCGGGGCCCACTGGTCAGTGTTAGTGGCTAATTAGGTTTAGTTAATATTTAACTAAAATTAGCAGGGCCTGGCCCCACTAGTCAGCGACCCTGGGGGGTCAAACCCCAGGTCAAACAAGTCAAACCCGCCGGCGGTTAGTCGCCGGCGAGATCCGCGGCGTACTTGTGCCCCGGGTTTCCTCTGTGGTGCTCCAAATGGCGCGCGGCTAGGCGCGTTGGAGAGCCAGCTCGATGGCGCGTCGGGCGGTGGCCATGGCTGGGCCTGGGGTGGCCGGAGTCGATGGCGGCGAGCTCGAATGCGGCTGCCGGAGTTCGGTCGTGCACGAGAGCGTGTTTGGAGCGCGAAAACGGGAGAAGCAAAGCACTAGGGATGCTCTACGTGGCCCTACGAGCTTGTTGGACTCGGCGGGGTGACCAAATGGTCACCGGAGCTGCATCGACGGCGAGCTCGGCGGCGGCGAAGGTTCGGCCATGGTGGGAACGACAACCAGAGGGCGAGCGCGACCAGGGAAGAGAGGGGAGAAGAAGCAGGGCTCACAGAGGACTTGCAGGCTGCTCGTTGTGGCCGGGGACGCGCTGGAGACGACGAGGCGGCGATGGCGATCTGCGGCGGCCGGAGGTGAAGACGATGGCGATGGTGGCGTTCCAGGGCGTCCGGCGCCGTGCGTCTCGTCGAGGAGGCGTAGCCCACAGTGGCGGAGCGCGTGGACACGACGGAGGGACGAGAGGGAGGCGGTGCCTACGGCTACGGTGGACGGCGGCGATGAGCTCTGCTCGGCTGCGTGCGAGAGAGGGTGACAGAGGAGAGGACGAGGGCGAGGGAGAGTGCGAGAGAGGTCGGGGTAGCTGCGTGGCGTCTTCGGGGCATCCAGACGAGGAGGGGAGTGGGCAGGCAGGCAGAGAGGGAGGTGGCGTGGCGCGGCGGAGCGCCCGCGCATCGGGCACGCGCCCGTCCTCCTGACGGGGAGGAAGACGACAGAGGAGGGGGCCAGGTGGGCTGGGCTGGCCAGGCCGCACAGTGCTGGGCCAGCACAGGAGCTAAGCGCCAGGTAAGTATCCCTTTTTATTTCTTTTTCTATTTTTCTGACATATGTTTTGATTTAATTAAAATACTAAATCATTTTATTACCTTATGCCAATTTTTGCAGGAGCTAACTATATTATTCCAGAGCTCCTTAATAAATGGCATAGTTTTTGGACCATATTTTATATATATAAGAATATATATCCAAAGCAAATAATTATCGGATTAATCCAAATGGCCAAAATTAAATATCCATGAGCTCCTAAAATATTTGTTTGAATTTTACCTCTGACCAATATTTTCAGAGAGCAACATGAACATTTCCTTGGACCTTTTTGGAACAATTTTTATTTGGGTCATTTTCAGAGATGATTCTGAGGGTTTCACAAATCCTCATTTCAAAATTAAATGGAATTTAAACATGATGCACAAATGACTAGGTAGTCTAGGTCATACCAGACTAGGGATGTGACAACTCGCCCCCACTTGAAAGAATCTCGTCCCGAGATTCAGGGGTCGATGGAAAGAAAGCGGGGTACTCCAGTCGAAGACGATCTTCTCGCTCCCAAGTAGCTTCTCTCTCGGAATGATGACGCCACTGAACTTTGAGAAACTTGATGTTCTGACGTCGAGTGACACGCTCTGCTTGATCGATAATGCGAACCGGGTACTCTCGGTATGTGAGGTTATCTTGGAGATCAAGCGTTTCGTGGTCCACTCCGCGGATGGGGTCCGAGAAGCAACGCCTGAGTTGAGAGACGTGGAAAACATCATGAACTCGAGAAAGATGTGGGGGTAGTTCCAACTGGTAGGCAACCTCTCCTCGTTTAGCGAGAATATGAAAAGGACCAATGTAACGAGGAGCCAACTTGCCCTTGATACCGAAACGATGGGTACCCTTCAAAGGAGTAACCCGAAGGTAAGCTTTGTCGCCAATTTCATAAGTCATATCCTTATGATGACGATCATACTGACTCTTTTGACGAGACTGGGCTGTTTTCAAGTTCTCACGAATGATGCAAACTTGCTCTTCTGCCTCCTGGATCATGTCCGGTCCAAAGAATTTTCTTTCACCGGTTTCTGACCAGTTCAAAGGTGTTCGACATCTTCGTCCATAGAGAACCTCAAAAGGAGCTTTCTTGAGGCTGGATTGATAGCTATTGTTATAAGCAAACTCGGCAAAAGGAAGACATTTCTCCCAATCCATACCGAATGAGATAACGCAAGCTCTAAGCATGTCTTCGAGAATTTGGTTGACCCGTTCCACCTGACCACTCGACTAAGGGTGGAAAGCGGTACTGAAGGAAATATGGGTTCCCAAGGCAGTTTGGAAACTCTCCCAGAAATGAGAAGTGAAAAGACTGCCACGGTCTGAATTGATCTCTAGTGGAACACCACGGAGTGATACTATTCGAGAAATATATAAGTCATCAAGCTGACTAGCAGTGATACTCTCTCGAACAGGTAGGAAGTGCGCCACTTTGGAGAGACGATCAATGACTACGAAGATAGCATTATTCCCTCTTTTGGTCCTGGGAAAGCCGGTGATGAAGTCCATACCAACTTTATCCCATTTCCATACAGGAATAGCTAAAGGCTTAAGGGTGCCAGCAGGTCTTTGATGCTCTGCCTTAACGCGACGACAAACGTCACATTTAGCAATGAACTCAGCGATTTCTCTCTTCATCCTAGTCCACCAGAACCTCTGGCGTAGGTCCTGATACATCTTAGTACTACTGGGATGAATCGTGAGAGGAGATTCATGTGCCTCCTTAAGAATCAATTGTCGCAGATGTTGCTTCTTGGGGACCACCAGGTGGTTCCCAAAGAAAACAACACCTCGATCATCTATAGAGAAACTACCAGCAATACCCTTGGCAATGTTTCTCTTGATCGGGTAATCCCCGTATCATGCTTCTAGGCTTCTATGATAAGATCCACAAGGGTAGGTTTCGCCACCAAGGTAGAAAGGAATCCGTGAGGAGCGATGTGAAGGTTAAGCTTACAGAATTCCTCATGGAGAAGTGGTTGGCCTTGCTGCAACATGAGATTGTTGCAATAGGATTTACGGCTTACAGCATCAGCCATGACATTGGCTTTGCCTGGGGTGTAGGTAATCCCTAGATCATAATCTGTGATCAACTCCAACCAACGTCTTTGCATAAGGTTCAGATCCGGTTGGGTGAAGATATACTTGAGACTCTGGTGATCGGTGTAGATCTCGCAACGTTTACCAAGGAGGTAATGTCTCCAGGTCTTGAGTGCATAGACTACGGCTGCAACCTCTAGATCATTTGTAGGATAATTATCCTCATGTGGATGCAACTGTCGAGATGCATAGGCAATCACATGACGATCCTGCATAAGAATGCAACCTAGTCCCTGTCGTGAGGCGTCACAGTAGATAACAAAGTCCTTCATGAAATCCAGTGGCACAAGTATGGGAGCAGAAGTCAGGCGTCTTTTCAGTTCCTGAAAACTGTACTCACACTGTGGGGACCACTCAAACTTTTTATCTTTCTTGAGAAGTTCCATGAGGGGTTTGGCTACTTTGGAGAAGTTTTCAACAAAGCGGCGACAATAGCTGGCTAGACCAAGGAAACTTCTAACTTGTTTAACGGTCTCAGGTGGAGTCCAATCGAGAACGGCCTTGACTCTCTCGGGATTGACAGCAATGCCCCTACCAGAAATTACGTGGCCTAGGTAGGTCACTTCTGGCAACCAAAATTCACACTTGGAGAACTTGGCATAAAGGCGGTGCTCTCTGAGTTTTTCTAACACAAGTCTAAGATGTTCGGCATGCTCTTCCTCGTTCTTCGAGTAAATAAGAATATCATCGAGGTAAACCACGATGAACTTATCTAAGTACTCCATGAAGATCGAGTTCATCAAGCGGGAGAATGTGGCTGGGGTGTTGGTTAGGCCAAAGGACATGATGGTGTACTCGTACTGGCCATAACGAGTGACAAAAGCTGTCTTGGGAATGTCCCCATTTCTGATCTTGATTTGGTGGTAGCCTAACCTCAAATCCATCTTGGATAAGACTGAGGATCCAGCGAGCTGATCATACAGATCGTTGATCCTGGGGAGCGGATATTTGTTCTTTATCGTGACCAAATTAACGGGACGATAATCTACAACCATCCGGTCCGTACCATCCTTCTTCTTGACGAAGAGGACGGGGCAAGCCCAAGGAGAAGAACTAGGATGGATGAAACCCTTTTGCAAGGACTCATCAAGTTGTTTCTTAAGCTCGGCTAGTTCTAAGGGTGCCATCTTGTAGGGTCTCCTAGAGATTGGAGCAGTTCCTGGGATAAGATCTATGACGAACTCTACATCTCTGTCAGGTGGAACACCTGGCAGTTCCTCTGGAAAGACATCCGGAAAGTCACGGACTACCGGGATATCTCCAAGGTCTGGAAGAGGGCTGGCATTAAGAGAATAGAGCTGAGGCTTTGCAACTCTAGTGGAGACAGTGACTATCTTGCCAGATGGGTGTGTAAGCTGAACAGATCTTGTGTAACAATCAATCTTGGCATGATGAGCTGTCATCCAGTCCATACCCAAGATGATGTTAATATCTGAGGACTTGAGGGCTACAAGTGATGCAAGGAATACAAGTCTGTCAACAAGGATTTCATTACCATGGCTAATTCTGGTGGTCTGCCATCTAGACCCTGGGGTTTGGATTTCAAGCGGAGTTGGCATATCACAAAATGACATGTCGTGCAAACGAGCATAGCCTTCAGAAATGAAGGAGTGAGATGCTCCAGTATCGAATAGAACTGATGCTGGGTGACAATTGACAAGGAGTGTACCAAGAACGACATCCGGATCATCATGAGCGTCTTTAACTGAGACGTGATGCACACGTCCACGTTCAGTGGGGGCTGACTTGACACTGATCATCTTGCGTGATGGCTTAACACAGCCAACAGTCTTCTCGGGCTGGGGTGGAGCATAACTAGTCTGAGAGCAGTCACGTGCATAGTGTCCTGGCTTCCCGCATGTGAATCAAGTCCCTGAGGTTGGACGTGGACCCGCACTGACAAGCGGTCTACCAGTAGGCCTGGGTGGAACATATGACTGAGCTGGGGGAGGCACCACATGGGATGGCCTCGGTGCATATCCGGAAGGAAGAGCGGAGTTTGGAACCCAAATCCGGCGCTTTTGAGAACTAGAACCGGAAGAAGATCCCAAATCACGGGCGTGCTTACGAGACTCCTCGTAAGTGAGCTGAGCTGTCTCTGCATTGATGGCTTTGTTCACAAGGGCTTGGAATGTATCACAATGATGCAGGTGGAGATCACGACGCAACTTGGGGTTGAGACCCTTCCGGAACCTAGCCTGCTTCTTGGCGTCCGTGGACACTTCTTCTGTGGCATAGCGAGCGAGGTTCTCAAACTCTCTACTATAAGCATCAACAGCCATCTTACTCTGGGTGAAACTACAGAACTCTTCTCTCTTGCGATCGATGAGGGCTTCAGGAATGTGATGCTCGCGAAAAGCCTCAGTGAAATCTCTCCAGGTAGGATTCTGGCCAGCTGGAAGCATAGCCTCATAGTTCTGCCACCAAAGACTAGCAGGACCTTCCAGGTGGTATGTGGCATAGGTGACCTTGTCATCTTCAGCTACGCTCGCGGAACGCAGCTTATGAGTGATGCTACGGAGCCAGTCATCTGCATCGAGTGGCTCGATGGAATGATGAAAGGTAGGTGGGTGCAAGCGAATAAAGTCATGAATGGTCGCAGACTTATTGGACTGATGTGCGGTGTTCTCCTCGATACGTGCCAACAAACGGTTATACTCACGCTTGTTCCTCTCCATTTCTAACATGAACTCTGTCAACGAAGGCGGGTCGGGAGGATCCTCATCCCTACCATCTCCATGGTTCTGGCTACGAACAATAGAACTTGATGACATCCTGAGAAACGAAACCAGGGACGGAGTCAACATCAACTATAGACTGTAGAATGTAGGACAAGGAATTAGTATCTCTCGAACTCCTAGGGAAATTCCGGCAGCATAACGGCAGTAAAATGCTCAGAATGAGACATCCTACTAAAAATGGGGTGGTAACATACTCATCAGCATTACTCAAGGTTCTGAGATCATACTAAATAGACTGCACCGGAAATACTCAAAACTGGGGTATGACTCTGATCAACCAATCCTATGGGACTACGGAGTAGTAACACGTGCTCCTGATAGACGGAAGAGAAGGCCTAGTTCCTTAACCCCGTAGGAAAGATAGGACGACTCAGATCAGAAGGCCATGAGGTAAAGGAGTAAAAAGAGCCTTACGTTCCTTCCCACAATCAATTCCCTTACATAACTAAAGAATTTCTAGACTCAACTTCGACCAGTTTGGCTTGGTAATCCTACAGGCAGTCAGGCTCTGATACCAGGGCTGTCAGGACCCCGACTCAATGTCACATCGATCTAGCCTGTAACACCTCATATCACTTTGCAGCCTCACGCACGGTATTCCCACGGTGTCGACTTACCTTTGCCCGGGACCGTTTGCGCCTTTTGGCTCACGTATATGATGATGTCGCTAGCATCCATATGATAAGGAGCCCGGGCTGACATGGCTAGTCGTAAACCCAAAGTGGCACTAACTTACAGGGACAGGCATCCATGACCCAACATCGAACGTGTCGGTCATCAGCGAGTGAATCCAGGCTGTAGCACTGGGCTAACAGGACTCCGGTGAACCGGGCTGTAGCGGGCTAACAGGACTCCGGTATTCATCGCGTGACATTTCCCCGAAGGGACAGACATAGGATCGAAGAAGGACACATGCCGGCCAGCCTAAGTGTTCCGGAGCAGTAGCAAGCTACCAGGGCTCAGTGGAAGCACTAGGAGACATTTCCCGGTAAGAGAGACTACTAAGGATAAACAACTAGATAGTCAGATCCCACACATAGCAATACACATTACACGTACGCATAACATGCAAGTATGTGCTGTACAACATGGCATCACAGCATAACTCAACAACTCATATAGATAAAGGCTCAAAGAGCCATCATAGCATTTATTACAAACAGGGGTCACATGACCCAACATTCAGAGCAATCAAGCAACAAGCGGAAGCATTACATGTCTGAGTACAGACATCTACAAATGAAAAAGGCTGAAGAGCCTGACTATCTACAACGTCCGATCAAGATCGTAGCTGAGGTACAAGCTACTTGTCGAAGTCCACGAGAACACTAGTAAGACCGAAGTCTCCGCTGCAAAAACATAAATAAAGCAACATGAGTACAAAGGTACTCAGCAAGACTTACATCAGATCCTATCATACATGCATTTGTATCAAGAGGGTAATGTGGGGTTTAGTTGCAGCAAGCCAGCTTTGACTCTGTGGCTATCCTGTTCTACGACTACCAGAACTTCTTTGAGGTGATATGGCGCACACGAGTCCACTAATCACCACACAATACACTACTATGGATTCATCCCCGTCTCCCTACGAGAAGGCCATCCATAGCACTCACACTTGTCTTGAGCTTTTTAGAGTATACACTTCAAGTTGTCTATGTACCATGTAAGCATCCAAGAAGTCCATAACCGCGGACCCGGCTATTCGAATAGATCATGTTAACCCTGCAGGGGTGTACTTCTTCACACACGCTCTCGCCACTTACCGCCATGTACACGTCATGTATCTCGGCAACCTTCAAGCGGAAGCCTGGCGAGGGTGTCGGCCACGACCTGACTAACCACACAAGACTCTAGTCCAGGTTTATCGCCTATTCGGGTTCCATCCGTAAGGAGATCCGGCCGGGGTGTCGCTCACGGCCCCAAACGATGTGTGCAGGGTTCCCGAGCCCACCATCCGGGTGCCACTCGGTACACCAGGCCATGTGTGCTTAGTCTGTCCCAAGCCCACCCTGCCGGGTGCCACTTGGTAGAAAAATAGCACTACCTACAAACACAAGAAACTAGTTGCGACTCCTGGACAGAGACCAAGTTGGTTAATAAGTCGAGAGGGGTCGAGTTACCGGAACCCAATGTGTGGTAGTATCGAGTCATTGGACAAAATACATAGAACTCAGTGCTTAAGGACGGTTCCAATGAGACAACTCACCATGTACTCCTACATGGCCTCTCACCGCTACCTTTACCAAATCGTGTTCACACACTTCACTCTCAGCATCAGAACATATCGTAACACTCCAATTCATTCCCAATGAATCAGACCCGACATAACTCTAAGCAATAGCAGGCATAGCATGGTAGGAACACAACATGGCTCAATCAACTCCTACACATGCTAGTGGGTTTCAACTATTTACTGTGGCAATGACAGGTCATGAAGAGGAATGGGTTCAACTACCGCAGCACAAAGTAGCAGATGAATCGTTGTTGTCCTAATGCAATAACTGAGAGCAGGGGCGAGAGAGTAGGATTGTATCAGAATGAACAAGGGGGTTTGCTTGCCTGGTCGATCAACAGAGGAGGCACTGCTTCACAGACAGGTACACTGGAACGGCTCCGGAGCAGGACCTATCGAGAAGGAACGGTGCCGGCAATCAATACACAATCATATGCAACAATATGATGCATGAACATGGCATGAAGATGTGATGTTGTTTGAGCTAATGCAACTAGTAATCATTTGGTTTGAAGTCCATTTGAACCATAAGCTCAAATGCAATTCTAAATTAAGTCTCTTAATATGCCATAATGTGTTTACTCATATTCAGCATGTATAAGTTGGTTTGTCATGCATGAAACTAGTACAGATGGAAAGGTTGCATTTTTCTGATAATTTTTCATATATAAATTATTTCAATCTGAGCTACGGTTGAATTTCTATGAATTTTTGAAGTTTAAATTATTTTCTGGAATTTCCTGAATTTAAATAATTCTAGAAAATAAATAATTGCGTCAGCATTGAGTAAGCATGACATCAGCAAGTCAACTGCGGCTGACTGGGTCAAACCTGACATGTGGGGTCCACACGTTAGTGTCATAGTTAGTTAACAGGGGGTTATTTGCTTAATTAAAGGATTAGGGGGGGTCGGGGCCCACTGGTCAGTGTTAGTGGCTAATTAGGTTTAGTTAATACTTAACTAAAATTAGCAGGGCCTGGCCCCACTAGTCAGCGACCCTGGGGGGTCAAACCCCAGGTCAAACAAGTCAAACCCGCCGGCGGTTAGTCGCCGGCGAGATCCGCGGCGTACTTGTGCCCCGGGTTTCCTCTTTGGTGCTCCGGCTAGGCGCGTTGGAGAGCCAGCTCGATGGCGCGTCGGGCGGTGGCCGTGGCTGGGCCTGGGGTGGCCGGACTCGACGGCGGCGAGCTCAGCTGCGGCTGCCGGAGTTCGGTCGTGCATGAGAGCGCGTTTGGAGCGCGAAAACGGGAGAAGCAAACCACTAGGGATGCTCTACGTGGCCCTACGAGCTTGTTGGACTCGCCGGGATGACCAAATGGTCACTGGAGCTGCGTCGACGGTGAGCTCGGCGGCGGCGAAGGTTCGGCCATGGTGGGAACGACAGCCAGAGGGCGAGCGTGACCAGGGAAGAGAGGGGAGAAGAAGCAGGGCTCACAGAGGACTTGCAGGCTGCTCGTTGTGGCCGGGGATGCGCTGGAGACGACGAGGCGGCGATGGCGATCTGCGGCAGCCGGAGGTGAAGACGATGGCGATGGCGGCATTCTAGGGCGTCCGGCGCCGTGCGTCTCGTCGAGGAGGCGTAGCCCACAGTGGCGGAGCGCGTGGACACGACGGAGGGACGAGGGGGAGGCGGTGGCTACGGCTATGGTGGACGGCGGCGATGAGCTCTGCTCGGCTGCGTGCGAGAGAGGGTGACAGAGGAAAGGACGAGGGCGAGGGAGAGTGCGAGAGAGGTCGGGGTAGCTGCGTGGTGTCTCCGGGGCATCCAGACGAGGAGGGGAGAGGGCAGGCAGGCAGAGAGGGAGGTGGCGTGGCGCAGCGGAGCGCGCGCACGTCGGGCACGCGCCCGTCCTCCTGTCGGGGAGGAAGACGACAGAGGAGGGGGCCAGGTGGGCTGGGCTGGCCAGCTGGGCCGGCCAGGCCGCACAGTGCTGGGCCAGCACAGGAGCTAAGCGCCAGGTAAGTATCCCTTTTTATTTCTTTTTCTATTTTTCTGACATATGTTTTGATTTAATTAAAATACTAAATCATTTTATTACCTTATGCCAATTTTTGCAGGAGCTAACTATATTATTCCAGAGCTCCTTAATAAATGGCATAGTTTTTGGACCATATTATATATACATAACAATATATATCCAAAGCAAATAATTATCGGATTAATCCAAATGGCCAAAATTAAATATCCATGAGCTCCTAGAATATTTGTTTGAATTTTACCTCTGACCAATATTTTCAGAGAGCAACATGAACATTTCCTTGGACCTTTTTGGAACAATTTTTATTTGGGTCATTTTCAGAGATGATTCTGAGGGTTTCACAAATCCTCATTTCAAAATTAAATGGAATTTAAACATGATGCACAAATGACTAGCTAGTCTAGGTCATACCAGACTAGGGATGTGACAATTGTCACTTTCATATACTAGTGGAAATTTTCATTATAGAACTTGGCTTGTATTCCCATGATGGGCTTCCTCAAATGCCCTAGGTCTTCATGAGCAAGCAAGTTGGATGTGCACCCACTTAGTTGCTTTTGTTGAGCTTTCATACACTTATAGCTCTTAGTGCATCCATTGCATGCCAATCCCTACTCCTTGCATTGACATCAATTGATGGGCATCTCCATAGCCCGTTGATTAGCCGCGTCGATGTGAGACTTTCTCCTTTTTTGTCTTCTCAACATAAACCCCACGATCATATTCTATTCCACCTATAGTGCTATATCCATGGCTTGCGCTCATGTATTGCGTGAGGGTTGAAAAAGCTGAAGCGCGTTAAAAAGTATGAACCAATTGCTCGGCTTGTCATCGGGGTTGTGCACGATGGCGGCATTTTGTGTGACGAAAATGAAGCATGGCCAAACTATATGATTTTGTAGGGATAAGCTTGCTTTGGCCTTGTTGTTTTGAAAAGACATGATTGCTTTATTGGTACGCTCGAAGTATTATTGTTTTTATGTCAAATGATAGACTATTGCTTTGAATCACTCATGTCTTAATATTCATGCCATGATTACATATATGATCAAGATTATGCTAGGTAGCATTCCGCATCAAAAATTATCTTTCTTATCATTTACCTACTCGAGGACGAGCACGAATTAAGCTTGGGGATGCTGATACGTCTCCGTCATATCTATAATTTTTTATTGTTCCATGCCAATATTATTCAACTTTCATATACTTTTGGCAACTTTTTATACTATTTCTGGGACTAACATATTGATCCAGCGCCCAGTGCCAGTTCCTGTTTGTTGCATGTTTTATGTTTCGCAGAAACCCAATATCAAAGAGAGTCGAAACGGGATAAAAACGGACGGAGAATTATTTTGGAATATTTGTGATTTTTGGGAGGAAGAATCAACGCGAAACGGTGCCCGAGGTGGCCACAAGAGTGGCCCACACCACCACTCCAGGTGGGCGCGCCCCCACTCTCGTGGGCCACCCGTAAGGCGGTTGATGCCCTTCTTTGGCCGCAAGAAAGCTAATTTTAGGAAAACGATCTAGGCGTAGGTTTCAATCCAATCGGAGTTATGGATCTCCAGATATAAGGGAAACGGTGCCAGGGCAGAATTCGAGAACGCAGAAATAGAGAGATAGATCCAATCTCGGAGGGTCTCTCGCCCCTCCCAAGCCATGGGAGCCAAGGACCAGAGGGGAAACCCTTCTCCCATCTAGGGAGGAGGTCAAGGAAGAAGAATAAGAAGGGGGCCTCTCTCCCCTATGCTTCCGGTGGCGCCGGAGCGCTGCCAGGGGCCATCATCATCACCGCAATCTATACCAACACCGCCGTCATCTTCACCAACATCACCTTCCCCCTCTATCTACAGCGGTCCACTCTCCCGCATCCCGCTGTATCCTCTACTTGAACATGGTGCTTTATGCTTCATATTATTTTCCAATGATGTGTTGCCATCCTATGATGTCTGAGTAGATTTTCGTTGTCCTATCGGTGATTGATGAATTGCTATGATTGGTTTGAGTTGCATGTTTTATTATTGGTGTTGTCCTATTGTGCCCTCCGTGTCGTGCAAGCGTGAGGGATTCCCGCTGTAGGGTTTGCAATATGTTTATGATTTTCTTATGGTGGGTGGCATGAGTGACAGAAGCACAGACCCGAGTAAGTAGGTTGTTTGCGTATGGGATAAAGGGGACTTGATACTTTAATGCTATGGTTGGGTTTTACCTTAATGAATCTTTAGTAGTTGTGGATGCTTGCTAGAGTTCCAATCATAAGTGCATATGATCCAAGTAGAGAAAGTATGTTAGCTTTTGCCTCTCCCTCAAATAGAATTGCAATAGTGATTACCGGTCTAGTAATGTAGTCAATTGCTTAGGGACAATTTCACAACTCCTACCACCACTTTTCCACACTCGCTATATTTACTTTATTGCATCTTTATCTAAAAAGCCCCTACTTTTTATTTACGTGCTCTTTATTATCTTGCAAACCTATCCAACAACACCTACAAAGTACTTCTAGTTTCATACTTGTTCTAGGTAAAGCGAACGTCAAGCATGCATAGAGTTGTATCGGTGGTCGATAGAACTTGAGGGAATATTTATTCTACCTTTAGCTCCTCGTTGGGTTCGACACTCTTACTTATCGAAAGAGGCTACAACTATCCCCTACACTTGTGGGTTATCACACCCCTCCCCTAGGGAACCCTAGGGCGCCTCCTTCACCCCCCTTCACCCTATATATAGTGAGGGAGAGAGAGGGTAGCCGCACCCTTCCCCTGGCGCAGCCCCTCCCTCCTCCAACACCTCCTCCTCCTCCGTAGTGCTTGGCGAAGCCCTGCCGGAGAACCACGAGCTCCATCGCCACCACGCCGTCATGCTGCTGGAGTTTTCCCTCAACTTCTCCTCTCCCCTTGCTGGATAAAGAAGGAGGAGACGTCCCCGGGCTGTACGTGTGTTGAACACGGAGGCGCCGTCCGTTCGGCGCTTAGATCAGAATCGACCGCGATCTGAATCGCTGCGTGTACAACTTCACCAACCACGTTCTTGTAACGCTTCCGCATTGCGACCTTCAAGGGTATGAAGATACACTCATCCTCTCGCTCTCTTGTTGCTAGAATCTCCATAGATTGATCCTGGTGATGCGTAGAAAATTTTGAATTATTGCTACGTTCCCCAACATCATCCTCAGAAGCAAACTCTTCCACCAGGGCATTCACATGGTCATCCACCCACCTGGCAAGTCCGTCCTGGGTGGCCACGGGCATGGGGGCTAGCACAACAATGAAGTCAAAGTAGGTATCGCGGCTAAGGAGGTTGCTGAAGACACACGAGAACGCGTGCCCAAGAAGGCCCCGACTCCTCTCCTCAACAAGCTTGCGAGTCTTCGTGGCCTGATCCTCCAGGCGGGTCACAATGTCGATGAAGAAGTTGAGGTGGCTGTCGTAGTCGTTCTCATGTGGATGAGGAGCGCCCTCATCACAGATGGTGCCCAAGGCATGGTTAGCTCTGGCTCGGAGGTCCTGGAGCATCGAGCCGTGCTCGCATTGCAGTGTCAGGCGACGGCTCATTTCATTCGCAACCCTTTCCACGAGGGATGCGGTGTCCTTGACTTGCTACTCAAGGGAGGATAACTCGGCGCAGGCAAAAGTCAAGGCGGATTCGAAAGAAACCAGATCCTCCTTAGTAGCATTCTCACGCTGTTCTACAGATTCTAGCTTCGCCTTCAGGGCGGTGGTCCTGCCCTCAAGCTCGGCCTTGAGCAGCTTCAGATCCAGGCGGTGCCCTTCAACCAGGTCTGAGTGCGCCTTCACCACCCTCTCCTCCACCTCCGTCTGGACACGACCTTCTCAGGCGGTGACGGCATCCTCAAGCGCAGCGGCTTGGCGCTCCCTCACCTCCAACCGCTCTGATGCCAGGCTATGCTCCACAGCCTCCAGCGCCAGCTCATCTTGGCATCTCAGAAGCTCCGCCTCGATGAGAGGCGCCTCGCCTGGCGACGCGGCTAGGAGAGCCCGCCGCTCCTGGATCTCCTGCTCAAGGGCCGCATTTGAAGATAGGAGCTCCCGCTCTCGCTCCTTAGCTGCCTCGTGATGGCGGTTGGCAGCTTCAGCCTCTTCCTGGGCACGGGCATGAGCCTCGCGAGAAGTTGCGAGGGAGGCTGCCGCAAGCGCGTCGGCCTGATCACACCAAAGCCGCCCAAGGTTGATGGAGACCTTCAGCTGGTGCCACTCGTGTGCCAGTCGGCGGTCCTCTGCCTTGAGCCTGGTGTCGGCATCGGCAAGCTCCCCACCAAGCCGGATCATCGTGTGCATCACCTCGCCGAAGAGCTCAAAGCGGACGGCACTGCGCTCGCGCATAAGCGCCAGTGCACCGTCAAGCCCTTCTTCAGCCTCGGGAGCCGCCAAAGGGGCATTGAACGTCTCGCCTGCCACCTGTCGGGGGCTGGTTGACGAAGCTCAGCAACCCGAAGACGCAGACCGCCCAAGGGGCACCAAGTGCCATCAATGACCAGAGGGAGAGTCATCGGCGTGTCCCTCCCCCCCAGGCCAGGTCGTGGAAGAAGGAAGCAGGAGGCTCGAGTCCGAGGCCCCCTTGCGACACCCCAGCAGCTGGGGTCGGCCTCGTGCCTTGGGCGGAGCCTGGGCATGGGGGGCTGTGCGCTGGGATCGAGCTTGGATCCTCGGAAGGGTGCTTCCCCTGAGGCTTCACTACCACAGGGACCCTACGAGGCCCAGGTCAGAAAAGAGGAAGGCGTGCAAGGAATCGCGAGGAATCGCAAAATAAGGAAATTACTCGTCCACAACCATGTATTCCCTCAGCTTCAGCGATCGGCGGCCGTCACCACTGCGGCTTGGATATCCTTTCCTCTTGCAGAGCACTTCAAGATTTAGGCGAAGCCGGCTGGGCCTCGAAGGACGGTCCCCGGGAGGAGGAGCGTTCGGCGGGGCACCAAGGGTGGTGGCCTCCGGAGCAGAAGCACTTGGTAGGGTTCCCTTGGCAGCAGCCTTGGAGCCGCCACGGGGCGCCCCACCATCAGCAGCCACCTCGTAACCATCACCCTGAACCTCAAGAGCCTCTGCCTCCAGAGCGTCGGGTTGCCTGACCCTGCCGTGGCTCTCCTATGGGTCTTAGGAGTCTCAGCCTCTGGAGCCCTCGGTGGTACAGGATCTCCGGAGGTCCCTTTAGCAGCGGCTGGCGGCGTGCACCTGCCTACTTCCGCAATTGAGACGCGTGCCACAAGATTGAGGAGCAGGGGAGCCACATGGATGATATTCTTGCGAGGCTCCTCAAGGCCCTCCGGGCGTAACCCCCACTCATCGAACAGGGGCATCTCCCCCACGAAGGCCACCTTGTTCGAGCATTGGTAGAGGAGGCGGTCATTTCCTGGAAGATCGGCGGGTTTGGATTCACCCGTCAGAAGCTCGATTACCTTGCTCAGGCTCTCGGAGGGTAGCGACGACTTCTGGAGCCTCATGGAGTCATCAGCGCAGGCAAGGTCCCACATCGGGCGAGAATGGCATTGGAGCAGGGAAATGCGCTGCCGGACTAATTCCTTCACCATCATCGACGTTGTCACCTCTAGCTTCTGCAGCCTGGCCAACCTCTTCCAGACGCAGGCAAGATGACGGTCGGTGAGCTTCACATGCCCCTAGCCGAAGCTGGGCGCAGCCGACGCTCGGGGGGTCAGAAGCAGGGGGCTGCGCATACCAGCGTTAACAAACAGCCATTGCTTCCGAAACCCCTTTGCTGTAGGCGAAACTTGAAGTCAATCCCCGAGCTAGCGGTCACCGTCATAGCTTCAAAGGTCGCGCACCCCGAGCATTGGCGTGCATGGACAAGTCGGAGCAAGAATAAATTGTGAAACAGGGCCACAGAAGGAACAATGCCTACCATGGCCTCCCAAGGGAAGGCGAAGACGACGAGGAGGATGATGGAGCGGGGATCTAGGTGCAACAGGTGGATCTGGTAGTGTGAAATTAAGGCATTGAAGAAAGGAGAGAAGGGGGGAATCAGACCCGCGAAGAGACCATAGAGATAGATGGGGATCTCGGTGGCACTCATGTCATCCATAAGCAAAGATGCAGGTCGGACGGCCGTCGCTTTCCACTCATTGGAATGAGCTGCGAGGGCAGGGCGAACCTTGTTCAGCCCTTCTTGATTAATCACCGTCGACCGCTCGAGGGCTGGCTCCAAGGCCGGCGGTGATCCAGCCAGGGCGCGTGACTTCCCTTTCTTCTTCCTCTGTTGTGGAGCCATGGTGGAAGCCATGAAGGGGGGTGGCAATGGCACCAGATCTGTGCAAGGAGCCGCAGGCCTGTGTCGGTGTTCTGGGAACGGGGGTCCCCAGACTTTCCTGCCTGCAGCCTGCGGCGTGGCTCAAGTGGGGGCCCGGTGCAGCCCAACTTCATCAGCTCAGGCTCAAGACCCTCGCGAGGGGCCAAGCCTCGCGGGGCGGACGACAAGAAGCTTCCTCAGGAGCAACCTCATCAGGCACGCTCGCGAGGAGGCGGAGAGATCAAGCCAGGGCACCTCGCGAGGAGCCCGTGACGCAAGCCATGACGATCGAGGCCAGGCGGGCGCTAGGCGGGCGTCGCCTGTGCAGTGTCCTTGTTTCCCCTTTGGTGCAAAGGGGGCAAGCACAGGCCAAGGCATCAAGCAAAGGTTACCGTTTCGCTGCAACAAGACCAAGACCAGCAGAACGGCAGGATGGGAGTCATCATGGAGCCCAGGACGGCGTCACCGCCAGAGTCTTTGGCAGTCGAAGACCAACTTTAGTCAGGATAAGTGTACTAGATGTTCCCCTTCAAAATGTCCAATTGTTGGCGCCCTTCCCGCTCATTATTTGGGAAGAGGCCCAGGGCCTCCCTCTATAAATAGGCCTATCCACCACAGTAGAGAGAGAGGATCCAGATTGCGCATAGACTAGAGAGAGAGGCGACTGAACTCACCCAAGCAGTTCATCGCACTAGCTCAAGAACAGCCCCTCGTGAGGCTGTTCACCCTTTGTATTGTTCATCATCAGCCCCTGAGGCAATCCACCACACCACACACTGGAGTATGGTATTACACCACAATGGTGGCCTGAACGAGTATAAACCTGGTGTCTCTTGTGTGCTCTTCTTTCTAGTCTAGATTTATTGCGAGGCTTCGAAACGCGAGCTAGTAGGGGAAAGATCTTCATGTGCACCCCAGAGTTCAAACCTCAAGGGTCTGCCAGAACCCGAAATCCGACATTTGGCGCCCAGGTAGGGGAGGATGGAATTTTCTTCCGCTGGTCGCGTGTGATCTTCCGTCGTATCCATGGCTGACGCTCGTCGGGCTCGCACCAAGCGTCGGGATGCTCTCTCCACCTGCGTCGCTCAGACGGCGCCCGTCGGCAGACGCCCCCATCGTTCCCCGTCGCCTGCCACCAACGCCGCCACCGGCTCGACGGGGAACGAGCAGCAGGCCTCGTCGCTGCATCCTTCCATGCGGCGGGAAGGCCGCACCGCCACCCCATCACTGACTCCAGCCGGTTCGTCGTCCCACGCCCGTCGCGCCCCCACGGACGCACACGCTGCACTGCTCCTGGTGCGTGAGCTCCTGCACTACCGTCCCATCGACGACCTATATGAGGACTGGCTCGCCCGCATCACTAAGCTTGTCAGCACCGCAGGGGGCTCTCCTATGCCATCTCTCTCGCTGCCTCGCCCTCCATCCTGTGTAGGAGGCATGGACCAAGAGGTGCCTCCGCCACCTCCTCCCCAAGAAGGCGCCTTGGCTCCAAGGCGCGCGGCCCCAGGACGAGACCCACCGCATCCAGCGCCTGCACGACAAGAAAGGAGTTGCCAGGAAATCCCTGGCCCCCAAGAAGGTGCCCGCGTGCTCCCAGCACCGGTGCGCCATGACCGCATCCCTGCGCCACCACGTCAAGATCCCGCGCTGCTCCAAGCGGCGGTGTGCGGGAATTTCCAGGAGAAAGCCCAACACCAGCAAAGGGCTCCGGTGGCCACCACAGGCTGCCGCGCCTTCACCCCCGAGCTACGCAGTGCCGCATGGCCAGGCAAGTTGAAGCCTGACCTGCCCCCTCGCTACAACGGCACTGCAGACCCCGCGGAGTTCCTACAGCTCTATGAGCTAGGCATCGATGCCGCCAACGGGGACGAAAAGGTCATGGCGAATTGGTTTCCCATGGCGCTCAAGGACGGTGCCCGCACCTGGCTCCTAAACCTGGCCCCTGGCACGATCTCCTCCTGGGATGAGATGTGCACTCGCTTCATCGCCAACTTCCAAGGCACTCGCGACCGGCCCCCGGCCATGAGTGACCTGTGCTGCATCAAGCAACAGCCAGGAGAGACCCCGTAGAAGTACATCCAGCGCTTCAACAACGCTCGCCTCAAGATCCCCAGGGTGACTGAGGAAGCCATCATCTTAGCCTTCTACGATGGGGTGCGTGACATCAAGATGAAAGAGGAGCTAGCAATCCATAAAGACCTGTGGACATCCCTGGAGCTGTTCAACTTGGAGACCAAGTGCGCCAGGGCTGAGGAATGGTGCCTCTCCCTCCTCGAGCTTCCGGCTGCTGATCCAGAAGAGAAGAATCCCAAGGTCAAGGACGTGAAGCGTAAGGGAGCTGTTGTGCTCGCAACAGAGCCAGACACCAAGCGAGGCAGAGATCAGCCTCAGTCATCCAAGGGTAGCCGGTACTGTGTGTACCACGACCTCCACACCCACAACACCAACGAGTTCCAAGAGCTCAGGGCTGTACGAGATGGGCGCATCGGCTGATGCCCTGAGCACAACAATCGGGGCTATGGCCGAGGAGGAGGAAGAGGTGGAGGATGATGGGAAGACCGTGGCCCTCGCCAAGGTTGGCGCGACCGACCTCGCGAGGACCGTTGGCAGGACCAGCCTCACGAGGGAGGTTGGAGGGATCAGCCTCGTGAGGATCGCCCACATGGCAACGCAGGCCTCCCTCCTCTGCCACCACCGCCAAGGAGGAATGAAGACCAGCATCAGGACGAGGGGGCTGGGGGCTTCCAGGAGCCGCGCGCAATGGCTTGCATCATGGGCGGCGCCCAGGCCCCAGCCTCACAGTGCATCTTCAAGCAGTTTGCTCGCGAGGTGAATGCAGTCCTCCCCAAGCTTGAGGCCACGCGCCCCCTCAGGTGGTCTGCGTGCGCTATCATGTTCAGCTTAGCGGATCAACTCAAGTGCGCAGCAACAGACGGAGTCCTCCCGATGCTTTCTTCCCCAGTCATCAGCAATGTGCAGGTCACCAGGACCCTCATCGATGGCGGAGCAGGACTCAACGCCCTGTCCGTCGACACATTCAACAATCTCCAAGTGCCATATGATCAACTTCAGCCGACCAAGCCTTTCTTAGGAGTCACTGATGGTTCCACTATTCCGATAGGGCAGGTTCGCCTTCCACTCACCTTTGGGCAGCGCAACAACTACCGCACCGAGCTCATTGACTTCAACGTCGCCCACATTCGCCTGCCATACAATGCCATCCTCGGGTACCCAGCCCTGGCCAAGTTCATGGCAGTGACTCACCATGGCTACAATGTCCTCAAGATGCTAGGAAAGCGGTGGAGTCATCACAGTACCCTGTGAGGAAAGGGATGGAGTGTGTTCTCTTGAGCGTGCCTTCCAAGCCGCGGCAATCAAAGACCCAGATCACAGGAGCGGGAGACTTTGCGAGGCGGTCCCTAAGAAGAAGAAGGCTTCGCCTGGCCCAAGCCATCAGGAGGCGGGTACCTCTGGAGGCATTGCGTCAGGATTCGCGCCCATTCGGGGGGCGCCACCCTCTGTCGCATAGGAAGGCATGCCCGACGCCCTCCTCGAGCAGGGCTCGGGGGCTCTTTCTTGGAGAGCCACCGACTTTGCCATGGTCACAAGGGAGGCGCTCGGGCACCACCTTGAGGCATGCTTCAAGGAGCATTTCCCTCAGGAAGGTATGAGGCAAGGAGGACCAAACCCTCAAGAGTTCATCGCGAGAAACACTCAGGAGCTACAAGAGTCAAGAGTCATGCGCGGCAGCCACCGCCTACTCACCGCAGCCCCCCATCCAGGCAAGGATGGCTGGCTGCGCGTCTGCATCAACGTGCCAGGGCTCAACCGAGCCGCGTCTCAGGAGCGCCTCTGGCCTTCGCGCGTGGGGCGTTGCGAGGGTCCACCTCACAGCTACGTTCGCATGCCTTTTGGCCTGCCGAATGCGGTTGCCGCTCATCAGCACCTGCTGAGGAGCATTCTGGAGGATCAGGAGGTCAGGCATCGCACGGTCCTGGCGGAGATGGAGATGGCCCTCGAAGATCCACCTGTGCCCCCGGAGCCTCCCAAGGCTCCAGGTCCCGGGAGTTCGTGAGAGTCAGCCTCCTCACCGTGCGTCGTCTGCTACTTCAGCATCCCTTCATCACCAGCGGTATCATGTGACATCTTTCAAAGTTCCATTTTCAGCTAGGAGTGCCCTCAGGGCTGCATCATTCCCAGGTCGCGTGCGTCCGTCCCTGCGGCATGTATCTGTTTTGCTCATGTCCTTTGCTTACCTTGTTGGGGGCGCCCCTCGGGCTGCATTATCCCCAAGCCACTCGGGCCTGACCCAGTGGTAGTTGCTTTTTCTGCATCTATCTAAATGGATTTGCCCCTCCATGCTTAACCTGATTCCCATGATTATGTTCTGCTGCCTATCGTGGACCTCTCCACTCTCATGCAAAGCACTTGCACATTAAAAAGGGGGTGCCTGAGCATCGCGACTCATGGGCTCTTACTGGCTCTCCAGCCCTCACCCCCTGGCCTTTACCCAAGGCATCACGACCTATCATACTAGCGGCAGCTGAGCTTGCTCGAGGGCCGGGACCTAAGGACGTAGAGCATTTGCATTCTAACCACCTTGCAGGAACATACCATTGATAAAGGCCCAGAGCCAGGCGCAACCCGCCTCGAGGTAGGGCCTCGTGAGTCCCGCACTGGCTCACGGGTGCCCAGACACCTCTCCTAGCCCTACCATGCCAGCCACCTATCAGGGCGGGGCTGTACACGCCCCGGGGGCTCCTCCCGGAGGGGAGCCCCCTCCCACGCACCAGTGGAAGCACCATGCTCCGCGCAGGCTGACGACACTGCCGAGGAGCGGCTATGCCCATACACATACGGAAGCACTACGCTCCGCGCTGGTGATAAACAACTAAGGGCGGCCCACGGCCGTATCAACCTCAGGGAGCCCGGAGCTCAGTGTCTGGTACCATCGCAATGCCTCCCCTCGGGAGGGCCGCGCGAGGGGGCTGGACACGGGGGCTGCGCCTGGGCGACGCCCGAGCGCACGCCACCCAGCCAGGTCCCTCAGACCTGGTCGTCGGGCGCCCCTCCCCGAGCGGAGCCATGGTATGAAAACTTGTTTGCACATCAAGGGGGACTCCTGAGCATCACGACTCAGGAGCCTAACTGGTCACGTAGCCCCTCACTCCTTAGTCCCATCCTGGTTTCCGATGGGGGCTAACGGCGGCTGAGGTATGCGCGGGGCCGGGCCCTGCCGACGTAGAACAACAAATCCACTCCTATGCCTCCCTTCCCTACTTGTCGTTTGCGCGTCAAGGGGGACTCCTGAGCATCGCGACTCAGGAGCCTAACTAGTCACGTAGCCCCTCACTCCTTAGTCCCGTCCTGGTTTCCGGTCGGTGCTAACGACGGCTAAGGTATGCGCGAGGTCGGGCCCTGCCGACGTAGAACACAAGCAAATAGGAGGGGCAAATGCAAATTCTATGGAATTCAAAAGCAAATATTACAGGCCATAGATTATTTCACAACACCAAACACAAGTTTAAACGCCTCCACGAGGCATGGTGCATGTTGCAGGAATTAAAACAGGATAGAAGCCACAAAGGGATCACTTTCCAGTGGCGCCCCCGCCTGTGGTGGAGTCACGCTGGGCAGATCCACCTCCTGAGGCCGCGGAGCTAGCGGCATCACACCTGGGCCAGGTGCTGAAGGCGCGGAACCTCCCCAGCAAAGCCTCGGCTCGGCCTTTCACGACCTCAACAGCAGCAGCGGCAAGGTCACAGCTCACAGGTTCCAGGAGGCTGTCGAGGTCGACGTTGGGGTCGCGAAGGTAGACGTGGCTGACATGCGTCAGCGCTGCAGAAGACAGGGCACGCGCCTCGGCCTCGGCCGTAGGACCGAGGCCGTCCACAACACCTTCAAGTGCACGGACCAGGAAGGGAAGCAGCTCGGCAGGGTCGTCCTCTGCGCCAGCCAACGGGTTCTCTAAGCCGCCTTCATAAAGCGTCTTCAGCGCGGTGCGAGCTTTCTCCTCCAGCTTGGAGAAGGCCACTCGATCCTCGACCAGGACCTTTGCCTTGCCGTCTAGCTTGATCCTCTCCGCCTTCAGTGCCTGCTCCAGCGTCTCCAACCGGCCGCGACGGTTGTTAAGCTCGGTGTCCCGGTCCCTGACGGCAGCTTCCCGAGCCTTCATCTCCTCCTCCTTCTCCTGGCGGATGCGGACCTCCTTCGCGAGCTCATCACGCAGGCCTTGAAGCTCATCCTCCAGCAACTTGCAGCGGCCCAGGGCATCCGCAGCGTCACCCAAAGCAGCGTTGCGAGCGGCCTTGGCCTGGGAGGCGGCTTGCTTCTCCTCATTGGAGGCAGACGCGGCCTTGCTTAGCACCGCTCGGACGGAGGCGGCGGCGCGGGCCCAGCCAGAGACTAGCTCCAAGCGCCCGGGCATCAGGCGGGGGTCCGTGCTCCGAAGACCCACCCGCAATTGGCTCAGCTCGTTGGCAGCCCCGTCCAGGACGGCAGAGGAGTCGGAAGAAATGGGAGCCGGTGGAATAGGCGGAGAGGACGGCAGCGTGATCACGGCTTGGGAGGAAGGAACCCCCTGGGCCTTGGCCACCTCGGCAGCAGCATCAAGCGCAGGAACCCCCAGAGTCAGCGGGGCCACGAGGGCTGACTCCTCGCCGTAGCGTCCCTGCTGGCCTCGCGAAGACGATCGGGCAGGAGAGGCGCGAGCCTCGCTGTCTCCTTTCCCCGTAGATGAAGGCGCTGCCCCGGCAAAAGAACTCGCCCCAGGCAGGGTCGCTGAGGACCCTTTCAACCATTTTGCTGCAGGCACTAGCCTAGCCAAAAGGATGTAGACGTCGAGCCTTGGCGACAGAAACAAAGCAAAACACGAATCGAGAACTTACTGGTCATCGTTCGAGAACTCAAGCAGCCTCCGGCCAAACTTGAAGCCCGAGAGCCTACAGCTGGGGTCAGCCTTGGGAGGCCGGAAGCAGAAGGTGCGTTAGGAGGTCCGGAGCTGCCTCAGACCGCCCCGGGACAGAGAACCAGCCCCGTCCTGCCCTTCCTTGGGACCAAGGGAGAGTCCTCCCCGCCTCGCCTGGCGCCGGCCTCGTCGTCGTCTGGCATGGAGAGGATGGCGCCGGACCTGCGCCGAGGGAAGGACTCCCCCGACTCCTCGCCGGTCGCCTCAAAGTCAGGCTCTTCTTCCTCCTCCTCTTCTTCCTTCTCACTCCCGCTTGAGTCGTCGGAGGAAACATTCACCGTCGCCAACACCGCCAGATCCCCGGGAGCTTCTGCGGGCACCAGCCCTTCACCGTTGAAGGTGGGCATGGCGTTCACTACCTGCTCCCAGTTGTCGCAAAGGAACAGGGGGACGGGAGCGCCCTCCGGGCTCACCACGTCTCCCCCAACCAAGGAATGGAGAGCCGCGACCAGATCTTCATCGGCCAGGGCCTCAGAGCTTAGGCGAAGGGCGGCATCTGCTTCCCCAAGCCTCCACAACGAGTGTCAGTGTTCCTGGAGTGGAGCCACCCGGTGCTCCAGGAACTCCCTAAGGAGCGTAGCCCCGGTCAGCTTCGCCGCCCCCAAGTAGCCTCGTCTCAGGTCCGCGTTCATCCTCTTCAGCACCACCTTCACGCGGGGGTCGACAAGCTCCACGCGAGACCACGCGTCAACGGCCTTGGGCTGCCCCATAGGCAGCACCAGTCGGGGGTGGATGCGCCCAACATCCACCATGACCCACTTGCTCCGGAAGCCGTCGATCCTCTTCCCGGGCTTCGAGATGGCATTGGAGTTGGAGTATGCGATGAAGCTCGCACATGCGGAGATGTGGGCACCAGAAACTCGGAGGGAGAAGTAATGATGCAGCAAGGCCACTAAGGGCATTACCGCAACGTGAGCCTCACAATAGTAGGCAAAAATCGCCAGGAGAAGAGCAGAGTTGGGGTGGAGGTGCAGAGCTTGCAGGTTGTATTGGCGAAGAACAGCGAGGAAGAACTCGCAAAAAGGAGGCACCAGACTGGTGATGATGGCACTCATAAAGCGCGGGTAGAAGGTGCTCCCCTTGCCTTCAGGCTGGGCTGAGCCGGCCTTGAGCACGGTCGCCCCCTAGTTGCCCTGCGCCACCATCATCAGGCGCGTGAGGGAGAGATTCTTCTCCGACATGTTCGGGGGATCCAGAGCCGACGAGTACCAGGCCTCAGTCGAGGTCTTGCGAGGCGCCATGGCTTGCCGGATTGGAAGGATTGAGACAGATCTGGAGGATTTCGGGAGCAAGAAGGAGAATAGCGAGAAAGGGGTTCTGGAGCAAGTCGAACGAGAACGAAGCAAGTAAGTCTGGCCCGGGCACCTCTTTTTGTCAGATGGACGGTTGTGGAGGCGTCGTGGGGAAGTGGGGACACCCACGTCGAATCAATCGCCACGTGGCGCCCAAGGCCGCAGGCTATTGGGGCCAGCGGCGCTTCGCACTTGCCCCTTCGCTTCTCTGCTAAGCCAAGTCCGGGGACGCCTTGGGCCCGGGGGCTACTGTCGGTGTTCTGGGAACAGGGGTACCCAAACTTGCCTGCCTGCGGCCTGCGGTGTGGCTCAAGTGGAGGCCTAGTGCAGCCCAGCTTCATTAGCTCAAGATCAAGACCCTCGCGAGGGGCCAAGCCTTGCGGCACGGACGACAGGAAGCTTCCTCAGGAGCAACCTCATCAGGCAGGCTCGCGAGGAGGCGGACAGATCAAGGAAGGGCACCTCGCGAGGAGCCCGTGACAGAAGCCATGACGATCGAGGCCAGTCGGGTGCCGGCCTGTGCAGTGTCCTTGTCTCCCCTTTGGTGCAAAGGGAGAAAGCATAGGCCAAGGCATAAGGAAAAGGTTACCGTCTCGGTGCAACAAGACCAAGACCAGCAGAACGGCAGGATGGGAGTCATCGTGGAGCCCAGGACGGCGTCACCGCCAGAGTCTTTGGCAGACGAAGACCAACTTTAGTCAGGATAAGTATACTCGTTGTTCCCCTTCAAAATGGCCAATTGTTGGCGCACTTCCCGCTCATTATTTGGGAAGAGGCCCAGGGCATCCCTCTATAAATAGGACTAGCCACCACAGTAGAGAGAGAGGATCCAGATTGCGCATAGACTAGAGAGAGAGGCGACTGAACTCACCCAAGCAGTTCATCGCACCAGCTCAAGAACAGCCCCTCGCGAGGCTGTTCACCCATTGTATTGTTCATCATCAGCCCCTGAGGCAATCCACCACACCACACATTGGAGTAGGGTATTACACCACAATGGTTGCCTAAACCAGTATAAACCTTGTGTCCCTTGTGTGCTCTTCTTTCTAGCCTAGATTTCTTGGCTTCGAAACGCGAGCTGGTAGGGGAAAGATCTTCATGCGCACCGCAGAGTTCGAATCTCAAGGGTCTGCCGGAACCTGAAATCCGACAGCCTGGGAATAGAAGGAAAGAAGGCCAAGTGCCACAATCTGCAAGGGCGAGCTGCTTTGGCAACGGGCGACCGCCAGGCTTGGCGGATTTCAAGGCAGCATGGGGAAGTGGAGATGCCCATGTACCATCAATCACCACGCGTCGTTCAAGGCCACAAGCGGTTAGGGCCCGCGGTGCTCTGCACTTGCCCTTTGGATTCGACTGGAAGCCATGTCCAAGCGCGCCTTGGGCCCGGGGGCTACTGTCGGCGTTCTGAATACGGGGGTACCCATACTTGCCTGCCTGTGGCCCACTGCGTGGCTCCATCGACGGCCTGGTATGGCCTAGCTTCAACATCGACGACGACCCTCGCGAGGGACAAGCCTCGAGAGGCGGACAAAGCCAAGACCTCCAAGGAGATCAGCCTCCTCAGGCTGGCTCCCAAGGGGCTGAGAGTTCTATGCAAGGTGGACCTCACGAGGCTCAGCTGACATGAGCCATGACGACCAAGGCCAGGTGGGCGCCAGCGGGCGCAGGGTACCAGTTTCCTCTTTGGTGCAAAGGAGGCAAGGAACAGGCACAGAGTCCCAAGGAATCAGCCAAAGGTTTCCATTCTGGTGCAATAAGACCAAGACTGCCAGGACGGCAGGACGGAGGTCATTGCTGAGCCCACCGCAGGATCACTACCAGAGGCTTTTCGCAGGCGAAGACCACTTTAGTCAGGATAGGATGTACTTCATGTCCCCCTTCAAATCTAGCCATTGTGGGATCCCTTCCCGCCAACATTTGGGAAGAGGACCAAGGCCACTATAAATATGACTTAGCCTCCACCATAGAGGAGGACGAACAGAGCGAAGCCATTCCTCCCTCACTTGCTCTCTCGAGCTCAAGAACACCACACCTCCTGAGGCCATTTCATCCACTATACTAGTTCATCCTAAGCCCTTCGAGGCAATCCACCAAAACGCTGGAGTAGGGTATTACACCACAAGGTGGCCCGAACCAGGATAAACTGTTGTATCTCTCTGTCCCTTTGAGCTCGACGTGCTAGGCCTGAGGATCGAGAGTAGGCAGGCTGGGTAGGTTGAGATCTCCGCACGCACCCCAGAGTTCGTACCTATCAAGGGTTTGCGGAACCTGAAATCCAACACATGTTAAGTAAACATTATGTTGTTTTGTCCTAATTTTCTTTTTCCCTATCTTCTCCCATTATCCAATATCAAATTCAGGGGGAGAATGTGTTCATTTCTAAGGGAAGAAAATCTTTGGAATTCATTGCATATATTTATTCTTTGGGGACATGTCTATGTCCAAATAGAGTACTAAGTACTCACTCACGACATGTCATCCCAATCTTGGTACTCTTGTGGTTTTCTCAAATTGCTTTGTTTAGTAGGTGTTCTTGTGTTACCTAACCCTGTTTTCTCTAATTCACCTCCTCCAAAGCCAGCTCAAGACCACAAGGTAAGTATATGCATCACACTCATGTGCATGATGATCTCTTGCTGATGTACATATTGTTTTCAAGAAGGACTCATGAACATGAAGGTACTATTCTTATATTTACATCATTTTCTCTGATGCATATAGCCAAGATACATGTAACTCATTGCTTGCTCTGACATGCTTATGCATTAACATGCTCTTATATTCTATATTTATATGATTGCATACATGTTGGGGGAGCCTATGCATGTTACATGTCCTTCCAAAGCTTTACTTGTTATTTTTCATATCTTTATCAAAGGCTTTGATGTATGTTGTCATCAATTACCAAGAAAGGGGGAGATTGAAAGCACAAGTGCTCCCAGGGTGATTTTGGTAATTAATGTCAACAAATCTCTTGTTGCACTAATATTTTCATCTAGTATATTTCAGAAAGTTCAGTAAATGCGTAGCATGGACAAGAGGATGTGGTAACCCTTCAAGATGCTAAGAACATAGGATTGGCAAAAGCTCAAGACTCTTCATTTCTATTTTAGTGATCCAAGATCACATTGAGTCCATAGGAAAGCCAATACTATTAAAAGGGGATGAGGTGTTTCTTAATGGTCTACTTGCTCAAAGTGCTTAGTGATATGCTCCAAATCCCTCAACCACTTTCTCAATTACAAATATGTCCTAAACCTATAGTCAAACTCGGCCCCACCGATTTGATTCATTCGGCGCCACCGAGTTCACTTGACATAGCCGCTGCCAGATACCCTAATCAGTTCGGTCTCACTGATGGGATCTCGGTCTCACCGAGATGGGCTTGCAAACTCTTTCTTGCTTGTTGCAATTATTTCGGTCTCACCAAGATATGCAGTCGGTCCCACCGAGCTTGCTTGACCAACTCTCTGTTTGCTTATTGCCAAAATTGGTCCCACCAAGTTTGTGTAACCGGTGAGTTGTGGTTTTATCCTAACCCTAGCACATCGGTCCCACCGAGTTGATCATATCGGTCCCACTTAAAGTCCTAACGTTCACATTTTGAACTGAATTGGTCTCTCCAAGTTAACCTATTTGGTCTGACTGAGTTGGCTTTTTTGTGTGTAACGGTTAGATTTTGTGTGGAGGCTCTATCTACCCCTCCACCCTCCTCTCCATAAGAGCCATTAGAACATGCCTACACTTCCAGCATTCATTTTCCAAGAGAGAACCACTTACTCATGTGTTGATACCAAGACATTCTAATCCAACCACAAGAATCTTGATCTCTAGCCTTCCCCAAGTTGCTTTCCACTCAAATCATCTTTCCACCATAGCCAAATCTGTGTGAGAGAGTTGAGTGTTGGGGAGACTATCATTTGAAGCACAAGAGCAAGGAGTTCATCATCAACATACCATCTATTACCTTTTGGAGAGTGGTGTCTCCTAGATTGGTTAGGTGACACTTGGGAGCCTCCGTCAAGATTGTGGAGTTGAACCAAGGAGTTTGTAAGGGCAACGAGATTGCCTACTTAGTGAAGATCTAACCAAGTGAGGAAAGTCCTTCATGGGCGATGGCCATGGTGGGATAGACAAGGTGGCTTCTTCATGGACCCTTCGTGGGTGGAGCCCTCCATGGACTCGCGCAACCGTTACCCTTCATGGGTTGAAGTATCCATCAACATGGATGTACGATAGCACCACCTATCAGAACCACGCCAAAAATCTCCGTGTCTCCAATTGCGTTTGCACACTCCAATCCCATTCCTTTACTTTCTTGCAACTTGCTTTACTTTCCGCTGCTCATATACTCTTGCCATGCTTGCTTGAAATGTATTGTGAATGTTCAAACTTGTGGTTAAACTCCACCTTAACCTAAAGAACTTAAAAACTTCTACTGTTCTTTGTGGAGGGTCTAATCACCCCCTCCCCTGTAGACACCTGTTCTCAATCCTTTCATTGATGTTAGCTTCTTATGGCTCTTGCAACACTTTATTTTTTATTGTTAACATTCAAGTTTGCAGGATCCAACTTAAACTCCGTTGGCACAACAGGTATGTTTACAGAAACTTCCTTGTTTAGCTGGTTTGCTGGTGTAACTTGTTGCTGTAATCATCTTACCAACTTCAAGTTTTTAGGATCCAATTGGAAGTCCAATTTCACAACAGGTACATTTTCAAAAATATATTCGTGTAACAAGTTTGCTGCTGTAACTTGTTGCTCTAATCAAGTTACTGACTACTCAACTTTTTAGGATCCAAGAGAAACTCCAATGCCACAAAAGGTGCCTTTTCCAAAACTTGATTGTTTAACTGCTTTGCTACTCCAACAAGTTGCTCTAATTACGTTACTGGCTACTCAACTTTTCAGGATCCAAGAGAAACTCCAATGCCACAATAGGTACCTTTTGCAAAACTTGTTGTTTAACTGCTTTGCTGTTGCAACCTGTTACAATGATGTTAATAACTACTTTTCAGCATCCAAGTGAAACTCTTTAATTCCTTGTTTGTTTAACTGGTTTGCTGTTCTAACTCCAAGTTGAGATGTTTTTCTAACTTCAACTTTTCGGAATCCAATTGGAACTTTAATGGAAAAAGAGGTTAGCCCAAGATCAAAGAGCGAGGTCCCCATGGACATTGTATCATCCCACAGTAGTGGCACCGGCCCAATCATGCATCATGAATTGCCAACTGTTGATGCTCTAGAAGCTAAACTATTGGTAGAAAGATATTGTGCTTCTGCACTTAGAGAAGAAGTTGACATGTTGAGGAAGCAAACAACACAATCACAAGAAGTACTCAAGACAACCATTAAATATTTGCTGGATTTCTAAACAAAGCAAGCTGAGACTGGCCGCATTGTTAAGGTCCTGAAGGAAAAAAGGAAATCAAATTCCCACTTGGTAAATCATAGTTGAAAGGTTTTTTCCATCGTTGAATAACCTTTGTGTTGTTTGTTCATGTAATAATTGTTTTTTGGTTTTAATTTGTTTTGAGCACGAGTCTGTATTAATTGATAAGACTCTAAGACATTGCATTTTGATTGTTGTGCCAGACCTACAAATATGCCAATCGGGTTGAATGTGCATTCAACAATAATAGTATAGATGGTCCTTAAGTGGCACGCATCTGAAAGGGCCAAGATGATGTACTAGCTTCGCTAAAAAAATGATGCTCTTCTAGCAAAAAAAAGTACAACGGCCTAGCTTATGTATGTTAGTTGATATTATTGATCCATATACTCTATAAGTGTTTATATGTCTGTTAGTTTTGTACATTATTGGTTGATTGACTCATTATTTTGAATCTTGAGACATCGCTTGTGTACATATCTAAATGGGAGTACACATTATGCTGCGTGTGACACTTGAGTTGTACATAAAGTGGTTTCAAATATTCGAATTCACCTTAAGATGGATTCTAGCTTCTGAATTTGAGTATCGGCATTTGTAAATCATATTCATATATGACAGTGGAATACATCTTTGTTGTGCTTTTGAAGATATATAAAAACACATAGAATGATTTGTAAAGATTTGTATAAGAATACAAAATGGATTCCAATTTAGTCGCCAGGGTAAATGTGGATGCTTATTGTCCCAAAATTCGAAAGAAGCGGCAAAATATCCAATCCCACGTCGGCTACCGAAGACAGTGTTTGGGACATGGAAATTACTGTCTACCCCTTACAAGGGCAATCCATCGTCCGATTTCCACTGCTCTCTATAGGGGTAGGTTAGTAACTACAATTAGATGTGACACGACCGCCTCTGAGCCCATTCAAACACGGTGGGCGCCAAACGTGGGCGGAAAAACACATTTGATTCAAGCTCATTCGAAAAACCTCTGGCCCCCCCTCCATTTCCCCATTCATACATGGTGGGCGGCAAAACAAACTCGACTCGACCGAAATAGATGTAGGCAAATATTTTCGATAGGGGCATGTTTGTAAATTCACTCATATGTGACACAACCGTCCTACTTGTAAGCCCCAATCATACACCGTGGGCGGCAACCGTGGGTGCCAGAACACCCTCTCCTCGCTCGAAATCGCCTTGGGAAAATATTGGGGAGATGCAAGATTACCGTCCTATCCCCAATTACGAGACGTCCAAATTTTAAACGGGGGCTAAGTTCATAACTTTCCCATATTTCAGACAGGCGCGTCCCAAAAACATGATTCCCCGTACCTCTCCCTCCATTTTCCCATTGATACACCATCCGCGCTAGAACACGATCCCCACACCAGCCTCCTCCGTCCGCCACCCCATCCATCGCCGTCGTCCTCCACCCCATCCATCACCGCCGTCCTCCACCATGCTGGAGAGCCTACCAAGACAGCGTCGTCAACTGCTAGAGATGGACGTTTGTCACCCATGATGACGGACCAGGAGCTTTGCATCACGTCCTCTCGCTTCATCGGCGCTATCATCCTCCTTGCCGGGGCCGCTCACATGAACTTCTCGTCCACCGCAACAGGACTTATCCCTTGATGCACCCGTCTACCATCACAGATCTGCTTCAAGGCCACCGACAGCCATCGCACCCCCAATGCCTACACGGTGCCGCAACAGAGGTGGTACTTCTTGTCCGCTCAACCTTTTGATCTCAACCAAAAAATAGACCGTAACTTGGTTACTGTACTTTCTTTTCAGCTATTAGAATTTAGTTCTTAGTTCAAAGCAAACAATGGTTACTAAATAGGATTTCCGCGGTTTGCAACTTCAAATCTGCCATGGCACAACTATAATAGGGTTTAATTGATCATGCTTAGGTTTTCCCCCCTTTTATGATCACTATACGATCATCATATGTGCTTCGTGTCCTAATAGCACTGGTCCACCCATCAAGCTAAACAAGCTTAGTTGTTCAAATACGAATATGATATTATTAAAATAGAGTCGTTTAATTGGTCATCTAAATGTTCCTAATTTAGTTTCAAAAAATGCATGTACGCCGCTCGGGTGTGGATCTACAGGGTGCCCATGATGGCAGCGGCCCACCCTGGGATTTTCGGTCGGCCCAGGCCCCGATTTCCCTTTCTTTTGCTGCACTTCTGATCTCTACTCGCCCCCAGCCGCCTGCCTCGCCGGCGACTTGCCGTCCCCGGACGGCATGACTCTAGGAGGAGACGCCGGACTAATAGGAGGTCAGGAGCCACTTGCCAACAACGTCACCGCTGCCCAGGCGTGCCACCATGCCTACCTTCCCAGTCCGTTCAGGGCTCAGGCATGTAACAACCACTAAGCCAACCTGATTTATCCTGAGATGCATCCTGAACACTCAGCAGCCACTCCTCATCACACATTTTCTAATTGATTCATTACTCATTAGGCAGGACTGTCATTAGGGTTTGTTGTGTACTGAGTGCTACCTACACTTAATGGTTCAGATGTATTTCAATAATCTTAGTACCTGTAAAGTTCACAGGGTTTCAAAATTCCGGCTCTAGGAACAGACACTAGTCATTTTGGATTGTTGATCATAGTTACATTGACCCATATTACTACTGCAGGCCAGGTTTGTTGACAGTTTTACTTGTCTTTCTCAATCATTCGATATGGTATCCAATTATTCATGTTGATTAGTAGCAAACAATAAGTGCTAGACCAACTTCTTGATTTAGATTTTGGATGGCCTCTTACTATAGTTACAGTTCTGTATACTTGTCCTAGTAAGCCCACTAGTAATGTTTGATTCACTACCTCTATGCTTGCGTTATCATATTTGTTGTCAATATTCTTTGAGGGTGGACCACCCTGTTTCAAATACTGGATCCGCAGACATGAGTGAATAGTATTTCTCTATGTGATCTCTTCCATCATGTGTGGGCAACGAACACTGCATTATATAGAAAGAAAGTGGCATATCCACCTTTTACATAGACTATGATCTTTTACATGGAATACAACCTGCCTACTTGCTTTGTGTCGCACTACCACCACTCCAACCATGAAGCTAAACATTATGCCACTCATAATTCCTTCGTTTATTTGTTCAAATATGAATTTGATATAATTCTAATGTTCCTACTTCAGTTTTGAAATGTGTGTCTGCCTATTATAGAGACATAAGAGGTTTGTATTTCTGTGTGTGGTCTGGTCAGCACGGTTGGGGTGAACTTTGTATACGCAGGGTGAGGGAGTCCCGGACTAGGGGTGTCTGGATAGCCGAACTATCATCTTCGGCCGGACTCCTGGACTATGAAGAGACAAGATTGAAGACTTCGTCCCGTGTCCGGATGGGACTTTCCTTGGCATGGAAGGCAAGCTTGGCGATACGGATATGTAGATCTCCTACCATTGTAACCGACTCTGTGTAACCCTAACCCTCTTTGGTGCTTGTATAAACCGGAGGGTTTTAGATGGTAAGACGAACAACAATCATACCATAGGCTAGCTTCTAGGGTTTAGCCTCTCTGATCTCGTGGTAGATCTACTCTTGTACTACCCATATCATCAATATCAATCAAGCAGGAGTAGGGTTTTACCTCCATCGAGAGGGCCCGAACCTGGGTAAAAACATCGTGTCCCTTGTCTCCTGTTACCATCCGCCTAGACGCACATTTCATGACCCCCTACCCGAGATCCACCGGTTTTGACACCGACATTGGTGCTTTCATTGAGAGTTCCTCTGTGTCATCATCTTTAGGCCCGATGGCTCCTCTGATCATCAACAACGATGCGGTCTAGGGTGAGACTTTTCTTCCCGGACAAATCTTCGTATTTGGCGGCTTTGTATTGCGGGCCAATTCGCTTGGCCATCTGGAGCAGATTGAAAGCTACACCCCTGGCCATCAGGTCAGATTTGGAAGTTTGAACTACACGGCTGACATCCACGGAGACTTGATCTTCGACGGGTTCGAGCCATAGCCAAGCGCGCCGCACTATCACGAGGGGCATGATCTAGCTCTGCCACCGGACAGTGCCCTGGAGGCCGCACCAGAGTCCGCTCCGGCCCTTAGCTCGGAGCCGACTGCGCCAATCGAGGACAGATGGCTGGACACCGCCTCGGGGGCTGCTATCTCTACGGCGATTGAGCCGAACACCAACCCTGTCCTTTGCGAGGCTTGTTACTCCAAGGTGCCGAACTCCTCTCTGGACTCGGACCCCCCCGTGCCCCTGCCAATCAAATCCGATTGGGCGCCGGTTATGGAGTTCACCGCCGCGGATATCTTTCAGCACTCGTCCTTTGGTGACATCCTGAATTCACTAAAGTCTCTCTCTTTATCAGGAGATCCCTGGCCGGACTATGGTCAGGAAGGTTGGGATGCGAACGACAAAGAAATTCAACCCACCCACCACCCACTTCGTAGCCACTGTCGATATTTAACCGACATGCTCGACTTCGACTCCGAAGACATCGACGGTATGGACGACGATGCAGGAGACGACCAAGAACCATCGCCTACAGGGCACTGGAAGGCCACCTCGTCATACGACATTTACATGGTGGACATCCCAAAAGATGGGAACGGTGACGGAACAACGGAGGATGACCCCTCCAAGAAACAGCCTAAGCGCCGGCGTCAGCGGCGCCGCTCTAAATCCCGCCACAACAAAAACGGTGATTCCGGCACAGGAGACAATAACACCCCGGACAGTGCCGAAGACAACTCCCTCCAGCAGGATTCAGTGCGGGAGGATGGAGAAGCCAGCCCTCATGAGAGAGCGGCAGGCAGAGAGGTAGAGGACGATAATTACATGCCTCCCTCCGAAGATGAGGCAAGCCTCAACGACGACGAATTTGTCGTGCCTGAGGATCCCATCAAACAAGAGCATTTCAAACGCAGGCTCATGGCCACAGCAAGCAGACTCAAGAAAAAGCAGCAGCAGCTTAGAGCTGACCAAGACCTGCTAGCCGACAGATGGACTGAAGTCCTTGCGGCCGAAGAGTATGAACTTGAACGCCCCTCCAAGAGCTAGCCAAAACGCAGGCTGCTACCCCGATTAAAGGAGGAAGCACCTAAACCTACATCTCCAGCGAATAATACGGCCGACCGGCTACCTCGTGGCCGCGGCAGAGAGGCCTTTCGGCCCTCCACTCAAGCTGCACCCCGGCGCCGCTCAAAAAATACCAAGACGCGCGAAAACGCGCCAGACCTGTGGGATATACTGGAGGACAAGGCAAGGCAAACAAGATCGATCTATGGATCGCGTGGGCGCCCCGCAATACATGATGATAGCCGTCACGCCGGATATGGCAATTCCGGCCAGGCCGAAAAGAGTAGACAAAGCTCATTTGAGCTGCGTCGTGAGATAGCCCAATACAGAGGCGCCGCACACCCACTATGCTTCACAGACGAAGTGATGGATCATCAAATCCCTGAGGGTTTCAAACCCGTAAACATTGAATCATACAATGGCACAACAGATCCTACGGTCTGGATCGAGGACTATCTCCTCCATATCCACATGGCCCGCGGTGATGATCTACACGCCACCAAGTACCTCCCACTCAAGCTTAAAGGACCAGCTCGGCATTGGCTTAATAGCTTGCCAGCGGAGTCAATTGGTTGTTGGGAAGATCTGGAAGCCGCATTCCTCGACAACTTCCAGGGCACCTATGTGCGACCACCAGACACTGATGACCCAAGCCACATAATTTAGCAGCCAGAAGATTCGGCCAGACAATTCTGGACACGGTTCCTAACCAAGAAAAATCAAATCATCGACTGTCCGGATCCAGAGGCCCTTGCAACCTTCAAACATAACATCCGCGACGAGTGGCTTGCCCGACACCTAGGATAGGAAAAGCCGAAATCCATGTCAGCCCTCACAACACTCATGACCCGCTTCTGCGCGGGAGAGGATAGCTGGCTAGCTCGTAGTAACAACATGACCAAGAGCCCTGGTAATTCAGATACCAAGGACAACAATGGCATGTCACATCGCAACAAGCACAAGTGCCGCATTAATGACGATAATATTGAGGATACGGCAGTCAATGCCGGATTCAGAGGCTCTAAACCCGGTCAGCGGAAAAAGCCGTTCAAAAGAAATACTCCGGCCTGTCCAATTTGGACCAAATACTCGATCGCTCGTGCTAGATACACGGCACCCCCGAAAAACCAGCCAACCACACCAACATGGATTGTTGAGTGTTCAAGCAGGTAGGCTAGCTAACTGCCGAAAACAATGACAAGGGGCTGCATAGCAATGACGAGGAGGAGCCCCGGCTGCAGAGCAATAGAGGACAGAAGGGCTTTCCCCCACAAGTGCGGATGGTGAACATGATCTACGCAACCCACATACCCAAACGGGAGCGGAAGCGTGCACTAAGGGACGTATATGCGATGGAGCCAGTCACCCCAAAGTTCAATCCGTGGTCCTCCTGCCCGATCACTTTTGATCGAAGGGACCACCCCACTAGCAGCCGTCATGGCAGATTCACCACATTGGTTCTAGACCCTATCATTGACGGATTTCACCTCACTAGAGTCCTGATGGACGGCGGCAGCAGCCCAAACCTACTTTATCAGGATACAATGCGCAAGATGGGCATAGACCCCTGAAGGATTAAACCCACAAAGACAACCTTTAAAGGCGTCATACCAGGTGTAGAGGCCAAGTGTACAGGCTCAGTTACACTTGAAGTGGTCTTCGGATCACCGGATAACTTCCGAAGCGAGGAATTAATCTTCGACATAGTCCCGTTCCGCAGCGGCTATCACGCACTACTCGGACGAACCGCATTTGCAAAGTTCAATGCGGTGCCACACTATGCATACCTCAAGCTCAAGATGCCAGGCCCTCGAGGAGTCATTACGGTCAACGGAAACACCGAACGCTCTCTCCGAACGGAGGAGCATACGGCAGCCCTTGCGGCGGAAGTACAAAGCAGCCTCTTAAGGCAATTCTCGAGTCCGGCTATTAAACGGCCGGACACCGTCAAGCGTGCCCGGAGTAACCAAAAACAAGACTGCCTCGCACGTTCCGAGCACGCGTAGCAATGTGGCCCCAACCCTAGCTCTCACGAAATTGCGAAACCAGTACTACGCATACATAATTACGCTCTGGAAATACCATGGGCATACGGGAGGGGCACGACCACGGCAGGCCCAGAATGCGGCTCAACCGCACCAAGGGCTCCCAATTGTGTCATTCTTCTTTTTTCTCTTACTTTGTGCACTCCTTTCTCAAGAAACCATGTCCGGCAGTAGAATTGCCGAACACACGATGCAACAGCCAGGGAAGCAGAAAGCTACGTCGAGTGTCCAGGTGGTCTCTATAACGAGTAGTATACTTGTTTTACACATCATCCCGCAGCTCGCTGCCTGGAGGGCGACATGTCAAATAGTCCCATCCCTTGCTTATCGCACTATTTGTATCATTCTGCTTTTACCGCAGCTTTTTTTGAATAAACAATGCATAGCTTTGTGCCTATTATTGCATTCCTTTTTCTATCTATATATGTTCACTTATGACATGTTGCACCCGTACGCTTTGGTACGGCCAAATACACCAGGGGCTTAAGTACCCCAAAATATGGTGTGATAAGTCCGAACACTTTCACAAGTGCGGCACCCCAAACTTATAGCATTATATGCATCGGCTCCGAATCATGTCTTGGGTCAATAGTTGGGTTTTCCCGGCTCCCATGTTTTGGTACCTTATGTTCCGTTATATCGGCTAAGGTAGCGCTGGGAAAACCACTATGATTGTGCCCCGGTTGAGCTGGGTTAAGCACCTCAGTGGAGAAAGCTAAAACTGACCGTCATGATAGGGCGAGAGCCGGTCGCTGTTCGAGAGGTTTTTCGAGTCCCTAAAGACTTATGCCTCGTAGAGCGAGGAGTCGGCTTTGTCCGGCCCAAGCGTGGATAGCGCCCCGAACTCGGTCTTCCGAATACTAGGGGCTTCGCCGAAATTTAAAATTATAGAATTCTATGGCTAAGTGAGAGTGTTCAAGCATTATAGTCCGGTTGCCTTGTTCGTTGCGTTGAGCGCCTCCCTCGAAGGACCCAAGAATGGGAAAAAAGAGCGCTCAGGTTTATCCCGAACACCCCAGCACTTGTGGCATGGGGGCAGAAGCCGACGACTCGCCATCTCTCAAATTTAATAAACGGCTGCACAGAAGGTAATATTTTAAATTCACAAGCGTTGCTTAGCGCATATGAACAAGTTTTCAAGCGTACAGGATAGCAAATGCGAGTTCACTCAAAAAATAAATCTTTGGAGCATTCACCCGCTATAAGGCAGGCACCCTTCAGGACGCCCGCATAATACATCTCGGGCTTGCGATACTCCCTGCCCGGCGGTGGAGCGTCCGTCACAAGCTTCTCAGCGTCCATCTTGCCCCAGTGCACTTTAGCACGGGCAACGGACCTACGGGCACCTTCGATACAGACAGAGTGCTTGACGACTTCAATCCATGGACAGGTGTCCACCAACCGCCGCACCAGCCCGAAGTAGCTCCCAGACATGGTTTCCTCGGGCCACAGCCGAACTATGAGGCCCTTCATGGCCTGTTCGGCCACCTTATGGAGCTCGACCAGCTGCTTCAGCTGGTCGCTCAGGGGCACCGGGTGTCCGACCTCAGCATACTGAGACCAGAACACCTTCTCCGTCGAGCTCCCATCCTTGGCCTGGTAGAATGCAGCGACGTCGGACACACTGCAGGGCAGATCTGCAAATACTCCTAGAGAGCTCCGGATTCAGGTAAGTAACAAGTGCTTCACTTTCACGTGCTTGCTTTGCATGAAGAATGCCTTACCCGTCGCTATCTTCTTTATTGCCTCAATTTCCTGGAGGGCTTTTTGGGCTTCGGCCTTAGCGGCTTTGGCGCTCTCAAGAGCCGAGGCGAGCTCGGACTCTCGAGTCTTTGAGTCATGCTCCAAACTCTCGTGTTTTTCCACGAGAGCCTGGAGGTCTTGCCGCACCTCCGCCACCTGCGCCTCCTGCTTCTGTCGCTCGGTGCATTCTGCGGCTGCATCGCTTTCGGCCCTGGACACCGCTTCCTTCAGGGTCGCCACCTCGTTCGTGGCCCCTGCAATTTTCACGTTATTCCTGTTATTTTTTGCAACCACATTTTTTATATACTCCCATAATGTATTACTTACCTTCCTTGTCCTCGAGCTGCTTCTTGGCAAGGCCGAGCTCGTTCTCGGACCACTCGAGGCTCTACTTCAATGCATTGACCTCCGCAGTCAGTGCGGCAGAGGTCAGCAGCGCAGCCTGCATTCCCATATTGACATACTTATGTTAGACTCCTGCGTACATCTTTTTAGATCCTCAATTCGGCTTTTCTTTCCGAATACCAAACTGAGCATCAGGGGCTACTGTCTATGCGGTAATATTGTTACATATCTTAAATACATACCTCAAAGCCTGTTAGAAGGCTGGCGCAGGCTTCAGTCAGCCCGCTATTGGCGGACTGAACTTTCTGGATCACCACACTCATAACAGTGCGGTGCTCCTCGTTGATGGAGGCGTTGTTAAGCGCCTCCAGCAAATTATCCGGTGCCTCCGATTGGACGGCGGTCACCGGTGTCGCAGTCTCGCCCTTCTTATGAAGGGGCCGCCTGCCGGACTCCGGAACCACTGAAGGTTCCGGTGCGGAGTCTGGCCCAGAGCCGGACTTAGAGCCCTTTGGGGTTTGATCCCCCTTGTGCCCAGACTCCGGGAGGTTGCCTTGCGGCGCCTCTAGGACCTCCTCCTCCTGGCTAGCCCCCTTTTGGGAGCCCACCTTGGCGTCATCCGCAGCGCGAGGAGAGGAGACGGCCGGAAGTGAAGTGCTATCCACATCCGATGGCGCCAGGGAGCCGCTTGTTGAAGTGTCGATCCCGTCCTTGGGTGGGCTGCAGGGTTATATTCGGTGTTAAGAGATTCTATGCGACAAACGAAACACCATGAGTCATTCTGGTATCCGGACACTTACGAAGTCGCCAGGGGCTTAGTCCTTGGTGGCCACTCCTCTTCATCATCGTCGGCGTTGGTGGAGTAGTCCGGAGGGAGGGTCCTTCCCTTCTTGGACCCTTCGGCCTCCCCCGTTGGGGCGGCCTTCCTTTTCTTCTCTCCCCCCGCCGGGGGAGAGGCCTCTTTTTCCTCCTCCTCGCCTTCGCGGGAAGAGTCCGCCTCAGAGTCATATCGGACGATGAGTCCGACAACACCTGGCGCCGGGAACTCTTTCGAGTTCCCGCGGCCTTCTTCTTGGCCTTCTTCTCCGGCACCACGTAAGGTGCCGGAACCAACAGCCCCGTCAATCCGGCGTCCGCTGGGTATTCTGGCAAGGGAGCCGGACAGTTAACCTGCCTGGACTTCTTTTGCCAGGCCTGTCAAAGGCAAGGGAGTTTAGATCCCGCATAGAGTCAAAATATGGAAAATAAATGTCCTGTAAAGGGTAAAATAGCTTACCTCATCGGCTTGATGTTGCGAGCTGAATCCGCGATCTTCGGTAGCGGATGCGGGAGCCTCGGCGCCCTTGAACAGCACCTTCCAGGCATCTTCGTACGTAGTGTCGAAGAGCCTGCTCAAGGTTTGGTGCTGTGCCGAATCAAACTCCCACAATCTGGAGGCCCGTTGTTGGCACGGGAGGATCCGGCGGATGAGCATGACCTGGACTATATTGACGAGCTTGATTTTCTTGTTCACAAGGTTTTGGACACAAGTTTGGAGTCCGGTCAGCTCTTCCGAATTACCCCATGTCAGGCCCTTCTCTTTCCGGGAGGTGAGCCATGTGGGGATGCCAAATCGGAACTCGGGGCCGCTGCCCATTCAGGGTCACGCGGCTCGGTGATGTAGAACCACCCCGATTGCCACCCTTTGATGGTTTCCACAAAGGAGCCCTCGAGCCATGTAACGTTGGGCATCTTGCCCACCATGGCGCCTCCACACTCCGCCTGCTGGCCCCCCACTATCTTTGGCTTGACATTGAAGGTCTTCAGCCATAAGCCAAAGTGGGGCTTGATACGGAGGAAGGCGTCGCACACGACGATGAACGCCGAGATGTTGAGGACGAAATTCGGGGCCAGATCGTGGAAATCCAGGCCGTAGTAGAACATGAGCCCCCGGACAAATGGGTGAAGTGGAAAACCTAGTCTGCGGAGGAAGTGGGTGAGAAACACCACCCTCTCATGGGGCCTGGGGGTGGGGATGAGCTACCCCTTGTCGGGGAGCCGATGCGCGATGTCGCTGGACAAGTATTCGGCCTTCCGCAGCCTCTTGATGTGCCCCTCCGTGGCGGTGGAGGCCATTCACTTGCCTCCCGCTCCGGACATGGCTGGGGAAGGTTGAGGCAAGATGTGCGGACTTGGGCGCTGGAGCTCAAGTGCACGGAAATGGATAAGCAAAGGAGGAAGAAGGCGTAGGTAAAAAGGGTGGATCCTTATCCCCTTATATGGACGGACGAAGCTATGCGTCCCCACCAGCCTGGTAAAACTCGCTTATCTCCCAAGCGCCGTAATCAATGGCGCGGTTGGGTTACCCACGCCCATATTGATGAGAATCCCGGAATAAGGGGACATGATCTCTGCTTTGACAAGACATGCCAAGGAAACCGCCTCGCTAAACGCGTTGAGGTGGGACAGTAAAAACGATTCCAATAAAGGCTTGGCCGTGGTGTGATGTCATGCCACGAAATATGTGAGAAGATTGTATTTATGTGAAAAAATTTCTCTCTACGGTGGTATGTGGAACTTATTTTGCAGAGCCGGACACTATCCTTGTGTCCAAAATCTTCTATGAAGTATTCGGAGGAGGAACCCGCCTTGCAATGCCGAAGACAATATGCGCGCCGGACTCGTCGTCATTGAAGCCTGGTTCAGGGGCTATTGAGGGAGTCCCGGACTAGGGGGTGTCCGGATAGCCGAACTATCATCTTCGGCCGGACTCCTGGACTATGAAGATACAAGATTGAGGACTTCGTCCCGTGTCCAGATGGGACTTTCCTTGGCGTGGAAGGCAAGCTTGGCGATACGGATATGTAGATCTCCTACCATTGTAACCGACTCTGTGTAACCCTAACCCTCTTTGGTGCTTATATAAACCGGAGGGTTTTAGTCCGTAGGACGAACAACAATCATACCATAGGCTAGCTTCTAGGGTTTAGCCTCTCTGATCTCGTGGTAGATCTACTCTCGTACTACCCATATCATCAATATCAATTAAGCAGGAGTAGGGTTTTACCTCCATCGAGAGGGCCCGAACCTGGGTAAAAACATCGTATCCCTTGTCTCCTGTTACCATACGCCTAGACGCACAGTTAGGGACCCCCTACCAGAGATCCGCCGTTTTGACACCGACACAGGGGTTTGTAGGGAGACACTCTTTGAGTTTAATTCGCAATGCATTCCATAGATAGTCTGACTACTTTTTATGTTTTCATGAATCTCAGATAGTGAACAACATCATAATGGTCATGAGCTTGTGCGCTTGAAAAGAATTAAGCAGAGCAATGCTATGGCTGTCAAACTTGGCATTAAGGGACTGAGATCCAGTCTGGATGCAATGCAATGCAAATGCTCTCCACATATAGATTTGTATTCAAAATACGATCCTAACAATGATTTTGAGCTAGAGGGAGACCTAAGTCAATGTAGCTCCCTAGTGGAGGAGTCAGAAGCAGATGCCCTATCTTATTCACCCATCAAGGTGCTTGCTCTAACTTTGCAAGGTTATATTGGTCGCACATATCTTGCAACGGATGCTTTGCATTGCTTCTACTTTGTTACACTGCCATTAGCTTAGTTTACACATCGTGTAGTGAATATGCCCTGCCTATCCATTTTCAATACATATTCCATCTGTCATCATACCATATTAATCCATTCAAATGTTGTTCTTGTGTATCAGACATTCAAAAGCAAGAGGGCAATTGCTGATCGCGGAGGAGCACAAACAAAGTATTTGGAAAAGGTAGTGACGCCTGATAAGTCAAATACCCATTAGGTGTAGCTGCAATATCACCAGACCTAGAAAACATGGCCACAACTCTAGCAGACTCTAGCCCTACTACACTGGCCATCTTTGATGCCCCAACTTAGCAGACCCCAACTGCAGCAAACAGTATGATGATGCCAGTTGACATACCACCAGCTCTATGACGCAAAACCCCCATTCCAGCAAAGAGCACACCAAATCCAGTTGGCAAATCCCTTTTAGAACGAGAGTGCCCCAATTGCAACAAATAGGACTTTTGTTTCACTTCTTCCTAGTTTAGAAGACGAAGCTTATATTGCTGTCAGGAACTTTGTGTGCATCTTTCCTTCATGGAAAGATCATACCAAAGACAAAGAACAATTTCCAATCTTCCTCCGCAACTTACGCCTAAGTAATGTACTAATGTTATTCATGGTAATTACTGCATACGTTTCTGCTAACAGAAGACACAAGATTTCATTTTTTTAAATAGGTGAGGACCAAATTGGATAGTCAAGACGAGCAAGGGTTGGCCGCGCTTTCCAAGCACTCATTGATGAAGTATCGTTCCTACCTGAGGCAAGCGCACTTCGATGGCAAGCCTCTAAATGAAATTTCTATAAAGTCTCCAGTGCTACATTCATTAGACAGTGACTGGAATAATCTTGTTACACATTGGTCTTGTCTGCAGCATAAGGTACTATTGGGGAACGTAGTAATTTCAAAAAATTTCCTACGCACACGCAAGATCATGGTGATGCATAGCAACGAGAGGGGAGAGTGTGTCCACGTACCCTCATAGACCATAAGCGGAAGCGTTAGGACAATGCGGTTGATGTAGTCGTACGTCTTCACGGCCCGACTGATCAAGCACCGAAACTACGACACCTCCGAGTTCTAGCACACGTTCAGCTCGATGACGTCCCTCGAACTCCGATCTAGCCGAGTGTCGAGGGAGAGTTCCATCAGCACGACGGCGTGGTTACTATCTTGATGTTCTATCGTCGCAGGGCTTCGCCTAAGCACCGCTACGATATTATCGAGGTGGACTATGGTGGAGGGGGGCACCGCACACGGCTAAGAGATCTAAGGGATCAATTGTTGTTGTCTAGGGTGCCCCCCTGCCCCCGTATATAAAGGAGCAAGGGAGGGGGTGGCCGGCCTAGGAGGAGGCACACCAAGGAGGAGTCCTACTCCCACCGGGAGTAGGATTCCCCCCCTTCCAAGTACTAGGAGTAGGAGTCAAGGAAAGGGGGAAGAGAAGAGAAGGAAGGAGGGGGCGCAGCCCCCCCCCCCCTAGTCCAATTCGGACTAGGCCTTGGGGGGCGCCCAACCTCTCCTCTCTCTTTCCCCTAAAGCCCAATAAGGCCCATATAATCCCCGGCGAATTCCCGTAACTCTCCGGTACTCCGAAAAATACCCGAATCACTCGGAACCTTTCCGAACTCCGAATATAGTCGTTCAATATATTGATCTTTACATCTCGACCATTTCGAGACTCTTCGTCATGTCCCCGATCTCATCCGGGACTCCGAACTCCTTCGGTACATCAAAACTCATAAACTCATAATATAACTGTCATCGAAACCTTAAGCGTGCGGACCCTACGGGTTCGAGAACTATGTAGACATGACCTAGAACTATTCTTGGTCAATAACCAATAGCGGAACATGGATGCTCATATTGGCTCCTACATATTCTATGAAGATCTTTATCGGTCAAACCGCATAACAACATACTTTGTTCCCTTTGTCATCGGTATGTTACTTGCCCGAGATTAGATCGTCGGTATCCAATACCTAGTTCAATCTCGTTACCGGCAAGTCTCTTTACTCGTTACGTAATGCATCATTCCGTAACTAACTCATTAGCTACATTGCTTGCAAGGCTTATAGTGATGTGCATTACCGAGAGGGCCCAGAGATACCTCTCCGACAATCGGAGTGACAAAACCTAATCTCGAAATACGCCAACCGAACATGTACCTTCGGAGACACCTGTAGTACTCCTTTATAATCATCCAGTTACGTTGTGACGTTTGGTAGCACCCAAAGTGTTCCTCCGGTAAACGGGAGTTGCATAATCTCATAGTTACAGGAACGTGTATAAGTCATGAAGAAAGCAATAACAATATACTAAACGATCAAGTGCTAGGCTAACAGAATGGATCATGTCAATCACATCATTCTCCTAATGATGTGATCCCGTTAATCAAATGACAACACATGTCTATGGTTAGGAAACATAACCATCTTTGATTAATGAGCTAGTCAAGTAGAGGCATACTAGTGACGTTATGTTTGTCTATGTATTCACACATGTATCATGTTTCCAGTTAATACAATTCTAGCATGAATAATAAACATTTATCATGAAATAAGGAAATAAATAATAACTTTATTATTGCCTCTAGGGCATATTTCCTTCAGTCTCCCAGTTGCACTAGAGTCAATAATCTAGTTCACATCGCCATGTGATTTAATACCAATATTCATATCTGTATATGATTAACACCCATAGTTCACATCTTCATGTGACCAACACCCAAAGGGTTTACTAGAGTCAATAATCTAGTTCACATCGCTATGTGATTAACACCCAAAGAGTACTAAGGTATGATCATGTTTTGCTCGTGAGAGAAGTTTTGTCAACGGGTCTGTCACATTCAGAGCCGTATGTATTTTGCAAATATTCTATGTCTACAATGCTCTGCACGGAGCTACTCTAGCTAATTGCTCCCACTTTCAATATGTATCCAGATTCAGACTTAGAGTCATCTGGATTGTTGTAAAAGCTTGCACCAATGTAACTCTTTACGACGGGCTCTTTTATCACCTCCATAATTGAGAAATATTTTCTTAGTCCTTACTAAGGATATTCTTGACCAATGTCCAGTGATCTACTCCTAGATCACTATTGTATTCCCTTACCAAAAACAAAACAAGGTATACAATAGGTCTGGTACATAGCATAGCATACTTTATAGAACCAATGACTGAGGCATAGGGAATGACTTTCATTCTCTTTTCTATTTTCTGCTGTGGTCGGGATTTGAGTCTTACTCAATTTCGTACCTTTGCAACACAGGCAAGAACTCTTTCTTTGACTGTTCCATTTTGAACTACTTCAAAATCTTGTCAAGGTATGTACTCATTGAAAATCTTATCAAGTGTCTTGATCTATCTCAATAGATCTTGATGCTCAATATGTAAGTAGCTTTGTCGAAGTCTTTCTTTGAAAAAAAACCCTTTCAAACACTCCTTTATGCTTTGCAGAAAAATTCTACATTATTTCCGATCAACAATATGTCATTCACATATACTTATCAGAAATATTGTAGTGCTCCCACTCACTTTCTTGTAAATACAGGCTTCACCGTAAGTCTGTATAAAACTATATGCTTTGATCAACTTATCAAAGCGTATATTCCAACTCTAAGATGCTTGCACCAGTCCATAGATGGATCGCTGGAGCTTGCACATTTTGTTAGCACCTTTAGGATTGACAAAACCTTCTGGTTGTATCATATACAACTCTTCTTTAATAAATCCATTAAGGAATGTAGTTTTGACATCCATTTGCCAAATTTCATAAAATTTGGCAATTGCTAACATGATTCGGACAGAGTTTTAAGCATCTATACGAGTGAGAAAATCTCATTGTATTCAACACCTTGAACTTTGTCAAAAACCTTTTTCGACAAGTCTAGCTTTGTAGATAGTAACACTACTATCAGCGTCCATCTTCCTCTTGAAGATCCATTTATTTTCTATGGCTTGCCGATCATCGGGCAAGTCCATCAAAGTCCACACTTTGTTCTCATACATGGATCCTATCTCAGATTTCATGGCCTCCAGCCATTTTGCGGAATCTGGGCTCATCATCGCTTCCTCATAGTTTGTAGGTTTATCATGGTCTAGTAACATGACTTTCAGAAAAGGATTACCGTACCACTCTGGTGCGGACCGTACTCTGGAAGACCTACGAGGTTCTGTAGTAACTTTATCTGAAGTTTCATGATCATCGTCATTAGCTTCCTCACTAATTGGTGTAAGAATCACTGGAACTGATTTCAGTGATGAACTATTTTCCAATTCGGGAGAAGGTACAGTTACCTCATCAAGTTCTACTTTCCTCCCACTCACTTCTTTCGAGAGAAACTCCTTCTCTAGAAAGGATCCATTTTTTAGCAACGAATATCTTGCCTTCGGATCTGTGATAGAAGGTGTACCCAACAATTTCCTTTGGGTATTCTATGAAGACGCACTTCTCCGATTTGGGTTTGAGCTTATCATGATGAAACTATTTCACATAAGCATCGCAGCCCCAAACTTTAGGAAACGACAACTTGGGTTTCTTGCTAAACCACAGTTCATATGGTGTCGTCTCAACGGATTTAGATGGTGCCCTTTTAACGTGAATGCAGCTGTCTCTAATGCATAACCCCAAAACAATAGTGGTAAATCAGTAAGAGACATCATAGATTGCACCATATCCAATAAAGTGCGGTTACGACGTTTGGACACACCATAACGTTGTGGTGTTCCAGGTGGCGTGAGCTGTGAAACTATTCCACATAGTTTTAATTGAAGACCAAACTCATAACTCAAATATTCGTCTCTACGATCAGATCACAGAAATTTTATTTTCTTGTTACAATGATTTTTCCACTTCACTCTGAAATTCTTTGAACCTTTCAACTATTTCAGACTTATGTTTCATCAAGTAGATATACCCATGTCTGCTTAAATCATCTTGTGAAGGTCAGAAAATAATGATACTTGCCACAAGCATCAACACTCATTGGATTGCATACATCGGTATGTATTATTTCCAATAAGTCAGTAGCTTGTTCCATTGTTCCGGAGAACGGAGTTTTAGTCATCTTGCCCAAAAGGCACGGTTCGCAAGCATCAAATGATTCATAACCAAGTGATTCCAAAAATCCATCTTTATGGAGTTTCTTCATGCGCTTTACACCGATATGACCCAAACGGCAGTGCCACAAATAAGTTGCACTATCATTATTAACTTTGCATCTTTTGGCATCAATATTTTAAATATGTGTATCACTACGATCGAGATCCAACAAACTATTTTCATTGGGTGTATAACCATCGAAGGTCTTATTCATGTAAACAGAATAACAATTATTCTTTAACTTCAAATGAATAATGGTATGGCAATAAACATGATCTTATCATATTTATGCTCAACGCAAACACCAAATAACATTCATTTAGGTTTAACACTAATCTCGAAAATATAGGGAGTGTGCGATGATGATAATATCAATCTTGGAACTACTTCCAACACTCATCGTCACTTCCCCTTCAACTAGTCTTAGTTTATTCTGTAACTCCTGTTTCAAGTTACTAATCTTAACAACCGAACAAGTATCAAATACTCAGGGGCTACTATAAACACTAGTAAGGCACACATCAATAACCTGTATATCAAATATACCCTTGTTCACTTTGCCATCCTTCTTATCCACCAAATATTCAGGGCATTTCCACTTCCATTGACCATTTCCTTTGCAGTGTAAGCACTAAGTTTCAGGCTTTGGTCCAGCTTTAGTCTTCTTCACGGGAGTGACAACTTGTTTTCGATTCTACTTGAAGTTTCCCTTTCTTTCCCTTTGCCCTTTTCTTGAAACTAGTGGTCTTGTCAATCATCAACACTTGATGCTCTTTCTTGATTTCTACCTTCGTCGATTTCAACATCACGAAGAGCTCGGGAATCGTTTTCGTCATCCCTTGCATACTATAGTTCATCACGAAGTTCTAGTAACTTAGTCATGGTGACTTGAGAATTCTGTCAATCACTATCATATCTGGAAGATTAACTCCCACTTGATTCAAGCGATTGAAGTACCCAGACAATTTGAGCACATGCTCACTAGTTGAGCGATTCTCCTCCATCTTTTAGCTATAGAACTTGTTCATATCTCTCAACTCGGGTATTTGCTTGAAATATTAACTTCAATTCCTAGAACATCTCATATGGTCCATGACGTTCAAAACATCTTTGAAATCCCGATTCTAAGCCGTTAAGCATGGTGCACTAAACTATCAAGTAGTCATCATATTGAGCTTAGCCAAACGTTCATAACGTCTGCATCTGCTCCTCCAATAGGTCTGTCACCTAGCGGTGCATTAAGGACATAATTCTTCTGTGCAGCAATGAGGATAAACCTCAGATCACGGATCCAATCCGCATCATTGCTACTAACATCTTTCAACACAATTTTCTCTAGGAACATATCAAAATAAACATATGAAAGCAACAACGCGAGCTATTGATCTACAACATAATTTGAAAAATACTACCAGGACTAAGTTCATGATAAATTTAAGTTCAATTAATCATATTACTTAAGAACTCCCACTTAGACAGACATCTCTCTAGTCATCTAAGTGATTACGTGATCCAAATCAACTAAACCATGTCCGATCATCATGTGAGATGGAGTAGTTTCAATGGTGAACATCACTATGTTGATCATATCTACTATATGATTCACATTCGACCTTTCGGTCTCCGTGTTCCGAGGCCATATCTGTATATGCTAGGCTCGTCAAGTTTAACCTGAGTATTCCGCGTGTGCAACTGTTTTGCACCCGTTGTATTTGAACATAGAGCCTATCGCACCCGATCATCACGTGGTGTCTCAGCACGAAGAACTTTCGTAATGGTGCATACTCAGGGAGAACACTTCTTGATAATTAGTCAGAGATCATCTTAAAATGCTACCGTCAAACAAAACAGAATAAGATGTAGAACAGATAAACATCATATGCAATCAAATTATGTGACATGATATGGCCATGATCATCTTGCGCCTTTGATCTCCATCTCCAAAGTACTGTCATGATCTCTATCTTCACCGTCACAACACCATGATCTTCATCATCTTGATCTATATCAATGTGTCGTCACATGTTCGTCTCGCCAACTATTGCTCTTGCAACTATTGCTATCGCATAGCGATAAAGTAAAGAAATTATTTGGCACTTGCATCTTTATGCAACAAAGAGACAACCATAGGGCTTCTGCCAATTGCCGATAACTTCAACAAAACATGATCATCTCATACAACAACTTATATCTTATCACGTCTTGGCCATATCACATCACAACATGCCCTGCAAAAACAAGTTAGACGTCCTCTACTTTGTTGTTGCAAATTTTACGTGGCTGCTACGGGCTTAGCAAGAACCGTTCTTACCTACGCATCAAAACCACAACGATAGTTTGTCAAGTTGGTGTTGTTTTAACCTTCGCAACAACCGGGCGTAGCCACACTCGGTTCAACAAAAGTTGGAGAAACTGACACCCGCTAGTCACCTGTGTGCAAAGCACGGCGGTAAAACCAGTCTCGCGTAAGCGTACGCGTAATGTCGGTCCGGGCCGCTTCATCCAACAATAGCGCCGAACCAAAGTATGACATACTGGTAAGTAGTATGACTTGTATCGCCCACAACTCACTTGTGTTCAACTCGTGCATATAACATCAACGCATAAAACCAGTCTCGGATACCACTGTTGGGGAACGTAATAATTTCAAAATATTTCCTACGCACACGCAAGATCATGGTGATGCATAGCAACGAGAGGGGAGAGTGTGTCCACGTACCCTCGTAGACCGTAAGCAGAAGCGTTAGAACAACGCGGTTGATGTAGTCGTACGTCTTCGCGGCCCGACCGATCAAGCACCGAAACTACGGCACCTCCGAGTTCTAGCACACGTTCAGCTCGATGACGTCCCTCGAACTCCGATCCATCCAAGTGTCGAGGGAGATTTCCGTCAGCACGACGGCGTGGTTACGATCTTGATGTTCTACCGTCGCAGGGCTTCGCCTAAGCACCGCTACGATATTATCGAGGTGGACTATGGTGGAGGGGGGCACCGCACACGGCTAAGAGATCCAAGGGATCAATTGTTGTTGTCTAGGGTGCCCCCTGCCCCCGTATATAAAGGAGCAAGGGAGGGGGTGGCCGGCCTAGGAGGAGGCGCACCAAGGAGGAGTCCTACTCCCACCGGGAGTAGGATTCCCCCCCCCCCTTCCAAGTAGTAGGAGTAGGAGTCAAGGAAAGGGGGAAGAGAAGAGAAGGAAGGAGGGGGTGCAGCCCCTCCCCCTAGTCCAATTCGGACTAGGCCTTGGAGGGGCTCCCAACCTCTCCTCTCTCTTTCCCTAAAGCCCAATAAGGCCCATATACTCCCCGGCGAATTTCCGTAACTCTCCGTACTCCGGAAAATACCCGAATCACTCGGAACCTTTCCGAACTCCGAATATAGTCGTCCAATATATCGATCTTTACGTCTCAACCATTTCGAGACTCCTCATCATGTTCCCGATCTCATCCGGGACACCGAACTCCTTCGGTACATCAAAACTCATAAACTCATAATATAACTGTCATCGAAACCTTAAGCGCGCGGACCCTACGGGTTCGAGAACTATGTAGACATGACCTAGAACTATTCTTGGTCAATAACCAATAGCGGAACCTGGATGCCCATATTGGCTCCTACATATTCTACGAAGATCTTTATCTTTCAAACCACATAACAACATACTTTGTTCCCTTTGTCATCGGTATGTTATTTGCCCGAGATTCGATCGTCGGTATCCAATACCTAGTTCAATCTCGTTATCGATAAGTCTCTTTACTCGTTACGTAATGCATCATTCCATAACTAACTCATTAGCTACATTGCTTGCAAGGCTTATAGTGATGTGCATTACCGAGAGGGCCCAGAGATACCTCTCTGAAAATCGGAGTGACAAAACCTAATCTCGAAATACGCCAACCCAACATGTACCTTCGGAGACACCTGTAGTACTCCTTTGTAATCACCCAGTTACGTTGTGACGTTTGGTAGCACCCAAAGTGTTCCTCCGGTAAACGGGAGTTGCATAATCTCATAGTTACAGGAACGTGTATAAGTCATGAATAAAGCAATAGCAATATACTAAACGATCAAGTGCTAGGCTAACGGAATGGGTCATGTCAATCACATCATTCTCCTAATGATGTGATCCTGTTAATCAAATGACAACACATGTCTATGGTTAGGAAACATAACCATCTTTGATTAATGAGCTAGTCAAGTAGAGGTATACTAGTGACGTTATGTTTGTCTATGTATTCACACATGTATCATGTTTCCGGTTAATACAATTCTAGCATGAATAATAAACATTTATCATGAAATAAGGAAATAAATAATAACTTTATTATTGCCTCTAGGGCATATTTCCTTCAGGTACTGTCTATGATATCCCATCACAATTTGAACTACATTTCTGCATGTGCCTTAACCTCTCACTTGTACGAAAACTGTTTGCAGAAGAACATTCATTCTCAAGGCCACAGAATCTCGCAACTATACTACACACTACATTTCTCTTGTGAGTACCTCTTGCCCTGTATGACCATACTTACATTCATAGCTGGTTGATTGTGTAGCATCATTGCACATGTTAGCCTCGTTATCCTCCATTTGGTGGACATTATATGATCTGTATCGTCTCTTAAATAAATTTAGAATAAACCCAATGCTTTTGAAGAGGCTTAGCTCTGCAGTCCTCTTGTAAGGACCGAATGTCGTCTATCACTGTACTTACATTAACTACTACTCCCTCTGTCCCATAATATAAGAGCATTTTGTACAGTACATGATACGTCTCCAACGTATCTATAATTTATGAAGTATTCATGCTATTTTGTTATCATTCTTGGATGTTTTACAACCATTTTGTAGGAAATTTGTATCATTTTTTGGAATAACATATTGACCTAGTGCCCAGTGCCAGTTGCAGTTTTTTGCTTGTTTTTTTACATTGCAAGAAATCAATGTCAAACGGAGTCCAAACATCGCGAAACTTTTTGTGGTTTTTTTGTGGATCAGAAGACATCCAATGGGCCAGAGGAGCACCTAGTGGGTTCCCCGAGGGAGCACAACCCACCAGGGCGCGCCAGGGCCCCAGGCGCGCCCAAGTGTGTTGTGCCCACCTCGGTGGCCTCCCGCTCCCCCCTCATCGCCCTATAAATCATAAAATATTCCAAAAACCTTTGGGGCAACCCTAGATTGTAAGTTCCGCTGCCGCAAGCCTCTATATCCAAGAAAACCAATCTAGACCCCGCTCCGGTACCCTTCCGGAGAGGGAGATCATCATCGGTGGCCATCTTCATCATCCCTGTGACCACCATGATGAGGAGGGAGTAGTCCATCCTCGGGGCTAAGGGTTTGTAATAGTAGCTATGTGTTTAATCTTTCTCTTTCTCGTGTTCTTGATGGCACAATCTTGATGTATCGGGGGCTTTGTTACTATAGTTGGATCATATGGTGCTTTCCCCTCTCTATCTTGTGATGAATTGAGTTTTCCCTTTGATATTTCATTTTATCGGATTGAATACTTTTATGTATTTGAGAACACTTCATGTATGTCTTTCTATGAATACCCATGCTGACAATGGGGTATCGTATTAATTCACTTGATATATGTTTTGGCACTCAACTTGTGGATTCCCGTGGTGACATTGGGGTAATCTATGCATAGGGGTTGATGCACGTTCTTGTCTTTGTTTCTCCGATAGAAATTTTGGGGCACTCTTTGAGGTTCTTTGTGTTGTATTGAATATTATGAATCTGAATTTTCTTTGGTGTCATTTTAGTATGGACTCTTGGATAGATCGATCGGAAAGAATAGCTTTGAGGTGGTTTCCTACCCTACAGACAATTTATTCTTCTGTTCTCCGCTATGTAAGAACTTTGGAGTGATTCTTCATCGCACGGGAGGGATGTTTATATGATCCAATTATATTAGCATTGTTGAGAGATTGCACTAGTGAAAGTACGGACCTTAGGCCTCTTTTTCAAGCATTGCAATACCGTTTGTGCTCCGTTTTATCAATTGCTAACTTTTTGTTTTTTATTTTCATAATATAAAAATATATTTCTACCATCCATATTACACTTTTATCACCATCTCTTCACCGAACTAGTGCACCTATACAATTTTCCATTGTATTTGGTGTGTTGGGGACACAAGAGATTTCTTGTATTTGGTTGCTGGGTTGTTTGAGAGAGACTATCTTCATCCTATGTCTCCCACGGATTGATGAACCTTAGGTCATCCACTTGAGGGAAAATTGCTACTGTCCTACAAAAGTCTGCGCTTGGAGGCCCAACACGAGTCTACAAGATTAAAGTTGCGTAGTAGACATCAAGCTCTTTTCTAGCACCGTTGCCAAGGAGGTGAGTGCATGAAGGTATATCTTTAGATGTTGCAATCGAATATTATAGTTTCTTGTTTTATCACTAATTTGGTTTTATAATAGAAAACTACAAAAAAATGGAGATTGGGTTACCTCAGGTTGTTCTTTATCTTTATAAAATCTATCTTGAGAATAAGGATTTCGATAATTGTGCTCAACTGCTAGCAAAAGAATTCAACAAAATTTATGGCATAAAAACGTTGGATGATGGGCATGATTGCAATATTGTTAGTATGAATTCTTTGAATATCCAAAATGCCAATGATTATTGCACTAGTCATGAGAAAAATGTTTCATATAAGCATGTAAATTTTTGTGGAGTGGAATGACTTTGTGAAGATGTGCCTTATAGGGAAGATAGATTTTTTAAGAAGCATAAGCATTGTAGAACCAATTTTTTGCTCAAAGTGGTAGATGCATTTGCTACAAAATTATGCTCTCTTTGTCCTATTACTTGTGAACTTTGCAATAAAGTTGGTCACCTTAATTTCCAATGCATGCTTCTTCATGATCCAATCGTGTCCAAATATTGCAATTACTTGATCACCCTTGAACTTTATAATGAGCTATGTATATTTTGCGGGAGTGAAGAATTGACACATAAAAATAGTTGATTTGAAGTATTCACTCTCAAGGACGACATTGAAACTACTCTAGAAAATATCTATATGTTTTGCATGGTAAATTGCAATGAGAATGCTTATATTGCCACCTATAGAAAGATGGGGAAACCAATAGAACATAAAAGGAACACTAATGAAAGGGTAAATATTTCCACTTTCCCTTCTATTGTATCTCATGATGAAATAGGTGACGAGGAGGAGCTCCCTTTTCAACCAATCTCATCAATAAGAAGGTTGAAAAAATTAATTAAACCCACACATGATGTGGTGAAGAAGAAAAATAAGAAAGAATAGAAGTAAAAAGGTATCTCTCCCAAATAATGTTGCTCCTATTATTGTTGTGCCTCGTGAGAATGAATCAAAAATAATTGTGGAAGATGATGCACTTGATGATGATATTGCTTCTATGTCTTATGGCACAATGTTCGAGAGCACTATTGATGATGATTTTGTTATGCTTATTACTTGTTGTGATGATTATGATTGGGAATATAATGGTGCTTCTTATAATCTTGGAAATCTTTTTGGCACCAACTTGGTAAATTATGATGATATCAATTGTTATACCGTTGGTGCTATTCATACTATTAATGATGAGAGTGATAATGCTTATGATATGCCAAGCCACAAGCTTGGGGATGCTATGTTTGATCGGAATGACATGTTTGAGAATTTATTTGCTGCAACTAATGTTTGTCCCAAGCTTGGGGATAATATGCTTACTGAAGATGATCTTTTTAGTCCCCTTACTTCGAACGATCAAATTTGCTATGATGATTGCATGCCTCCTATCTATGATGAGAACAAAGTTGCTACTTATGATGATTATTGTGATGATAATTATGCTATGAAAAGTAGTGATAACTATGGTCATAATTTTGAATATCCTTTTTCTGAACATTACTCTTTTAGTGTGGAAATATTTTTTAGCATTCGTGTTTCATATGATACTCCCACTATTGTGAATGAGAATAAAATTGCTTATATGGAGAGTAATAAATTTTCTATGCTTTTGGATCATGAAAAGAATGCTTTATGTGATGGTTATATTGATGAATATATTCATGATGCTACTAAAAATTATTATGGGAGAGGAACTTATGATTCGTGACGCTCTCTTTATGTTTCAATTTTTATCTTTTATACGAGCATCATTGAAGTCATCATGCCTAGCTAAAAGGCATTAAAGAAAAGCGCTTGTTGGGAGACAACCCAACACTTTTACCTACTGTTTTTGGGTGTTAACGTGATTATGCTACTGTATTAATCATGTTTTATTGCTTTTGTTTCAATAAAGTGCCAAGTAAAGCCTTTGGGATAGTGTGGATGATTGTTGACTTGAACCTGTGCAAAAACAGAAATTATTGCGCTCATTCCAGGAATTTTCAAAATTCACTGGAACATGCTTTTGATCTGATTTTTTTACAGGTGATAGATATACAAATTCCACATCAAAAGCATAATTATCATCACCTGTAAAAAAATCACTGGAACATGCTTTTGACCTGATTTTTTTACAGGTGATAGATATACAAATTTTTCTGAATTTTTGGAGTTACAGAAATATGGTCGGAGTACAGATTACTTCAGACTGTTCTGTTTTTGACAGATTCTGTTTTCAATGCATAGTTTGCTTGTTATCTAGTTTATATGGCTTATATTTCCCAATATACATTGTGAAAATGATATGCTACAGTAGGTATTGTGTGGAAAAAGTTATGAATCTTGTCTTTGATAGTACCGAAGTGAAATGGTTTGCTATTTATCATACTAACCTATCTCACAAAGTTCCATTAAGTTTTGTGTGATTGAAGTTTTCAAGTTTTGGGTGAGATATCGATATGAGGAGAATAAGGAGTGACAAGAACCTAAGATTGGGGATTCCCATGGCACCTCAAGGTAATATTCTAGGAATATCCAAGCAACTAAGCTTGGGGATGCCCCGGAAGGCATCCCCTCTTTCGTGTTTTTGATGATTGAAGCTGCCGAACATGAAGATCTGTCCGGGGAGAAAAGTCTCACCCTGGACCGTGTTGTTGACGATTGAAGGAGCCATCAAGCCTTGCAGCGACGACACAAAGGAACTCTCAATGAAAGCACCAATGTCGGTGTCAAAACCGGCGGATCTCGGGTAGGGGGTCCCAATCTGTGCGTCTTAGGCTAATGGTAACAAGAGGCAAGGGACACAATGTTTACCCAGGTTCGGGCCCTCTCGATGGAGGTAAAACCCTACTTCCTGCTTGATTGATATTGATGATATGAGTAGTACAAGAGTTGATCTACCACGAGATCGTAGAGGCTAAACCCTAGAAGCTAGCCTATGATGATTATGATTGTGATCGTACCTCTAAGGACCAACCTCTCCGGTTTATATAGACACCGGAGAGGGCTAGGGTTTACATGGAGTCAGTTAAAAAGAAGTCAATATAATATCCGGATCGCCAAGCTTGTCTTCCATGCATAGGAGAGTCCCATCCGAACACGGAACGGAGTCTTGAGTCTTGTATCTTCACGCTCCAATAGTCCAGACAAAGTATATAGTCCGGCTGTCCGGATACCCCCTAATCTAGGACTCCCTCAGTAGCCCCTGAACCAGGCTTCAACGACGATGAGTCTGGCGTGCAGTTTTGTCTTCGGCATTGCAAGGCGGGTTCCATCTCCGAATACCCAAAGTACTTATCGAACACTTAGACCGTGTCCGGATCAGCAAGATGATCTTCACATACCACTATAGAGAGGATGATATTTAACAAAATATAACCTACGGACAACTTTAGACAAAGTGACATGACTCCCCGGCCGGGTCATTATTCGAACCGTTTTTCCATAACCAGTCGTAGCGCATATTGCGAGGCGGTTTCCTTGGCACGTCTTGTCACAGCAGAGATCATGTCCCCTTATTACGGGATTTCCATCAATACGGGTGTGGGTAACCCAACCGCGCAATCAATCGTGGCGTTTGAGAAATAAGCAATTCTGAACGGGAAAGTGGGGAGGCGCATCGTCCGTTGCATCTATAAAGGGATAAGGATTCCCCATTTTCACCCACGCCTTCTTCCTCCTCTGCTTATCCATTCCCACACCCTCGAGCTCCAGCACCCTAGTTCATGCCTTCTCCGCATAGCCGAACATGTCCGGAGCGGGAGGCAAGTGGGTGGCCTCCATCGTGAAGGAGGAGCATATCGCGAAGCTCCGGGAGGCCGGGTACATTGTGCACCGGCTGCCGAACAAGGGGAAGGTTAATCCAACTCCGGAACCCCATGTGAGGGTCGTATTTCTCGCCCACTTCATGTGTGGATTGGGATTTCCACTCCATCCCTTCGTCCGCGGGCTCATGTTCTACTACGGGCTAGATTTCCATGATCTAGCTCCAAATTTCGTCCTCAACATCTCAGCGTTTATCGTCATGTGCGAGGCCTTCCTCCGCATTAGGCCTCACTTCGGCCTATGGTTACGAATCTTCTACGTGAAGCCGAAGATCGTGAGCGGCCAGCAAGTGGAGTGCGGAGGCTCCATGGTGGGCAAGATGCCCCACGTCACCTGGCTTGACGGCGCCTTCGCGGAGACCATGAAAGGGTGGCAATCGGGGTGGTTCTACATCACCGAGCCGCGCAACGCGAACTGGGCGGCGGCCCCCGAATTCCGATCTAGAGCCCCCATGCGGCTCACCTCCTGGGAAAGGAAGGGCCTGGCCTGGGGCAAACCTGCAGAGCTGACCGGACTCCTGAACTGCATCAAGAATATGAAGGACAAGAAAATCAAGCTTATCAACATGGTCCAGGTCATGCTTGTCCACCGGATTCTTCCATGCCAAAGACGGGCTTTTAATCTGTGGGAGTTCGTCCTGGCCGAACACCAGATGCTTCAAAAGCTCTACGGCATGACGCACAAAGGCGCTTGGAAGGCACTGTTCAAGGCCTCCGAAGTACCTCCTCCTACATCCAAGGATCGCGGACTTCATGCCGCGCGGCCCCCGCGTCAGGTGAGTTTTCTAACTTCCACCGGATTCAGTTCTTCCCAATGTACTCATGGGGGAATCTTAAGTCATTGTGTGCATTTGGTCAGGAGTATGTGGAGATAGTGGAGCGGATTGACTATCCGGCTCCACTGCCAGAAGGCCCGACGGATGCTCTCCTTACGGAGATGCTAGTCCCAGCGCCCTACAAGGCGCCGGAGAAGAAGGCCGAAAAGAAGGCTAGGAGGGGGAGGATAGGAAGAGGAATGCCGCCCCGGAGGGGGAGGCTAGGACGCTCAAGAAGGGAAAGGCGACCCTTCCAGATTACTTTGCCACTGCCGCCTATAGCGAGGAGGACTGGCTGCCTAGTGGGAAGCCCCTAGTAAGATCGTAAGTATCCGCACTCTATTGTACTTCAGTGCGACTTTGCTTCATGGTCTTGTTATAACGCTGAACATATATGCAGTCCGGTCAGGGTCCATCCCGAGGTATCGTCTTCGGATGGGTCCTTGAGTGATTCGGTGATGAACTCGCTCCCGACGTCCACTACTCCTCAGCCTCCAGATGACATGGAGATGTTATCCCAAAGGCTCCCAGAGCAGGGGGAGGTGATTCTCGAGACACCCCAAGGCGGAATTCCAGATGCCGGACACGCGGGGTACGAGATCCCCGTGGATCGGGCCGATGAGAGCCGCAGCAAGCTAGGATCTCGGCCGGATACTGTTCCGGAACCTCCAATGGTTCCGGACTCGGGCGGGCAGCCCCTCGTTAGGGAGGGCGAGCCATCCGTGTCGAAGACTTCCATTACGGCCGAGGCGTCTGATAGTCTGCTGGAAGCGCTTTGCAGCGCTTCCATGGATGAAGCGCACCGTACTCTTATGAGTGCGGTGATTCAGAAGGTTCTGTCCGCCAAGAGCGGACTAACCGAAGCTTGCACCAGCCTCCTGACAGGCTTTGAGGTAAGTAATAAAAATGTGTGAAATTACCACCCGATAGGTAGTAGCCCCTAATACTCTGTTTCGTGTTCAGAAAGAAAAGCCAAACGGAGGGTCAATTATAATCCGCGGGAATCTAATAGAAAGTGTGCATGTGAATAAGCAGGATGTGCTACTTGCCGCTGCTGTCCGCATAGCCGAGGTCGCCAGACTAAAATGGGACCTGGAGCAGGCGCAGGGAGAGCTCGGCCTCACGAAGAGGCAGCTCGAAGAGAACAAAGGTGAGTGATACCCCGTTCGCATATAATGAAGGATAGACGAAATTGTTTATTCTAACGACAAAGCGTCATGACTTTTTGTAACAGGGGCCACCACCGAAGTGGCATCTCTGAAGAAAGCGCTATCCGAGGCTGAGGACAAGGCGGCTCTGGAGTGCAAGGAGTGCGAGAAGCAAGATGCTAGAGTGGGCGAGGTATAGCAAGAGCTCCAGGAGCTCGGCAAAAAGTTCGAGTCCTTGGAGCATGATCTTAAGATGAAAGAGACTGAGCTTGCGAAGGCCCTTGCGAGTGTGAAATACGCCAAGGCTAAAGCCGAAAAGGCACAGCAAGAAATCCAGGCGGCCAAGAAGATAGCGGCGGGTAAGACATTCTTTATGCAAAGCAAGCATGTGGAGGAGGTGTTTCTTTTACTTACCCGAATTCGGAGCTCTCCAGGGGCATTCGCAGATCTGCCATGCAGCATATCAGATGCCGCGGAGTTCAATCGTGCCGAGGAGGGGAGCTCGACGGAGAAGCTGTTCTGGTCCCAGTATGTTGGGGCCGAACACCCAATGCCTCTGAGTGACTAACTGAAGCAGTTGGTTGAACTCCACAGGGCGGCTGAAGTGGCTATGAAAGATTTCATAGTCCGGATGTGGCCTGGTGAGCCCCTACCCACTAGCTACTTCGGCCTGATCAAGCAGATGGTGAATGCCTGTCTGCGGCTTGAAGTGATCAAGTGATCCGTTTGCATTGAGGGTGCCCGCTGGGCCTTTGCCCGTGCGAAGGTGCATTGGGGCAAGCTGGATGCGGAGAAGCTGGTGAAGGACGGGCCGCCGGAGGGCAAGGCGCATCACTGTCCCGAGAAATATTACAATGGCGTTATGAAGGACGCTTGTCTCGTGGCTGAAGAATGTACCAAGAACACGATCTTTGAATGAATGTACTTCTGTTGTTTTTGTAATATAAAGACGAAGTTACTTGCGCTGTGTAGCCCTTTTTGATTTAAAATATTACCTTTTGTGCGGCTGTTTATAGAATTCTGAAAGTAGGCCAGTCGTTGGCTTCCGCCCCCGCGTAACTAGTACCGGGGTGTTCCTGAAAACCCGGATACTTTTTATCCAAATTTTTGGTCCCTTAAGGAGGTATCCGGCGCAGCGAACAAGGTAATCGGACTACTCGGCTTTATAACTTTCACTTAGCCATAGAAGTCTATATTCGGCGAAACCCCTAGATTCGGAAAGCCGAATTGGGGCGCTATATACGCCTAAATCGGACGAAGCCGATTCCTCGCCTAAAGCAGAAAAATTCTTTAAGGATTTTAAGACCTCTCGAACAGCGACCAGCTCTCGCTGCATCATGCCGGTTAGTTTTCGGCTTTCTCTGCTGAGGTGCTCGTCCAGAAGAATCGGGACACAATCGCAGTAGTTCTCCCTGCGCTACCTTAGCCGATATAAAGAAACGTAAGGTACCAAAACATGGGAGCCGGGCAAACCCAACTATTGACCCAAGATGTGATTCGGAGCTGATGCATATAGTGCTATAAGTTCGGGGTGCCGCACTGTTGAAAGTGTTCGGACTTGTTTTGCCATATTATGAGGCGCCATAAGAAGCCCCTGGCAAACTAATCGTACCAAGGTGTACGGATGCAATATTAAATAAACATTTGTAAGAAAAAAATGCTCAAATAGGAATAATAAGCTGACGCTGTATATGATCTCCCATTGATGAATAATACGTTTAAGCGTATGTTTACAATAGGTGCGTTTAAGCAGAAGTAAATAGGACTATTTAACATGTCCTATCCAAGGGCAGGCTGCATGTAGGTATATAAAACAGGTATAACGATCATGAACAGATTCCACCTGGGTATTTCCTTTTGTGCGCAAAGCCTGTTGCCTCCTTGGTTTTCTCTCCTGCGTAAGTCCGACAATCCGGCTCTTCTGAAGAGGCTGCCCTAAAGCAGTGTCCTGAAAGATAAAAATGGAGGGTTATGAAAGTATGTTGCGGTGATACCGCACTGTTGACTTAGTCACTGCTGCGCCTCCGCCTATGCCCATGGTATTTTGAGTGCGTAATTGTGTACGTGTGGCATGAATGCTGCTTTGATGGGGCTTGAGCGGAGGCCGGACTACTAGTCGCGCTCTTGGCGTGCCTGTTGATCCTGTTGCGGGGTGCTCCGGACTCGATTGACGGTGCTCGAGGTTGTCGTCGCCGGATTGGTGGTTTGTCGGAGGAGGCCGCATTGTACTTCCGCCGCGAGGGCTGCAGTATGCTCTTCTGTACGAAGAGAGCGGTCCATGTTTCCGTTGACTGTTATGACCCCGCGCGGTCCTGGCATCTTGAGCTTGAGGTATGCATAGTGTGGTACCGCATTGAATCTAGCAAATGCGGTTCGTCCAAGCAGTGTGTGGTAACCACTACGGAAAGGGACGATATCGGAGATTAACTATTCGCTTCGGAAGTTATCCGGAGATCCAAGACCACTCTAGGAATTACACCTTTAAAGGTGGTTTGGTGGGCTTGATCCTTGAGGGGTCGATGCCTATTTTGCACACTGTGTCCTGATAAAGCAGGTTCAGGCTGCTGCCGCCGTCCATAAGGACTCGCGTGAGGTGGAATCCGTTGATGATTGGGTCTAGGACCAATGCGGCTAAACCGCCGTGACGGATGCTGGTAGGATGATCCCTAGGATCAAAGGTGATCGGACAAATTGACCATGGGTTGAATTTGGGGGCGACTGGCTCCATCGCATAGACGTCCCGTAGTGCTCGCTTCAGTTCCCTCTTGGGAATGTGGGTGGCATAGATCATGTTGACCGTTTTCACCTGGGGAGGAAATTTCTTCTGTCCCCCCGTGTTTGGACGCCGGGGCTCCTCGTCATCGTCACTGTGCAGCCCCTTGTCCTTGTTTTCGGCGTTTATATTTCCAGCCTGCTTGAACACCTAGCAGTCTCTATTGGTGTGGTTTGCTGGTTTGTCCAGGGTGCCATGAATTTGGCACGAGCGTTCCAGTATGCGGTCTAGACTGGACGGTCCCTGATTGTTTCTTTTGAACGGCTTTTTTCGCTGACCGGATTTGGATCCGCTGAATCCAGCATTGAATGTCGTGTCTTCAGCGTTGTCGCCGTTGTTCCGTCGCTTATGCCTGTTGTGTCGTGGCTTGCCGTTATTGTCATGGACATCTGAGGTGACTGAATGTGGCGTGGTGCTACTGCGAGCCAACCAGCTGTCCTCGCCCGTGCAAAGGCGGGTCATTAGTGTCGTGAGTGCTGCCATGGACTTGGGTTTTTCTGGCCAAGGTGTCGGGCAAGCCACTCGTTGCGGATATTATGCTTAAAGGCCGCTAGGGCTTCGGCGTCCGGACAATCAACTATTTGGTTCTTTTTAGTTAGGAACCGATTCTAGAATTTCCTGGCTGACTCTCCAGGCTGTTGAGTAATGTGGCTCAAGTTATCGGCGTCCAGTGGTCGCACGTGTGTGCCCTAGAAGTTGTCGAGGAACGTGTCTTCCAGGTTTTCCCAACTTCCAATGGAATTTGCCGACAGACTGTTTAACCAATGCCGGGCAGGTCCTTTGAGCTTAAGGGGAAGATACTTGATGGCATGTAGATCGTCTCCATGGGCCATGTGGACGTGGAGAAGGAAATCTTAGATCCATATTGCGGGGTCTGTTGTGCCATCGTATGATTTGATGTTTATGGGTTTGAACCCTTCTGGGAATTCATGATCCATCACTTTGTCAGTGAAGGAGAGGGGGTGTGTGGCGCCTCTATGTCGGGCTATGTTGCTACGCAGTTCGAATGGGTCTGGGTGGCTGTATTCGGCCCGGCCAGACTTGTTGATAGTGTATCCGGCGTGACGATCATCGTCGCGTGTTTGGGCGCGCCCTCACGATCCGTAGATCGATCTTGGCTATCCTACTTTGTTTGCCAGTATATCTTGCAGGTCTTTCCTATTGCCCCGAGCCATGGTGTATTGGCGTGGGGGCGTGGGCTGGTATTCGGGCTGATATGCCGTTTTATCCCAGCCACGGGGTGGCCGGTCAGTCGCGTGGCGCTCGAGTCCATATTCCTCAGTTGCCAGGACTTCGGTCCATCTGTCTGTGAGCAGGTCTTGATCAGCTTGGAGCTGCTGCTGCTTCTTTTTCAGGCTCCTCGCGGTGGCCATGAGCCGGTGCTTGAAGCACTTCTACTCCATGGGGTCCTCAGGTACGCCGAACTCGTCGTCGCCGAGGCATGTAATTGTCCTCCTCCGAATATCCGTCCGTCGCCTGTTCGTCTGTGCTGACCTACCCGTCTTCCTGCTCGACCTGCTGAAAGGCGGGCTGATCAGGGTTGTACTCGTCTTCGGCAGCATCCAGATTGTTTTCGTCTCCTATGCCGGTATTGCTATGGCGGGGCTTGGGGCGGCGTCGACGACGCCCATGCTTTGCTTTCTTCACTGAGGGGTTATCCTCCGTTGCCTCATCGCCATTGTTTTCTTTCGGAGTGTCCACCATATATAGATCATATGAGGAGGTGGCTGTCCACCACCCCGTGAGCGGTGGTTCCTGTTCCTCTCCTGCATCATCGTCCACACCGTCGATGTCTTTGTAGTCAAAGTCAAGCATGTCGGTTAAGTCATCGACCAAGGCAATGAAGTGGGTGGTGGGTGGGCAACGAATTCCTTCGTCGCCTGCTTCCCGCTCGAGCCGGACATAGTTCGGCCAAGAGTCTCCTGACAAGGGGAGAGACTTTAACGAGTTCAGCATGTCGCCAAAGGCCGAGTGCTGGAAGATGTCCGCTGCGGTGAACTCCATTACAGGAGCCGAACCAGGTTCGGCGGGCTCAGGAGGTCCGGAGTGGAACCTATAACCGGATATGAGTCCGGGGGTCCGGTGTCACAGGCTTCTTTGGGGGAGAGGCCTATGTTCGGCTCTACCGCCGATGAGTGTGCGACCTGCGGGGCGGGGTCCATCCACCCGTCCTTAGGCAACGCAGTCTACTCTGGATTTAGGTCCGGGGCTACCGCAGGGGCGACATCCCGAGCATTGTCCGACAGCAGGTCTAAGCCATGCTCATCGTGATTGTCCGGTGCTCCTGGCCCAGGCCCGAATCCGTTGAAGATCAAGTCTCCGCGGATATCAGCCGTGTAGTTTAGGTTTTTGAACCTGACCTGGTGGCCAGGGGCGTAGCTGTCGATCTACTCCAGTTGGCCAAGCAAATTGGCCCGCAGTGCGAAGCCGCCGAACACGAAGATCTGTCCGGGGAGAAAAGTCTCACCCTGGACCGTCTTGTTAACGATTGAAGGAGCCATCAAGCCTTGCAGCGACGACACAGAGGAACTCTCAATGAAAGCACCAATGTCGGTGTCAAAACCGGCGGATCTCGGGTAGGGGGTCCCGATCTGTGCGTCTTAGGCTAATGGTAACAGGAGGCAAGGGACACAATGTTTACCCAGGTTCGGGCCCTCTCGATGGAGGTAAAACCCTACTTCCTACTTGATTGATATTGATGATATGAGTAGTATAAGAGTTGATCTACCACAAGATCGTAGACGCTAAACCCTAGAAGCTAGCCTATGATGATTATGATTGTGATCGTCCCTCTAAGGACCAACCTCTCCGGTTTATATAGACAATGGAGAGGGCTAGGGTTTACATGGAGTCCGTTACAAAGAAGGAAATATAATATCCGGATCGCCAAGCCTGTCTTCCACGCAAAGGAGAGTCCCATCCGGACACGGAACAGAGTCTTGAGTCTTGTATCTTCACGCTCCAACAGTCCGGACAATGTATATAGTCCGGCTGTCCAGATACCCCCTAATCCATGACTCCCTCACTTGGAGCATCATTTTATTTTGTTTTGATTTTCTTGTTGTTATTTAGAATAATGTTTTTCATCTTTATTTCAATAAAAGTGGCAAGGATAGCCTTTGCCATGCTTATTTTGCAAGTATATATGTTGCTGTTTTAAAACAGAAAGTTTATCGCTGTTGCAAAAATTCCCGAGAAAAGTCAGAAGTATTTATACTCTTGCATTATTTACAGGCTGCACTGTTTTGGCAGATTGCTGTTATGTTTGCATTGTTTGCATATGTTTGCTTGCTTAATGATTCTATTTGAGGACAGGAGTGTTAAATATGCAAAGGCATTTAGTATGCAATGTTGAATAATAATTTTGGTGATTTTCTACAGTAGTGAATGATAAGGTTTTGCATTTGTAACTTTCCAAATTTTCAATTTGGAATGTTATACAATAGAACATTATTGCACATCATATTTATTGCATTTTTTGCCTCGATCCTAGAAATTCTAAGCAACTCAAGGACCCACGGAGAGAGTTGGGGATTTCATAAATTTCTTATTTGAGTTTTCTCAAATTTTGGAAATAGGATCATTTGATTTTATTTATTTTATCTTCAATTATTTCAATTATAAGTATGAGAGAGGGAATAAAATGACTTTCCCAAAATAAAGAAATATTGAGGATTTAATGAAAAAAGTGAAATAAGATTTTATTTTGGATTTTATTGCTATTTTATTTCAATTTAGGAAAAATGCGTGTTTTTCAAAATTGCATTTAGGCCCCAAATAAATGTTCATCTGAACCGGCTTGATTTTAGAAGCCGGGGAAAATTTATTTCGGGATTTTTCGAGTCCGTTTAGTATTTCTTTCGTTTGATTTTCTGCGTGAAAATTATTTTAAAAAAAGATTCCGAACCGACCTTGGGCCGTAACTGGCCAGGACTCCGCCTAGCCGGGGGTCTTTATAAAGCGCGCCTGGGCCGACCCGCCCCCCATCCCAAGCCGCCGCCGCCGGCCAGCCCACCCGCGCCCGTGCCGCCAAACCCTAACCCTAGCGCGTTGCCACCCGCGCCGTGCGCCGCCACCCGCCCGCTGCTGCCGCCGCCGACCGCCGCCACCCTCGCCGGACCCCGTCGCCGTCGCCGCCGACCACCGCCGCCCTCGCCGGAGCCGCCGCCACCGCCGACCCGCACCCCGAGGTTGACCCGAGCCGCCGCCGTTTTTTTAGAAAAAAACCATTTGGTTTTTCCGTCGATTTTTCGTTGGTTTTTCGTAGATCTGTTTTTTTTCTTAGATCGGTTTTTTTGGTTTAGGTTAATTAGCGAGCGTTCGTTCGTTCGTTCGTTTTAACGAACGCGTTCGACGATTAGATCAAGATAACGAACGTTCGTTCGTTAATCTGTTCGTCATTTTTCTTTTTCTCGGATTTTTTCCGTGATTTTTTTGATCGCGATTTCTGATCCGATTTTCATTTTAGTATAACTTCTCACTGTTTATCGGAATCAGGCGATTCAAGCACCTAGAGTTTCGTCTCGAAACCCTCTTTTCGAATAATCTACTCAAACAAGTTTTTTCTACTGTAAAATTTGACTTAGGTCCAGATTAGTAAATGAAGCTTGTTTCTTTCGCTGTTTGAGTTTCGTTGCTTCTTTTGATTTGATTCTTTTTGCAAACCAGAGTTCTTAAGTTGAACTTTTTGGTTAGATCTCTTATTTGAGTTTTACCTATGCATTAGATGAGTACTTATTGTATGCTTGTTTGTTTGTTTACGATAAAGTACCCGGATTGCGCCGCTTGCTACTTCGAATCCCTAGGTTTCGCGGATCACCAGCAAGGCAAGTAACACTTTGATCATACGTCTTTACTACCCAGTTTTATTGCATTAGATCAACCCTCAAACAATTGCATGATTAGGAACTGATTAATATGTGGGTTTTGGGAAGTAGATGAGGTAGTACCTATTACCTATTTTATTATCAAACCCTTGGGAGTTACTCTACGTTTGCTTTCATGCCATGCTATGCTAGTAGACGTGTATTGGGTGAGTGTATCCACGACAGATGTGAGATTGTTAAATTAATGGTTTATTTAAGGTGGCAACTTTAATACACATCTGGGTGGATTGAGGTACCTGGGTATTCCAGGATTGCCTGTTGTTTTTCTTTATGGACCGCCACCCTGGCCCAAAGGGATCATGAGATTATTCATGCTAGAAACTTCCGTGTGCAGCCACAAGCTACTATGGGCTCTAGCATAGTTGACTAAGTTGTGCGAACTCTTACAGTGGTAGACTAGAAGATGTAGGGGATGTAGGTTGGTACTGTCTACCCGATCGTAAGGTGCTACAGCTTCTGAAAGACTATGTCTCGGTCATCCGTTTCTCAAACACCATGTGGTGCGAGAATCCTGATGGAGGAGATCGAGCCTTGTGGGGAAAAGTGTGCAAACCTCTGCAGAGTGTATACACTAAGCATGGTTAGCCGTGTCCCCGATTATGGACATCTTGAGTATCTAGTATTTGCATTAACATGTGAATCTCATCATGTTACTTTAATTAATATTGTTGGGTTTGTTTAATGAGGATGTTACTTAATTGGGATTGAGAAAGTTGTCAACCATTCTCAATGTTTAAAAACCACCATGATCGTTAAATAAATTTATTCCTTTGCGGTAGGGAAAAATTGGCTTTATGCAAAAACTGTAACCATAGAGCTTTCCACCAGCCATATATGCATGTTGTATAGCATTATTCTTTCATTACTCTCTATGTGTTACTTTGCCAGCATATTCCATGTGCTGACCCATTTTCGGGCTGCAACGTTCATGTTGCAGACTTTTTAGACGACGAGTAAGATGCCTTAGGATCATGGTTCTATACTAAGTGATGTCGTTGGAGTTGATGGACTCACTTTATCTTCCAAGCCTTCCGCTGTTATCATTATTAGATGGCCTTAAGCCATATTTATTGTAATAAGCTCTCTTTTGAGACTTTCGATGTAATAAGTGTGTGATTGCTACTTTGTTATAAATCCTTCGAGTACTGTGCGTGTCAGCATTACTGATCCAGGGATGACACTGATGCACAGAGATCAGACTGTTTGAGGTCTGGTCGCTACAAGATGGTATTAGAGCACACGCTGACTGTAGGACACGACCACTAAGCTAAAGCCCTAGATCACTACTCTCTCTTCTCATTTCTGACTCCTCATCTTTTCTACTCTCTTTTAGGATGGCGGATGCAAGGAACAAGTTCACGCAACCGGATGAAGATACACCCTTTGGACGACACCAGAAGGAAGTCACTAGATACCTGAACATCGGAGTACCAAGCTTCACCGGGACCTACAAGGCCACTTTACCTGAAGAGGAGCACTGGATGATTCAAGTACAAGTTCCAGGAAGGACGTTCATGCCAGTCACTGAGCCCATAGAGTTTTCCTTTGATGCACCAACCTGGAGTTTAGGAAAGAGCATGGCAGCCCACATCACCATGGGACGTATTGGAGAAGTTTACCACAAGGAGGTTAAGGATACTAACTACCAGATTTGTGGGCGCCGAGATGAGCAATGGGAGATGATCAGCACCAGGAAGGACAGATCAATTGCAGCTTTCATCCAGGAGTTAAACCAGCACATTCGATGCTAGGAGAACCAGATGTGCGCAGGCATGATGGATCTGAAGAAGGCCATGACCAAGATCACGGAACTAGAGGAAGAACTCAAGTCTACACGCGATGCATATGAGGAGGAAATAGCAACGCTAGTAGAGAAGAATGATGATCTAAAGAAGAAGCTAAGAGTGTTTATGGGATTTCCTGCAACTGGAGAAGATGAAGATTGCACTTGTCTAGAGAACTACATCATCATCGACGACACCGACTCGGACCCGGACGATAGTGATGATGACTATGTTGACGAAGCTGGAGCAGATATCATGGAGTCTTCATCGGAGCAGTTTTTCTAGTAGACCACCATAACAGTAGTAGTATTTTCCCCATGTATCTAGTATAGTTTGAGCACTTTTGTAATGATAGATAGACCGTTGTATGCCCTTGCTTGTTTGAATGAAGTGTTTTGTTTGAAATTTGTCTCATGTGCATATGGGTAGTGTTTTCCCTCTAGACCTCATTCTATTCTGTATTCTCATCTTTTCTAAAAACCGTCAGATGCCTCCGAGACGTGACAATGGATTTGCTTTCCCACCGGAGCTCACTCAGTTGATCCAGCAGCAGAATGCATTGATGCAGATACTAGTCCAGAATCAGAATCAGGGGAACAACAACAACAACAACCCACCACCACCACCTGTTGATCACTTAAACCGTTTTCTTTGGCTGAATCCGCCGGTGTTCTCCAGTAGCACCGAGCCGATTGTTGCAGATGATTGGCTTCGCAAGACAGCTAGGGAGTTGACCACTGCAGGATGCACATATGCGGAGAAGGTGCGATTTGCCGCACATCAGCTTGAAGGACCCACATCATCATGGTGGGAGAGTTTCAGCAGGCTTTCCGTACGGCTCTTGTTTCAGCAGGAGCAATGGCCATGAAGAAGCGTGAGTTTTGCAACTTACGCCAGGGAGGACGTACAGGTGGCCAGTGTGTGGATGACTTTAGTAAGCTAGCACGTTATGCCCCAGATGACGTTGCTACGGATGCAGCTAAGCAAGAGAATTTTCTAGAAGGACTGAATGATGAGCTGAGTATGCAGTTGATGGTAGCAAGTTTCAATAACTACCAGGAGTAGGTAGATAGAGCTCTCATGATTGAAGGGAAGCAACAGCAGATCGAGAACCGCAAGACGAAGTATGGACAAGGGAAGTACAATTCTGGAGATCAGTAGAAGCCACGTTTTACCCCGAAATCGGGAGGACAGTTCCAGCATACCCATGGAGGTGGTAGTTCGCACAACCATAATGGTTCCATGAATGGTAACGGGAATGGAGGAAGTAATGGCCAGAACCGTACCAACCCCTAACCACCAGCCAAGAGAGATCTGAGTCAAGTCACTTGCTTTAAGTGCCAAAAGACCGGACATTATGCCAATGAATGTCCTGAAGGCCAGAATGGAAATGGCAATAGAAGCTTTGGGAATAAGCCAAACCCTTTCAACAGAGGACAGGTGAACCACATTAGCGTGGAGGAGGTTGAAGCCCAGCCCGATGCAGTAATAGGTAAGTTTTTGGTTAAGTCATTTACTGCACTCGTTCTTTTTGATATCGGTGCATCGCATTCATACATATCAAGGGGATTTGTGGATAAGTACAAACTACCAACCCAAGCCCTTAGGTCACCCATGTTAGTAACCTCGCCTGGAGCAGAATATATGGCTAGACTATGGTGTGATCGGTTACCATTAAGGATTGGTAACTACGTGTTTCCCTCGGACCTAATAATATTGGAATCACAAGGATTGGACGTGATATTAGGCATGGATTGGTTATCGAAGTATGGAGGGAACATTGAATGCGCCAGTAAGACAATTTTGCTTACAACGCCAGAAGGAAAGAGTATCAAGTATGTATCAAGACATGAGCCGAAGAGGATGCACGTAAATTCCTTACCAGGAGTTGTGCAGGAGGAAGTACCAGTGGTGAAGGATTTTCCGGATGTATTACCAGAAGAGTTGCTAGGCATGCCACCGGATAGAGACATAGAATTTTTGATTGAGCTTTTGCCAGGCACAGGGCCGATATCCAAGAGACCACACAGGATGCCTGCAAAAGATTTGGAGGAGATTAAGAGTCAGATTAAGGAGTTACTTGATAAAGGCTACATTTCCCCAAGTTCTTCGCCTTGGGGATCGCCAGTACTTCTAGTGGAGAAGAAGGACGGATCATTAAGGATGGTTGTTGACTATCGCAAGTTTGAATTTTGGTTGAAGGAAGTTGGATTCCTCAGACATGTTATATCCGGAGAAGGTCTAGCAGTAGACCCACCAAGGTTGTCACTGTGACAAATTGGGAGGCACCAACGATAGTTGGAGAGATCCGGAGTTCTCTTGGACTGGCAGGATACTACTGGAGGTTCATTGAGAATTTCTCAAAGATTGCGAAGCCCATGACGGAGTTGTTGAAGAAGGATACCAAGTTCAATTGGACTGAGGAATGTGAGGCCAGTTTCCAAGAGTTGAAGGAACGTTTGGTTATCTCGCCAGTGTTGATTCTGCCAGATCAGAGCAAGGATTACGAGGTGTATTGCGACCCTTCACATCGAGGACTTGGAGCAGTGCTTATGCAGGAGGGGAGAGTTGTTTCGTATGCTTCACGACAGCTTACACCTCATGAGTTGAATTATGCCACGCACGATTTGGAGTTAGCAGCCGTAGTGCATGCGTTGAAGACTTGGAGACATTTTCTCGTCGGAAACCATTGTGAGGTGTACACGGATCACAAGAGTTTGAAGTACATTTTCACGCAGAAGGAGTTGAATCTCAGGCAAAGGAGATGGTTGGAGCTCATCAAAGATTATGATATGAGGTTGCAGTATCACCCCAGAAAGGCTAATGTAGTAGCCAACGCGTTGAGCCGTAAGAGCCATGTCAATACACTCATGACCGGGGGGTTGCCAAAGGAGTTAGCCGAGGACCTTTGCGTACTATGTTTGGAGATAGTTCCGAGAGGCTATGTAGCAGCATTGGAAATTCAGTCGACTTTGATGGATAAGATCAGAGAAGCTCAGAAGGCCGACAAGGAAATTGCTGAGATAAAGGAGAAGATGAGCAAAGGTAAAGCTAAGGGATTTCGTGAGGATAAGCATGATACCTTATGGTTTGAAGACCGTGTTTATGTGCCTAATGACACGGAGATCAGGAAGTTGATTTTGCAAGAGGCCCATGATTCGCCGTATTCGATTCACCCAGGAAATACCAAGATGTATTTGGATTTGAAGGACACTTTCTGGTGGACCGGAATGAAGAAGGATATTGCAGAGTATGTAGCAATTTGTGATGTATGTCAGAGAGTAAAGGCAGAGCATCAGAAGCCAGCAGGATTGTTACTACCATTGTTGATTCCTGAATGGAAGTGGGATAAACTAGGCATGGATTTTATCATGGGATTGCCCAGGACTTGTTCAGGCTACGACTCGATTTGGGTTATAGTCGATCGTTTGATGAAGGTAGCACATTTCATCCTAGTGAAGACCACTTACACTAGTGCTAAGTTGGCCAAGATATACATGACCAGGATCGTATGTCTGCATGGAGTTCCGAGGAGCATTGTATCAGATAGAGGAACCCAGTTTACCTCAAAGTTCTGGAATCAGTTGCACGAAACTTTGGGTACTAGGCTAGAGTTCAGTACAGCCTTTCATCCGCAGACAGATGGACAGACCGAGAGAGTCAATCAGATTTTGGAGGATCTGCTGAGAGCTTGTGTGCTAGATTACAGATCTAGTTGGGACGACAATTTGCCATATGCAGAGTTCTCTTACAACAACAGTTACCAATCCAGCTTGAAGATGGCCCCTTTCGAAGCCCTATACGGAAGTAGGTGCAGGACCCCGTTGTCGTGGGATGAAGTTGGAGACCGCCAGTTGTTTGGACCGGATTTGATTAAGGAGTCTGAACGGAAAATGAAGTTGATTCGCGATAGGATCAAGGTAGCCCAGTCTAGGCAGAAAAGTTATGCAGATTCAAAACGTAAGGAGACAGGTTACTAAGTCATATATAGAGTCTATCTTTGTGTATCACCGATTCGAGGAGTTAAGCGATTTGGAGTTAAGGGAAAGTTAGCGCCACGCTTTGTGGGACCGTACAAAGTATTGGAGCGTATGGGATAGGTTGCCTACAAGTTGGAATTGCCCGAAGGATTGTCAGGAGTTCATGATGTGTTCCACGTTTCCCAGTTGAAGAAGTGCCACACAGAGATGGCTGACATACCGCTGAGAGATACAGTGCCGCTAGAGGCGATTCAGTTGGACAGCGATTTGACCTATGAGGAGAAACCAGTTAAGATTCTTGAGTATGCCAGTCGAGTCACCCGCGGCAAGGTTATCAAGTTTTGCAAAGTTCAGTGGAGCCACCACATCGAGGATGAAGCCACCTGGGAGCGAGAGGAAGATCTGCTGAAGGACCACCTCACCTATTTTCGAGCCAACCCGAATCTCGAGGGCGAGATTCATCTTAAGAGGGGTAGGTTTGTAACATCCCAAATTTTCAATTTGGAATGTTATACAACAGATCATTATTGCACATCATATTTATTGCATTTTTTTGCCTCAATCCTAGAAATTCTATGCAACTCAAGGACCCACAGAGATAGTTGGGGATTTCATAAATTTCTTATTTGAATTTTCTCAAATTTTGGAAATAGGATCATTGATTTTATTTATTTTATCTTCAATTATTTCAATTATAAAAGTATGAGAGAGGGAGTAAAATGACTTTCCCAAAATAAAGAAATATTGAGGATTTAATGAAAAAAAATCAAATAAGATTGTATTGCTATTTTATTTGAATTTAGGAAATATGCGTGTTTTTCAAAATTGCATTTAGGCCCCAAATAAATATTCATCTAAACCGGCTTCATTTTAGAAGCACGGGAAAATTTATTTCGGGATTTTTGGAGTCCGTTTAGTATTTCTTTAGTTTGATTTTCTGCGCAAAAATTATTTTAAAAAAAAGAGTCCGAACCGACCTTAGGCCGTAACCGGCCAGGACTCCGCCTGGCCAGGGGTCTTTATAAAGCGCGCCCGGGCCGACCCCCCCCCCCAGCCCAAGCCGCCGCCGCCGCCCCAGCCCACTCGCGCCCGTGCCCCCAAACCCTAACCCTAGCGCGCCGCCGCCGCCCGCCGTCGCCGCCAACCGCCGCCACCTCGCTGGACCCTGCTGCCGTCGCCGCCGACCACCGCCGCCCTCGCCGGAGCCACCGCCACTGCCAACCCGCACCCCGAGGTTGACCCGAGCAACCGCCTTTTTTTAGAAAAAAACCGTTCGGTTTTTCCGCGGTTTTTCGTCGGTTTTTTAGATCGGTTTTTTTCAGTTTAGGTTAATTAGCGAGCGTTCGCTCGTTCGTCCATTTTAACGAACGCGTTCATCGTTTAGATCTAGATAACGAACGTTCGTTCGTTAATCTGTTCGTCGTTTTTCTTTTTCTCGGATTTATTCCTTGATTTTTCTGATCGGGATTTCTGATCCGATTTTCGTTTTAGTATAACTTTTCGCTCGTTTTTCGGAATCAGGCGATTCAAGCGCCTAGAGTTTCATCTCGAAACTCTCTTTCCGAATAATCTACTCAAACAAGGTTTTGCTACTGTAAAATTTGACTTAGGTCCAGATTAGTAAACGAAGCTTGTTTCTTTCGCTGTTTGAGTTTCGTTGCTTCGTTTGATTTGATTCTTTTTTCAAACCGGAGTTCGTAAGTTGAACTTTCTGGTTAGATCTCTTATTTGAGTTTTACCTATGCATTAGATGAGTCCTTATTGTATGCTTGTTTGTTTTTTTACGATAAAGTACCCGGATTGCGCCGCTTGCTACTTCGAATCCCTAGGTTTCACGGATCATCAGCAAGGCAAGTAACACTTTGATCATACCTCTTTACTACCCATTTTTATTGCATTAGATCAACCCTCAAACAATTGCATGATTAGGAACTGATTAATATGTGGGTTTTGGGAAGTAGATGAGGTAGTACCTATTACCTATTTTATTATCAAACCCTTGGGAGTTACTCTACGTTTGCTTTTATGCCATGCTATGCTAGTAGATGTGGATTGGGTGAGTGTATCCATGACAGATGTGAGATTGTTAAATTAATGGTTTATTTAAGGTGGCAACTTTAATGCACATCTGGGTGGATTGAGGTACCTGGGTATTCAAGGATTGCATGTTGTTTTTCTTTATGGACCGCCACCCAGGCCCAAAGGGATCATGAGATTATTCATGCTAGAAACTTCCATGTGCAGCCACAAGCTACTATGGGCTCTAGCATAGTTGACTAAGTTGTGTGAACTCTTACAGTGGTAGACTAGCAGATATAGGGGATGTAGGTTGCTACTGTCTACCCGATCGTAAGGTGCTAGCGCTTCTGAAAGACTATGTCTCGATCATCCGTTTCTCAAACACCATGTAGTGAGAGAATCCCAGCGGAGGAGATCGAGTCTTGTGGGGAAAAGTGCGCAAACCTCTACAAAGTGTATAAACTAATCATGGTTAGTCGTGTCCCCGGTTATTGACATCTTGAGTATCTAGTATTTGGATTATCATGTGAATCTCATCATGTTACTTTAATTAATACTGTTGGGTTTGTTTAATGAGGATGTTACTTAATTGGGATTGAGAGTGCTGTCAACCATTCTCAATGTTTAACAACCACCATGATAGTTTAAATTTATTCCTTTGCAGTAGGGAAAAGTTGGCTTTATGCAAAAACTGTAACCATAGAGCTTTCCACCAGCCATATATGCATGCAGTATAGCATTATTCTTTCATTACTCTCTATGTGTTACTTTGCCAGCATATTCCATGTGCTGACCCATTTTCGGGCTGCAACGTTCATGTTGTAGACTTTTCAGACGATGAGTAAGATGCCTTAGGATCGTGGTTCTATAATCAGTGATGCCATTGGAGTTGATGGACTCACTTTATCTTACAAGCCTTCCGCTGTTATCGTTATTAGATGGTCTTAAGCCATATTTATTATAATAAGCTCTCTTTTGAGACATTCGATGTAATAAGTGTGTGATTGCTACTCTGTTATAAATCCTTCGAGTAATGTGCGTGTCAGCATTACTGATCCAGGGATGACACTGATGCACAGAGATCAGACTGTTTGAGGTCTGGTCGCTACAACATTGATTTATACTAACTTATCTCACGAGTTCTTGTTGAGTTTTGTGTGGATGAAGTTTTTGAGATTTAGGAAAACCGTGATATGAGAGGAATTAAGGAGACACAAAAGCTCAAGCTTGGGGATGCCCAAGGCACCCCAAGATAATATTTCAAGAAATCTCAAGCATCTAAGCTTGGGGATGCCCCGGTAGGCATCCCACCTTTCTTCTTCAACAATTATCGATTAGTATCAGTTGAGCCTAAGTTTTTTGCTTCTTCACATGATGTGTGCTATTATTGGAATGCCATTTTATTTTTTTGCTTGCTGTTTTAATAAAATACTTAGATCTGAAAGTTTTAAAATAAGAGAGAGTCCTCATATAGCTACCTACATAACTACTTGCTTGATCTTCACTTGTATCTTTTTGCAGTAGCTTGTCATTTACTCTTGTGCGTCACTTATATCCTATGTGTAAATTGTTGAATAAATTGAGTATAATGAAGCTGAAATTATATGTTCATATTGTGCCCAGTGGAAGCTTCACATTGGGTTTAGAATGTGAAATCTTTTGAACCTTGACAATCGCAATATTGGTCACACAAGCAATTCATGAATGATTAGTTGAAGGAAGAGAACTTTCACATGCAAATACACTATCTTGGAAATCTTTTATGATTCTAGCCCTCATCAAAATATTATATGCCAAATTTTTTGAGTAGGACAAGGAAGACAACGTAATGATTTATGTTTGTTCATATTCACACAGAAGTTATATTGTCATAGATCCTTCAACATGTGGTGCCTGCCCCCCATCTTTGCTAGCCAAAAATTCCGCACCAAGTAGAGATACTACTTGTGCATCCAAAAAACCCTTAAACCCAAATCTTATTTTTAAGAGTCCACCATACCTACCTGATGTCTACTATGCAACTTTATTCTTGTAGACACGTGTTGGGCCTCCAAGCACAGAGTTTTGTAGGACTGTAGCAATTTCCCCTCAAGTGGATGACCTAAGGTTTATCAATTAGTGGGAGGCGTAGGATGAAGATAGTCTCTCTCAAACGACCCTGCAACCAAATACAAGAAATCTCTTGTGTCTCCAACACACCCAATACAATGGCAAATTGTATAGGTGCACTCCTTTGGCGAACAGATGGTGGTAAAAGTGTAATATGGATGGTAGAAATATATTTTTATAATCTGAATAAATAAAAAACAGCAAGGTAGAAAATAGTAAACGGGCACAAAAACGGTATTGCAATGCTTGAAAATGAGGCCTACGGTCCGTACTTTCGCTAGTGCAATCTCTCAGTAGTGCTAATATAATTGTATCATATAACCATCCTTCAAAGTGCGATGAAGAATAACTCCAAAGTTCCTATCTAGCGGAGAACATAAGAATAAATTGTTTGTAGGGTATGAAACCACCTCAAAGTTATTCTTTCTGTTCGATCTATTCAAGAGTTTGTACTAAAATAACACAAAACTATTCTTTCCAGTCAATCTATCCTAGAGTTCGTACTAAAATAACACTAAAGCAAATTCATATTCATAATACACAATCCAACACAAAGAACTTCAAAGAGTGCCTGATACGTCTCCAAAGTATCTATAATTTTTTATTGTTCCATGCTATTATATTATCTGTTTTTTGGATGTTTAATGGGATTTAATATGATCTTTTATATTATTCTTGGGAGTAACCTATTAACCGAGGCCCAGTGCCAGTTTCTGTTTTTTTGCCTATTTTAGAGTTTTGCAGCAAAGGAATACCAAATGTAATCCAAACGGAATGAAAACTTTGCAATGATATTTCTTGGACCAAAAGCAAACCAGAAGACTTGGAGGTGAAGTCAGAGACGCAATGAGGCATCCACGAGGCAGGAGGGTGCACCCAAGGGGTAGGCATGCCCCCACCCTCGTGGGCCCCTCGTAGCTCCACCGGCCTAGTTCTTTCGCCTATATATACTCTTATACCCTAAAAACATCAGGGGGAGCCATGAAACCACTTTTCCACCGCCGCAACCTTCTGTACCCATGAGGTCCCATCTTGGGGCTTCTACATCAACACAATTGCCTCTCCGATGAAGCGTGAGTAGTTTACCACAGACCTTCGGGTCCATAGTTATTAGCTAGATGGCTTCTTCTCTCTCTTTGATTCTCAATACAAAGTTTTCCTTGATGTTCTTGGAGATCTATTTGATGTAATATTTTTGCGATGTGTTTGCCGAGATCCAATGAATTGTGCATTTATGATCAAGATTATCTATGAATATTATTTGGTTCTTCTCTGAATTCTTATATGCATGATTTGATATCTTTGCAAGTCTCTTCGAATTATCGGTTTAGTTTCGCCTACTAGATTGATCTTTCTTGCCATGGGAGAAGTGTTTAGCTTTGGGTTCAATCTTGCGGTCTCGTTTCCTAGTGACAGTAGGGGTAGCAAGGCACGTATTGTATTGTTGCCATCGAGGATAAAAAGATAGGGTTTATATCATATTTCTTGAGTTTATCCCGCTACATCATGTCATCTTGCTTAATGCGTTACCCTGTTCTTATGAACTTAATACTCTAGATGCATGCTGGATACCAATCAATGTGTGGAATAATAGTAGTAGATGCAAGCAAGAGTCGGTCCACTTGACACGGATGTGATGCCTATGTTCATGATCATTGCCTTAGATGTCATCATAATTATGCGCTTTTCTATCAATTGCTCAACAGTAATTTTTTCACCCGGGTCTCTTTTCCATTATATTGCATCTCTTTTCCATATTATTGACTCTCTTTTACTATTTTGCTATCTTTACTTTCCGATGTATGCAACAAAAATACCAAAAATATTTAGTTTACTATCTCTATTAGATCTCAATTTTGCGAGTGAACATGGAGGGATTGACAACCCCCTTATCGCGTTGGTTGCAAGTTCTTGATTGTTTGTGCAGGTATTCAGTGACTTGTGCGTCGGCTCCTACTGGATTGGTACCTTGGTTCTCAAAACCGAGGGAAATACTTACGCTACTTTGCTGCATCACCCTTTCCTTTTGAAGGGAAAACCAATGCAAGCTCAAGAGGTAGCAAGAGGGATTTCTGGCACCGTTGTCGGGGATATCTACGTCAAGTCAAGCCATACCAAGTACCCATCATAAACTCTTCTTTGTTAAATTAAATTATTGGCCATTCGCCTCTCATTTTCCTCTCCCCCACTTCTAAAATGATTTTCGAAAACCTTCGCCCTTTTCTTCGCCCTTCTTCCATTCGATGTTTTGTTCGCTTGTGTTACCATGTGCCTTCTTTTTGCTTTCATCTTCACTTACTAAAAGTTTATGGATCCTCATCCACTTGCTAATCTTTTTAAGAGATCCAATTATGATGAACCTATTGCTAGTGAGTTGAGTGCACTAGATTATCTTTATGAGGTTTTGATTGAAATCCGTGAATCTGAAAATTGTGATGAAGTACTTTATGAAGTGACTCATGATAGATCTTTGAATGAAAAGTATGATTGCAATGATCTTAGTATAAATTCTATTAATGGTAGTTGTGCTAATAATATGGAAAACCCTAAGCTTGGGGATGCTAGTTTTGCCATGTCCACTACTTGTTGCAATGATCATGATTGGGGTGATTCTTCTTATGATCTTGAAATTTTGTTTAAGCTCCATGATGAATATGAGATTGATAATAATGTTTGCAATACTATTGATAGTGGGTTTGGAAGAGAGTCAGCTTTATATTCCCCATATTTTGAGAATGTTCAATCTTATGAAATTTTTGATAGAAGTGGGTTTGGGGAGGTCATGACTTTAGTTAATGTTAATCCCACTATTTTGGAAGAGTGTCAACTTCAAATGCATTTGGATCGTGTTGAAAATATTTTATGTGATAGCTATTTTGTTGAATTTTCTTATGATCCCACATGTAATTATTATGACGAAGGAAAATATGGTTGTAGAAATTTTCATGTTACTAAATTACCTCTCGTTATGTTGAGATTGCTATTGTTTCTTTCTGCTTCCTTGCATATGCTAGTTTTTGCTTGCTATGATAATTTGTTTGCCTATAAGTTGCCTATGCATAGGAAGTATGTTAGATTTAGATGTGTTTGTCACGTGTTTCATGATGGTCTCTTTGCGCTTCAATTCTTGTCTTTCATGTAAGCATCATCGAAATCTCTATGCCTAGCTAGGGGCGTTAAACGATAGCGCTTGTTGGGAGGCAACCCAATTTTATTTCTCTTATTTGATTTTTTCTCCTGTTTAGTAATGAATAATTCATCTAACTTATGGTTAGATGTGCTTTTATGTTTCAATTATTGCTTGTGCCAAGTAGAACCTTTGGGAAGACTTGGGTGAAGTCTTTGCGATCTTGCTATAAAAAGTAGAAACTTTTGCGCTCACGAGAGTAGCTGTCATTTTTTACAAAAGAGTGATTTTGGGTTGATTATTTTTGAATATGATTAATAGAAAAATTCGTCAGACCCACCAATTTATATCAGAATTTTTGGAGTTACAGAAGTATGCGAAAGTTACAGATTGCTACAGGCTGTTCTGTTTTGATAGATTCTGTTTTTCGTGTGTTGTTTGCTTATTTTGATGAATCTATGAGTAGTATCGGGGGTTATGAACCATAGAGAAGTTGTAATACAGTAGGTTTAACACCAATATAAATAAATAATGAGTTCATTACAGTACCTTATAGTGGTGCTTTATTTTCTTATACTAACGGAGCTCATGAGATTTTCTGTTGAAGTTTTGTGTTGTGAAGTTTTCAAGTTTTGGGTAAAGATTTGATGGATTTTGGAATAAGGAGTGACAAGAGACTAAGCTTGGGGATGAACTAGGCACCCCAAAGTAAAATTCAAGGACAACCAAAATCCTAAGCTTGGGGATGCCCCGGAAGGCATCCCCTCTTTTGTCTTCGTCTATCGGCAACTTTACTTGAGGCTATATTTTTATTCACCACATGATATGTGTTTTGCTTGGAGCATCTTGTATGATTTGGGTATTTGATTTTTAGTTTACCACAATCATCCTTGCTGTACACACCTTTTGTGAGAGACACGCATGAATTGGAATTTATTAGAATAATCTATGTTCTTCACTTATATCTTTTGAGCTAGACAATATTGCTCTAGTGCTTCGCTTATATCTTTTTTTACAGCACGGTGGTGGTTTTATTTTATAGAAATTATTGATCTCTCATGCTTCACTTATATTATTTTGAGAGTATTTTATAACATCATGGTAATTTGCTTTGGTTATAAAATTAGTCCTAATATGATGGGCATCCAAGATGGGTATAATAAAAACTTTCATATAAAGTGCATTGAAAACTATGAGAAGTTTGATTATTTATGATTATTTTGAGATATGAATATGGTGATATTAGAGTCATTCTTGTAGAGTAGTTGTGAATTTGAGAGATACTTGTGTTAAATTTTGTGATTCCTGTAGCATGAACGTATGGTGAACTGTTATGTGATGAAGTTGGAGCATGATTTATTTATTGATTGTCTTCCTTATGAGTGGCAGTCGGGGACGAGCGATGGTCTTTTCCTATCAATCTATCCCCCTAGGAGCATGCGTGTAGTACTTCATTTCGATAACTAATAGATTTTTGTAATAAGTATGTTAGTTCTTTACGAATAATGTTGATTCCATGGATTATACGCACTCTCCCCATTCCACCATTGCTAGCCTCTCTAGTACCGTGCACCTTTCGCTGGTACCATACACCCACCATATACCTTCCACAAAACAGCCACCATACCTACCTATTATGCCATTTCCATAGCCATTCCGAGATATATTGCCATGCAAGTTTCCACCGTTTCGTTTATTGTGACATGCTCCATCATTGTCATATTGCCTTGCATGATCATGTAGATGACATTGTATTTGTGGCAAAGCCACCATTCATAATTTTTTTCATACATGTCACTCCTAATTCATTGCACATCCCGGTACACCGCCAGAGGCATTCACATAGAGTCATATTTTTTTCTAAGTATTTAGTTGTAATTCTTGAGTTGTAAGTAAATAAACGTGTCATGATCTTCATTATTAGAGCATTGTCCCAGTGAGGAAAGTATTATGGAGACTATGATTCCCCCACAAGTCAGGATGAGACTCAGAACGAAAAAGAAAAGAAAAAAAGGGGCCATAAAAAAGAGAAAAAAGACCCAAATAAAAAAATATGAGAGAAAAAGAGAGAAGGGGCAATGCTACTATCCTTTTTCCACACTTTTGCTTCAAAGTAGCACCATGATCTTCATGATAGAGAGTCTCCTATGTTGTCATTTTCAGATACTAGTGGGAATTTTTCATTATAGAACTTGGCTTGTATATTCCAATGATGGGCTTCCTCAAAAGTGCCCTAGGCCTTCGTGAGCAAGCAAGTTGGATGCACACCCACTTAGGGTCTTTTGTTCAGCTTTCATACACTTATAGCTCTAGTGCATCCGTTGCATGGCAATCCCTACTCACTCACATTGATATCTATTGATGGGCATCTCGATAGCCCGTTGTTATGCCTAGTTGATGAGAGACTATCTTCTCCTTTTTGTCTTCTCCGCAGCCACCATTCTATTCCACCTATAGTGCTATGTCCATGTCTCACGCTCATATATTGCGTGAAGATTGAAAAAGTTTGAGAACATCAAAAGTATGAAACAATTGCTTGGCTTTTCATCGGGGTTGTGCATGATTAAATACTTTGTGTGATGAACATAGAGCATAACCAGACTATATGAATTTGTAGGGATAGCTTTCTTTGCCATGTTATTTTGAGAAGACATGATTGCTTTGTAGTATGCTTGAAGTATTATTGTTTTTATGTCAATATTAAAATTTTGTGCTGAATCTTTCGGATGTGAACATTCATGCCACAATAAATAAAATTACATTGATAAATATGTTAGGTAGCATTCCACATCAAAAATTCTGTTTGTATCATTTACCTACTCGAGGACGAGCAGGAATTAAGCTTGGGAATGCTTGATACGTCTCCAACGTATCTATATATTTTATTGTTCCATGTTATTAATTATCTCTTATGGATGTTTAATGGGCTTTAATATGCTCTTTTATATCATTTTTGGGACTAACCTATTAACCGGAGGCCCAGGGCCAGTTTCTATTTTGTGTGTGCCTATTTTAGAGTTTTACAGAAAAGGAATACCAAACGGAGTCCAAACGGAATGAAACCTTAGCGAGGATATTTTTGGACCAAAAGCAATCCAGAGACTTGGAGTTGAAGTCTGGGACTCTACAAGGAAGCCACGAGGCAGGAGGGCACACCCAGGGGGTAGGCGCGCCTCCACCCTCGTGAGCCCCTCGTAGCACCACCGACGTACTTCTTTCACCTATATATACTCTTATACCCTAGAAACATCAGGGGGAGCCAAGCAACCACTTTTCCACGGCCGCAACCTTCTGTACCCATGAAATCCCATCTTGGGGCCTTTTCCGGTGATATGCCGGAGGGGGAATCGATCACGGAGGGCTTCTACATCAACACCATTGCCTCTCCGATGAATCGTGAGTAGTTTACCACGGACCTTCGGGTTCATAGTTATTAGCTAGATGGCTTCTTCTCTCTCTTTTATTCTCAATACAAAGTTCTCCTCTATGTTCTCGGAGATCTATTCGATGTAATATTCTTTCGCGGTGTGTTTGCTGAGATCCGATGAATTGTGGATTTATGAACAAGACTATCTATGAATACTATTTGGTTCTTCTCTGAATTCTTATATGCATGATTTGATATCTTTGCAGGTCTCTTCGAATTATCGGTTTAGTTTGGCCTACTAGATTGATCTTTCTTGCAATGGGAGAAGTGGTTAGCTTTGCGCTCAATCTTGCGGTGTCCTTTCCCAGTGAAAGTAGGGGCAACAAGGCACATATTGTATTGTTGCCATCGAGGATAAAAATATGGGGTTTATATCATATGGCTTGAGTTTATCCCCCTACATCATGTCATCTTTCTTAATGCGTTACTCCATTCTTATGAACTTAATACTCTAGATGCATGCGGGATAGCAGTTGATGTGTGGAGTAATAGTAGTAGATGCAGGCAAGACTCGGTCTACTTGACACGGACGTGATGCCTATGTTCATGATCATTGCCTTAGATGTCATCATAATTATGCGCCTTTCTATCAATTGCTCAGCAGTAATTTGTTCACCCAGCATAATTGTAGTGACCAGACCTCAAACAGTCTAGCCTAGGTGCATCAGTGTCATCCCTGGATCGGTAATGCTGACACGCACAGTACTTGAGGATTTATAACAGAGTTTCAATCACACACTTATTACATCGAATGTCTCAAAAGAGAACTTATTACAATAATATGGCTTAAGGCCATCTAAAAACGATAAAAGCGGAAGGCTTGGAAGATAAAGTGAGTCCATCAACTCCAACGGCATAGCTGAGTGAAAGACAATGACCTATGGCACCTTCCTCGTTGTCTGAAAAGTCTGCAACATGAAATGTTGCATCTCGAAACGGGTGAGCACATTGAATATGCTGGCAATGTAACACATAGAGTACTGAATACAAATAAATGCTATCACTACATGCATGTTTGGCTGGTGGAAAGCTCTATGGTTACAGTTTTGCATAAAGCCAATTTTCCCCTACAACAAAGGAACAAATTTTATTTAACTATCATGGTGGTTGTTAAACATTGAGAAGGTTCCTCCAAATCAATCCCAATTAAACATCATCATTAACCCAATCAAATTAATTTAGAGTTATGAGATCAACATGATAATCCAAGAACCAGATACTCAAGATGTCCATAACCGGGGACACTGTAGCGACCAGACCTCAAACAGTCTGATCTCTGTGCATTAGTGTCATCCCTGGATCGGTAATGCTGACACACACAATATTTGAAGGATTTATAATAGAGTAGCAATCACACACTTATTACATCGAATGTCTCAAAGAGAACTTATTACAATAAATATGGCTTAAGGCCATCTAAATACTATAACAGCAGAAGACTTGGAAGATAAAGCGAGTCCATTAACTCCAACGGCATCACTGAGTGAAAGATCACAACCTAAGGCACCTTACTCGTCATCTGAAAAGTCTGGAACATGAACGTTTGTCGGGGAAACTGATCCACGAACACCTATGGGGACCGGCGGACCGAGCCCCTTTCGGTTCGGAGGGGGGCGGAGGTCGCACGAAGAGCGGATCGAGGCAATGCACACGAGCAGTTTACCCAGCTTCGGAGCTCTCCGGAGAGATAACACTCCTACTGCTACTTGTTTGATTGTATTCAGTTCTTGCTCAGGAGCGATGAGCGCTACCAGACCGAGCGTGAGAGTGTTCTTGATGTTTCGAATGAACCGAACCCCTTCTACGTCGCGCATGGGCCTCCTTTTATATGCTCAAGGGGTCACCGATAGGTGGCAATGTAGACAGAAAGGGTAAAAATGGAAAAAGAGTGTGGTAGGTATAGCTACCTCTACTGTAGCCACAGTGTATCATACCTAACCCTGACGGCAGGGGACAAGGGCATTAAATGCCCATCTGTGTCGTCTAAACAGTGCGAGAAGAGACCGTCAGGGGATCCACCGATCGCCACGATGGCCTTTTTGTCAGCGCCGCTCGCCACCGCGCACCGCTGGCTGCACAACCCCTCGCCACGCGTGCCTGGAAGGGTCCCAGGACGACACGTTGGTGGATGTGCTGGAGCCTGGGCGCGGAGCGACCGCTAGCTGCGGCAAGTGCCTTGCCGCGGTCGTCGTCTTGTCGGGCCCGGGAGCTTGTCGCTCACCGTGCCTTGCCGGGATGTGTGGCGCGTTGCAGCAAGCGTTCTTGAGATGCCTTGGTTGGCCTTCCCGGCAAGCTCCTCTTGCCGGGGCCTTGTCTTCTCGGTGTGAATACTTTGTTCTTGAATGGCTTCCCGGCAAGCTCCTCTTGTCGGGGTCTTGTCTCTTTAAGGAGTCACGGATGATCTTGGCGGTGACCCGGCGAGCCTTGCCGCGGGGTGCTGCGACTGCCCGTGCACAAGTTCGGGATACTAGGGTATCCCTACTCTAGTACACCGACAGGAGCCCCCGGGCCTGGGCCACACACGGTGCCAAGCGATGTTGGGCTAGGCCCAAAACAGGGCACGGGCACACGCGGCCTGGGTCGTGCCGTTTCCTACTCCGCATCCACCGTGCCCTCCCCGAACGGCACGCGTTGAATGCGGCGTCGTGGGAGAGATCGTGGGGGATTCTTTATTCGAAAGAGCGTAACGTCCACCCCCTTCCTCTTTATAAGCAGAGGAAACAGAGGCAGTTGCTCACCTTGTCTGTTTACTACTCCAAAATCTCCGCCATTCCCCTCTCCTCTGAGAAAGCAGTGCTCCCCCCCCATCTCCGCCGTTGCCACCAACGCCGTCGACCTCCTCCACCACATTCACCATGGCTCCGAAGACCGGGAAGGTCGCGAAGTCGGTCGAGGCGCTGCGGCTCGAGGCGTTGCGGAAGGAGCGGGCCACTTTCCCCGCCGAGCTCGACGCGGCGGGGCTGAGGCAGTGGTTCTATCTCTTCTAGTCGATGGAGACGCGTGCACATCCGCGCATGAAGGTACTCTCCGCCGCCGCCTCGACACGGGCTCCATATGGGTATCCATTCTTCCCGCTGTTCTTCTATTGTGGTCTCTGTCCGCCCTTCTCGGAATTTTTCTGTGATATCATGAACACCTACAGGTTTCATCTCCTTGATTTCACCCCCAACGCCGTCTTGACCATGTCCGTTTTCGCACATCTGTGCGAAAACTTTGTCGGAGTCCACCCAAATGTTGCTCTTTTCCACCATTACTTCATGCCTCGGGTCGAGAGAGGAGAGCCGCTTTCCGGGGGGATCGCCTGGATCTCGAGGGCCGGCAAGAAGGAGGCGTATCTGGAGGGGGAGCTCCGCAGCAAGTGGGAGGAGTGGAGAGCTGAGTGGTGTTGGATCATGGAGGAGGACCCGCAGCCGTTCACCGCCTTGCGCCAAGCTCCAGTAGTGCGCGGCAATGATTGGAGCAGCCTGGCCCCGGAGGACGCGAGGCTGAAGATTGCCACCACCAGAATCTTGCGTCTCAGGGTTGCCGGGTTGACTGTGGGTGCCGTAGGCGCAGATTTTCTCCGCCGCCGCATCGCCCCCCTGCAAGAGAGGAAGAGACCCGCTTGGGAGTTTGGCGGCCCGGCAGATATCATGCGGCTGTGCCCGGGCCTCAATTTCAACTTCACCGTGCTGGAGCTGGATGCGATGCTCAAGGAGCTGTTCAAGCATGATCCCCAGCATCCAGAGTGGTTCAGGTTGCCGGCGGGGGTCGTCCCGCTGTGCAACAATTCTTCCCTCAACCGCATCCGCGCGATGATGTCGCAGTGTGACTCGCATGGCCTTGTCCCAACGTGGCAAGAGCCAGCCGACGAGGTGGTGCAGCAATTCTTTGACGGGCTGGTGGAGGTAGAGGTCCATGCCGACGAGAACAGGAGCCTCACCCGCGACACTACCGAGGAGGAGATGCGACGCATCGCCACCAGGGCGGAAGAAGCGGCGGCAGCCGCTGCCGCGGGTGAGTTTGGCTTCACTGTGGAAGAGGCAGAGGCAGAGGCGGCGGCAAGCCTTGCCGAGCGAGAATGGATCGACGGCGAGGAAGAACTTGCCGCGCCGGAGGTCGAGTCGAGCGAGCCCGCTGAGGGTGAGCCCGCCGAGGGTGCGAGCGGCCCGCCATCTCCAGGCCACTTGCCGCAGACGGAGCCCACAGTGCAGCCCCCAGCTCAACCAAGAAGGCGCCTTCGCAGGGGCGGGGATGCAGTGGGGCGACAAAGGAGTCAGCAGCCGACGCGCCGCGCGACACGCTCCACCGCGACAAGCGATGTTGCCGCGGGAGCGCCTCGTGCCACTGCAACAACTGGCGCTGGAACTTCCCACGCCACCGCTGCCGCGCCCGCCAAGCGGACAAGGGACCCTACTCCTCCGCCTCGTCGCGTCGCAGGTGGGCCGGAGTTCGACCTCTCTGCGCTCAGCTCCGACGAGGAGGAAGAAGAGTAAGACTTTTCTGCTGTACTTGTAGTTCTTCAATCTTGTAGCTTTATCTTGTATCTAACTTGCTTAAATTTGAACTTGTTCCTTTTCAGGATGTTGGCTCAAAGAGCAGCGAAGAGGGTCAAAGTTCCGGTGGTTATTATCGAGGACGAGCCCGTCGAAACAACAGGGGGAGCGCCCGAGACCACCTTGCCGGAACTTGACACCGCTCCACGAAGCAGCCCCCAGCGCAGCCCCCAGCGTAAGTACATGATTCACTTTCTGCTTTTTGGGCGCACATGGGTGCTCTTTTCTTTGCTGAAATCTGATCATTGATTTGCTTGTGTAGGAGCAGAACAGCTTCACCAGGAAGGCTCGGGAACCGTCTCCGACGTGCCGTCTCCTTCCTCTACACCGCCAAGGGAGGATTCTCCGGCAAGGGAGCGCTCTCCAGCAAGGGATCAATCTCCAGCAAGGGAGGAGTCTCCAGCAAGGGGCAACACTATTGATCCCCCGGTGGTGGAGCCCATGACCATGGACCCCAGTGCAGGTAATCCCTTGCTTGAAATCTCCCTCGTGTTCTTCTGATCTTTCTTTTTGGACCTTGACTTCTTCTCCTTCTCCGTTCGCCAGATCCACCTTCCACAGAGCCAATGGAGACCGAGGCGGGCGGCGAGGAGAATGTGTGCGGCGATGCTGACGATGTCGCCGAAGAAGAAGCCTGTGCTGATGACCCCGCCGACGAGGAGGCCGCCAAGGCTGCTGGCGCGGGAGCTGGCGAAGGGTCCGGCGGTCGCACTGACAGCCCCGAGGCCGCAGGAGCACCGGGTGCTGCACCGACCGCCGATCCCTCCGCTGCCGCCGCAGCGCCAGGCTCTGAGGAGCCCCAGTCCGGTGCCTATCTGAAGGCCGGTGAGGGTGTCTTCATCAAGCTCCCCTGGGCGTCGAGCTCCAGGGCGCCAGTCGAAGGAGAAGCTTTCGACGGGGAGGTGCTCGCCTCCGCTGGGCTATCACTGGTTGACGCGCCAAGCAGCAGCGGCGGCGAGTCTGAGGAGGAGCGGCTACTCCGGAAGCTGGTGTCGCTATACCGCGCCCGCCAAGCCAAAGTGGAGTCTCAGGAAGCGCTTGTCGCGCAGGCGGGAGCGGACATTGAGAAGCGTGCGGAGGAGCTCCGGGAGCGCAACCAGGAGGCTCTCCGGGCCGTCGCAGAGGAGCGCGCGCAGCTCGTCGAGGCCCAGAAGGCATTTATCCTTGAGAAGGCCGAAGCCGAAGAGCAGCAGCGGCTTGCTGCCGAGGAGTTTTCTACGCGGGAAGGGGAGCTGACTCAGAGGAAAGTAAACCTCGATAGCCAGGAGGAGGATCTTGCCGCGCGTGAGCAGGCACTTGGCGGGGCGCTCAAGGAAGCAAAGGACGCGGCCGCAGCTGCCGAAGCCGCCAAGGAGGGTTTGGAGGCAAAGGTGGCACAGCTAGAGGCTGATCTGAAGGCAAGCGGCGAGGAGCTTGCCGCGCTCAAGCTCGAGCGCGAGAAGGACGCTCTCGCCCACGGTGAGCTGCAGGGTCAACTCGCCGAGAAGGGCAAGGAGCTGAGCGCCGCCAAGGATTCCAACGCCGATCTGGAGCTGAAGCTGGCCACCCTGACGGAGATGCTAGACGGTGCCAGGAAGCGGGAGGCGGATTTGAAGGAGGAGATCAAGGGCAACGAAGCGTTGCTGGCGAGGGCCGCCGAGACCCAGAACACCTTCAAGGATACTATGGAGCTCTGGACGGAGGGCCTCGTGAATATCGCTGCTGTCATTGACGGGGAGCTAGCGCAGCTGGGGGTGGAGGACTTTGGGTACTCCTCCGATGAGAATATCCCCCCCCCCAGCGCCAAGCTCACCATATTCTTCAAAGGCGTGGCGACAGCCCTTCAGCAGCTCCGAGAGAGGATCCCGAAGCAGCTGGCCGACGAGTCGCGCACAATTTGCGCCCGAGTCCTGGAGAAGGTGTTGGTGAAGGTGGCCTTCCGCAACCCAGGCCTCAACCTCGCCAACGTCCTCAAGAAGCTGCCAGCCGATGCTGATCTTGAAGCGCTCAAAGCCCTTGTCGCACCCATTATGGACAAGGTGAATGAGGTCAAGAGGGTTGATGGCGGCCGCGTAGATTAGGCCATCCGTTTCCTTCTTTTCTTGCCGCTGCCAGTCATGTCATGGGAACACTTTATCAGAGGCGCGACAAGTTACTTTTGTAATATAACTCTATCTTAGGTAATAATTGCTATGTTACTTCCTTTACTCGACTTTTGGCTTTGTATGTTTCTGCCCTACGCTTTTTAGGGAAACTTGCCGGCGCAGGCACCTTTGCTGCGAGCGCTGAGTGCGGAACTTCAGTAGCCTGCCGGCGGTGCCGCTACCGACAAGCAACCTTGTCGCAACTAGTCGCAGCTCACTTAAGTTGTTGAGCGGACTCGAAACAAAGTAAGGGCGCAACTAGCTACGAGTTGGTTCCTCCGCGCACAGGTTTTCCATACAAAGCACGGTCGTTCAAGGAAGATAACTTAAAAATTTAAAAACTGATTGCTCAAACTTTGGCAACTTAGCTTTTCTGTCGTTTGCTTCCCGGCAAGGCGAAACTTTCTTGAACGGCCCGGTCCACACCATTATCTTCTCCTTTCCCCCCGGCAAACCTTGTGGGCGAGGGAACCTTCCTTCCTTTGAGAAAGAGACAGAAGAAAATAATGATATGGAGCCTTACGGCTCGTCATCGCTTACCGGAGGCAGGTGCTGCACAAGATGTCAGATGATACATGCGAAAAGAAAGAAAGCATGAAATTGACAAGCTGTGCGAAGCACATGATCTTTATTTATGCACGGGATCTGCGCCCGGCTTTGTACAAAGGATTACATGCAACAGCGGCAAGACTTGTACAAAAGGTGGTTGCCGGAAAAGCTTCCGGCAACCGCGCCCTATGGGTAAAACTTACGAAGATGTTCAATGTTCCAGGAGTTGCTCACCGGAATGCCATCTTCGGTCTCAAGGCGGACAGCGCCGGGCCTAGTGACTCGTTTCACCCGATAAGGGCCTTCCCACTTCGGCGTCAACTTGTTGGAATTCTTGGCGGACTGAACTCGCCGAAGAACAAGGTCGCCTTCCTCGAAGCTTCTGGCTTTAACTTTGCGGCTATGGTAGCGACGCAAAGCTTGCTGGTAGCGAGCGGCTCGCACAGCAGCCTGAAGACGGTCTTCCTCAAGGAGCAGCGCGTCATCTTGTCGCAGCTGCTCTTGCTCGAGCTCATCGTAAGCGAGCACTCGAGGCGACCCGTAAACGAGTTCCGTGGGGAGAACTGCCTCTGCTCCATAGACTAGAGCGAAAGGTGTCTGGCCAGTGGCTCGATTTGGCGTCGTCCTGATCGACCAAAGAACCACCGGCAGCTCCTCGATCCAGTTTCTTCCGCACTTGTGCAGCCTGTCGAAAGTTCTGGTCTTGAGGCCTCGCAGCACTTCAGCATTTGCCCTCTCCGCTTGACCGTTGCTTCTCGGATGAGCAACAGAAGCGAAGCAGACCTTGGCGCCAAGATCTTGGACATACTGCATGAAGGTGCGGCTCGTAAATTGCGTGCCGTTGTCGGTGATGATCCTGTTAGGGATCCCGAAACGGCAAACAATCGACCTGAAGAACTTGACTGCTGACTGTGCTGTCACCTTCCTCACTGGTTCCACTTCCGGCCACTTTGTGAACTTGTCGATGGCGACGTACAAGAACTCAAAGCCCCCGACAGCTCGGGGGAAGGGGCCGAGGATGTCGAGCCCCCAGACCGAAAATGGCCAGGATAAAGGGATCGTCTGGAGAGCTTGAGCTGGTTGGTGTATCTGCTTGGAATGGAACTGGCACGCTTCACACTTGGTTACTTGTGCAGTTGCATCCTGGAGGGTTGTCGGCCAAAAGAAACCTTGCAGGAACGCTTTGCCGGCAAGTGCTCTTGCGCCAATGTGGTGACCACATATGCCTCCATGTATCTCTGCCAACAGCTGTTGTCCATCTTCCCGGCGAATACACTTCAATTTCACACCGTTGAGTCTTATTCTGTACAGTGTGTTGTCAACAAACTTGTACATACTTGACTGCCGGGCTACTTTTTCCGCTTCTTCTTGCTCTTTGGGAAGTTCTCCTGTCTGAAGGAAACGGACAATCTGCTGCGCCCATGCTGGAGCTTGTGGCTCGACAACAAGGACTAAAGGCATATCTGTTGCTGCGGGAACATCCGCTTCCACGGCAAGAACCTGCGGCTCAGCCGGAGCTTGATGTTCCCCGGCAAGCTTGCCGGAGCAAAACTTGTCGGGAGCGTCTGCTTCAACGGAACAAACCGTAAGGCTTGCCGGAGCAGACTGCCCCTCAGCACTCTTGGTGTTGATTTTGGGGACCTTCTTGGCGGCGGCTTCGGGAAGTTCTGTCGGAAAGTAGTCACCAGAAACCAACTTCCTCTTCTTGCTCTGTCCAGCTGATGGTGTTACGGATGGTTGAGTCAGCTTGAGCACAAAAATCCCTGGTTCCACAAGCAACTTTAGTGCGGCGCACTTTGACAGGCCATCAGCAATGTCATTCTGAGCCCTTGGGACATGTTCCATCTGTAGGCCATCAAAGTGCTCTTCTAGCTTTCTCACCTCATCAACATAAGCTTCCATCAACGGACTCTGATAATTTTTGTTCACTTGGCGGACGACAAGCTGCGAGTCACCCCTGCCAATGAGCTTCTTGATCCCAAGGTCTGCTGCTATCCTGAGACCGGCAAGCAAGCCTTCATACTCTGCAGTATTGTTCGTTGCTTGCTCCTTGCGAAAGTGCATCTGGACTACGTACTTGAGGTGCTCTCCGGTGGGTGCGGTAAGCAGCACGCCAGCACTGGCGCCTTGGAGCGAGAAGGCACCATCAAAGTACATCAGCCACTCTTTGCTTGCCTCCTTGACGGGGATGCTCGTTTCTGGAATTTCTTCGTCTGGTGTTGGCGTCCATTCTGCTATGAACTCTGCCAATGCTCTGCTTTGGATAGTTGAAGTGCTCTCAAACTTGAGGCCAAAGCTTGACAGTTCCAGTGCCCACTCGACAATCCTGCCTGTTGCTTCTGGATTCTGCAGTATCCTCTTCAGCGGAAAGCGAGTGACAACTGTGATCTCATGTGCCTGGAAGTAATGGCGCAGCTTTCTCGAGGCCATGAGAAGGCCGAAAAGCAACTTCTGCACACCAGAGTACCTTGACCTAGCCCCCTGCAGAAGGGAGCTGACAAAGTAAACTGGGCGCTGCACCATTTTCTTCTGCACCTCTTCGCGCACCTGCGCAGATTCATCCTTGTCGGGACCAGAGCTTGTCGGCGAAGCCCCCTGCTTGTCGCTGGACGTACTTGCCGTGGTTGCGGGCTCATCATCCGCCTCCCTCTCCGCTACTAACGCAGCACTAACCACTTGATTGGTTGCTGCTAGATACAGCAGCAACTTCTCTTGTGGCTTAGGTGCGACAAGTATTGGAGTGGAGGACAGGTACCTCTTCAAGTCCCGCAGCGCAGCCTCCGCTTCTGGAGTCCATTTCATTGGACCTGCCTTTTTCAATATTTTGAAAAACGGCAGGGCGCGCTCAGCAGACTTAGAGATAAACCTGCTGAGAGCAGCCACGCAACCGGCAAGCCTTCGCACATCCTTGACGCGCTTTGGTGCTTCAATCTGCTCGATGGCCTTGATCTTGTCGGGATTGGCTTCAATTCCCCGCTGAGACACAAAGAACCCGAGAAGCTTGCCGGATGGAACTCCAAACACGCACTTCTCGGGGTTGAGCTTGAGGTTGATCTTGCGCGGATTTGCGAAGGTCTCATCTAAATCTTGAATCAGAGTAGCCTTGTCTTTGCTCTTGACCACTATATCGTCCATGTAGGCTTCCACATTCCTGTGTATCTGGGGCTCAAAAGCGACATGGACTACCCTTGCAAACGTTGAACCAGCATTCTTCAACCCGAAGGGCATCCGTACGAAACAGTATGTGCCACAAGGGGTGATGAATGCGGTTTTCTCCTCATCCTCTTCTGCCATGAAGATCTGATGGTATCCTGAGTATGCATCAAGAAATGAAAGCAAATCACATCCGGCTGTGGAGTCAACAATCTGGTCAATGCGCGGCAAGGGAAATGGATCTTTAGGACAAGCTTTATTGACATCAGTGAAGTCTATACAAAGCCTCCATTTTCCGTTAGCCTTGCGCACGACTACAGGATTGGCCAACCACGTAGGATGGAGCACTCCTCTGACAAGGCCTGCTGCTTCCAACTTCTTGATTTCTTCTGCAATGAACTCTTGGTGCTCCACTGCTTGCTTCCTGACTTTCTGCTTGACGGGCCGCGCATGAGGACAAACGGCTAGGTGGTGCTCAATCACTTTCCTGGGAACACCGGGGATATCAGACGGTTGCCATGCAAACACGTCGACATTCGCCCGCAGGAAAGCAACGAGCGCGCTTTCCTATTTAGGATCAAGAGTGGCACTGATGGTGAAGGTACCACCAGTGCCGTCCTCCTTGGCGGACACCTTCTTGGTCTCTGGTGGAGCTGCCATCGTCTTCTTACACTTGCCGGTGGAGCTCGATGGTGCGTCCTTGACGGTAGCGCAGCACTCCGAAGAGGTGCGCTTGCCGGAGTGGGCATCAGAGCTCTTGCCGGACTTGGTCTTCTTCTTCCCCCTGGGAGCTTCAGCGATAAGTGACTTGCGATCGGCTGCGGCTGCTGCTTCCTGGTAAATCTTGTCGGCGCAGATAAGGGCATCCTTCTTGTCGCCAGGGACAGAGATGACACTTATCGGGCCTGGCATCTTGAGCACGTTGTAGGCATAATGAGAGGCTGCCATGAACTTGGCGAGCGCAGGGCGGCCGAGTATTCCATTGTAGGGTAATGGGAAATCGGCGACGTCAAAAGTGACCCTCTCAGTTCTGAAGTTCAACTCGCTGCCAAATGTGACCGGCAACGTGATCTTTCCCTTCGGCTCGCTCCTTCCCGAGTTTATTCCTTGGAATGTGCCGGTCTCTTCGAGCTCGCTGTCAGGGATCTGGAGTTTCTGGAGGACCGCGGAGGATATCAGGTTCAAGCCGGCCCCGCCGTCAACTAGCATCTTCGTGACTTTGAGGTTGCGGATAGTTGGTGAAACCAACATCGGCAAGCACCCGACCGCAGTTATGCGATCAGGGTGATCCTCAATATCAAAGATGATAGGCGTGCTGGACCATTTTAGAGGCCTGCGTGACTCCATGGATGGTTCTGCTGCATTAACTTCCCGCATCCACTGCTTGAGTTGGCGGTGTGAAGCATGCAGGGAAGCACCGCCGTCAACGCACAGGACCTCTGTGGCTTTCTGAAATTCCTGCTCATCGGCCTCATCATCATCCATATCTTCGTCATCGTTGTCGTCTTCATCCTTGTCGCGGCCACGGGGAGGCCTATCTCCTTGCCGCTGCTTGGTCTTGCTGCGGCATCCTCCCCGACCGGGGCGTTTCTTGCTGGCTCCCCCAGCACCTTCCTGGGCTTTCTCCTTGTCGCGTCGCTCGTACTCAGCCTTCTGCTGCTCAATGAGCTACTCAACTTTCTTACAACTCTGGAGGTCATGGCCCTTGGTGCGGTGGATCATGCAGTATTGCTTGCCGGAGCTGTCTTGCTTGTCGGCGGCCGCCATAGCCTGGCCCTCCTTGCCGGAGTCACCGGCTTTAGCTTTCTTGGCGCCGCCTCCGTTGCCGGACTGCTCGACAACTAGCACTTCTTTGCCCTTCTTCTTTCTGTTGTTCCGCCGCCGGCCTTTCCTTGCCGGGGCAGCATCCTCACTGTCCGATCCTCCTACTCCTGTGTTCTCTTTGGGGAGCCTCCCCCCCTCTTCAGCACGTGCACACTTGTCAGCCAGGGCATAAAGCTCGCTGACGTCCCTGATCTTGCACATCGCCATCTCCTCCCTCATCCTGCGGTTTCGCACGTTCTGATGAAATGCGCTGATCACCATGGCAGGGTGGACGTCTGGGATGTTGTGCTGTACACGGCTGAACCTCTGAATGTACTTGCGCAGGGGCTCTCCTTCCTTCTGGGCAAGCAGATGAAGATCGCTTTCTTGGCCATGAGGCTTGTGGCCGCCTGTAAAGGCGCCGACAAACTGATGGCATAGATCTGCCCAAGAAGAAATGGAGTTGTCCGGCAAGTGCATGAGTCAGGATCTGACGTTTGGCTTGAGCACCAGCGGGAAGTAGTTGGCAAGGATCTTGTCGTCTCGTCCCCCGGCAGCCTGCACCGCGATGGTGTAGATGCTGAGGAACTCCGACGGATGCGACTTGCCGTCGTACTTCTTCGGTACATCTGGCTTGAAATTCTTCTTGCTGGGCCACTGGACTTGCCGCAGCTCAGGGGTGAACGCAGGGCAACCTACCGCGTACGGCAAGTCGCCTGGTTCCCCTGGTGCATGCATGTCGACAGGAGGCCCAGCGCGCTGGTCAGATTGACGCCGCGCTTCTCTTCGGCGCTCGATGCAGGAGCGTCCTCTTGCTATCGTTCGTGGAGAACTTGGCGCTGATCGCGACGAGCTCGCGGATCCGATGACGCGGTGGAGTCGCTGTCGAGGTGGATCCGGCGAGTCGGCGATCTTGGCCTTCGTGGTGGAGAGTGCATGGAAGTCGCACCCCCATCGGTCTTGTTGCCATCGGCTCGCGTCCGGCAGTCTTGCCGCGGCAACGAAGTGCTTGGTTGCCGCGCGGTATCGCCGTTGGCGAAGCCGATGAGACTCTGAATGGTGGCCCTCCACTCGTGGGTCTTGTCCGCCGTCGGAGGGTAATCTAGAAGCAGTTGAGCTCGCGCCAAGGCTTCTGCTGGAGTGGTGGGCGGCAGCGGCGAGCGGTGCGAGGAGCGAGATATGCTCGGTCTTCTAACTATGTTAGAAGGAGCAGTATCCCATCCAGGCGACCGCACTTCGCTGGGGCCAGCATGCTGGCATGCATGCTGGTCTTGAACTCCGGGAGATCCACCAGCTTGATCTTGGCCCAGCGGACGTATGGCACTGCAAACGCCATGACGCTGCTGGTCCCGCGCCTCCTGAGACGGGCGCGGTGCGCGTACGGACGCCGAGGTCTGTGCTGCCTTGTCCTTGGACTTGGCCGCACTGTGAGCACCCTCGTCGACGCCCGTTCTTCCGCCGGCGTCCACTCCACCGTCCGCTTGCTCCGGAGGCGGTGGAAGCGACGCGGACGGAACAGCTGCCTCCGAAGCCTTCTTCTTTGGTGGCATGTTGATGAAGATGATGAAGATATAGCTCATTTGCACACCGGATCGGGTTCACACGATCTCCACGCCCCCTACCTGGCGCGCCAAAGATGTCGGGGAAACTGATCCACGAACACCTATGGGGACCGGCGGACCGAGCCCCTTTCGGTTCGGAGGGGGGCGGAGGTCGCACGAAGAGCGGATCGAGGCAATGCACACGAGCAGTTTACCCAGCTTCGGAGCTCTCCGGAGAGATAACACTCCTACTGCTGCTTGTTTGATTGTATTCAGTTCTTGCTCAGGAGCGATGAGCGCTACCAGACCGAGCATGAGAGTGTTCTTGATGTTTCGAATGAACCGAACCCCTTCTACGTCGCGCATGGGCCTCCTTTTATATGCTCAAGGGGTCACCGACAGGTGGCAACGTAGACAGAAAGGGTAAAAATGGAAAAAGAGTGTGGTAGGTACAGCTACCTCTACTGTAGCCACAGTGTATCATACCTAACCCTGACGGCAGGGGACAAGGGCATTAAATGCCCGTCTGTGTCGTCTAAACAGTGCGAGAAGAGACCGTCAGGGGCGCCACCAATCGCCACGGCGGCCTTTTTGTTAGCGCCGCTTGCCACCGCGCACCGCTGGCTGCACAGCCCCTCGCCACGCGTGCCTGGAAGGGTCCCAGGACGACACGTTAGTGGATGTGCTGGAGCCTGGGCGCGGAGCGACCGCTAGCTGCGGCAAGTGCCTTGCCGCGGTCGTCGTCTTGTCGGGCCCGGGAGCTTGTCACTCACCGTGCCTTGCCGGGACACGTGGCGCGTTGCGGCAAGCGTTCTTGAGATGCCTTGGTTGGCCTTCCCGGCAAGCTCCTCTTGCCGGGGCCTTGTCTTCTCGGTGTGAATACTTTGTTCTTGAATGGCTTCCCGGCAAGCTCCTCTTGTCTGGGTCTTGTCTCTTTAAGGAGTCACGGATGATCTTGGCGGTGACCCGGCGAGCCTTGCTGCGGGGTGCTGCGACTGCCCGTGCACAAGTTCGGGATACTAGGGTATCCCTACTCTAGTACACCGACAATGTTGCAGCTTGAAAACGGGTCAGCACATGGAAAATGCTGGCAATGTAACACATAGAGAGTAATGAACGGAATAATGCTATCACTACATGCATATATGGCTCGTGGAAAGCTCTATGGTTACAACTTTGCATCAAGCCAATTTTTCCCTACAACAAAGGAATAAATTTTATTGAACTATCATGGTGGTTGTTAAACATTGAGAAGGTTCACCCAACTCAATCCCAATTAAGCATCATCATTAAACCCAATCAGAATTAAATTAACTAGCATGATGAGATTCACATGATAATCCAAGTACTCGATACTCAAAACATCCATAACCGGGGACACGGCTAACCATGATTAGTTTGTACACTCTGCAGAGGTTTGCGCACTTTTCCCCGCAAGACTCGATCTCCTCCGTTGGATTTCTCGCACTACAAATTGTTTGAGAGACGAATGACCAAGACACAGTCTTTCAGAAGCGTTAGCACCTTATGATGGGTAGAAAGTACCACCTACCCCCCCTACATCTGCTAGTCTACCACTATAAGAGTTCACATGACTTAATCAACTATGCTAAAGCCCATAGTGGCTTGCGGCTGCACACGGAAGTTTCTAGCATGAAAAATATCATTATCCCTTTGAGCATGGGTGGCAGTCCATAGGAGAATCACACGGTACCCCGGGATTTCCAAAAATATAGGCAACACTGGGTTCCCCAGGTGTCTCAATCCACCCAGATGTGTATTAAAGTTGCCAATGGATACACTCACCCAATCCACTTCCCAAAGGTTTGATAATAAACAGGACAATAGGTACTACCTCATCTACTTCCCAAAACCCACATATTAATCAGATCCTAGCCATGCAATTGTTTGTGGATTGGTCTAATGCAATAAAACTGGGTAGTACAGAGGTATGATCAAAGTGTTACTTGCCTTGCTGATGATCCGTGAAACCTAGAGACTCGTAGTAGCACGCTACGCACTCTGGGTACTCTATCACAAACAAACAAGCATATAATAAGCACTCATCTGATGCACGGGTAAAACTCAAATAAGAGGTCTAACCAGAAAGTTCAACTTAAGAACTGTGGTTTGCAAAAAGAATCAAATCAAATGAAGCAATGAAACTCAAACGACGAAAGAAACAGGCTTCGTTTACTAATCTGGACTTAAGTCAAATTTTATAGTAGCAAAAACTTGTTTAAGTTGATTAAACAGAAAGAGGGCTTCAAGAGGAAACTCTACGCACTTGAATCGCCTGATTCCGATAAACGAGCGAAAAGATAAACTAAAACAAAAAATCAGGGCAGAAATCGTGATCGAAAATAATCGCGGAAAATCCCTGGAAAAAGAAAAACTGACGAACCAGCTAACGAACGAACGTTCGCTGTCTGCGGCTAAACGGTGAAAATTGTTCGTTAAAATGAACGAACGAATGGGCGTTCGCTAATTAAACTAAACCGGAAAAAAATAAAACCAATCTATATAAAAAATAAACCGGGGTTCCTAAAAAACCAATGGTTTTCTCTCGAAAACCGCGGCCGTGGTGGTGGGTCAACGGGCGGCGGCCGCGGTCGGCTCCGGCGAGGCGGCCGAGGTCGGCGGCGCATCGGGCGGCGAGGCGAGGCGACGGCGGCGGCGGCTGGCGGCGGCTAGGGTTTGGGCGGCGGGGTGGGCTGGGCTGGGGCGGCTCGGGGGCGCACTATAGAAAGGGCCGGCCGGGCAGAGTCCTGGTCGAATACGGCCCGAGGTCAGTTTGACTTTTTTTTAAATAATTCCGACATGCAGAAATTGAAAGAAAAGAAATACTAAACGGACTCCAAAAATTCCAAAATAAACTTTCCCCGTCCTCTAAAAATACGCCGGACAAGGTGAACATTTATTTGGACCTAAAATGCAATTTTGAAAAACACTCATTTTCCTAATTCAAATAAAATAGCGATAAAACTCCGAAATAAAATCTTATTTGATTTTATTATTAAATCTCCAATATTTCTTTATTTTGGGAAAGTCATTTTATTCCCTCTCTTTTATTTTTATAAAAGAAATATGCGAAAATAAAATAATTAAAATCAAACGATCCTCTTTTCAAAATTTGAGAAAAACTCAAATATGAAAATAACGAAATCCCCAACTCTCTCCGTGGGTCCTTGAGTTGCGTAGAATTTCTAGGATCAAGCCAAAATGCAATAAAATATGATATGGAATGATGATCTAATATATAACATTCCAAGTTGAAAATTTGGGATGTTACAAACCTACCCCCCTTAAGATGAATCTCGCCCACAAGATTCGGGTTGGCTAGCAAATAGGTGAGGGTGGTCCTTCCGTAGGTGTTCCTCTTGCTCCCAGGTGGCTTCAACCTCGGTATGGTGGCTCCACTGAACTTTGTAGAACTTGATAACCTTGCTGCGCGTGACTCTGCTGCAAACTCGAGAATATTGACTGGTTTCTCTTCATAGGTCAAATCGCTATCCAACTAAATCGTTTCCAGTGGCACTGTATCTTTCAGAGGGATATCGGCCATCTCTGCGTGGCACTTCTTCAACTGAGAAACATGGAACACATCATGAACTCCTGACAATCCTTTAAGCAATTCCAACTTGTAAGCAACTTCTCCCATACGTTCCAATACTTTGTATGGTCCTACAAAACGTGGTGCTAACTTTCCCTTAACTCCAAAACGCTTAACTCCTCAAAGTGGGGACACACGAAGATAAGCTCTGTCTCCGACTTTGTAAACTGTCTCCTTGCGTTTAGAATCCGCATAGCTCTTTTGCCTAGACTGGGCTACCTTGAGTCTCTTGCGAATCATCTTAACCTTCTCTTCAGACTCTTTAATCAAATCTGGTCCAAACAACTGACGGTCTCCAACTTCGTCCCACAACAAAGGTGTCTTGCACCTCCTTCCGTACAAAGCTTCGAAAGGGGCCATCTTCAACTGGATTGATAATTGTTGTTGTAAGAGAACTCTACATAAGGTAAATTGTCGTCCCAATTAGATCCATAATCTAGCACACAAGCTCTCAACATGTCCTCCAGAATCTGATTGACTCTTTCGGTCTGTCCATCTGTCTGTGGATGAAAGGCTGTAGTGAACTCTAGCCTGGTACTGAAAGTTTCATGCAACTGATTCCAGAACTTTGACGTAAATTGGGTCCCTCTATCTAACACAATGGTCCTCGGAACTCCATGCAGACATACGATCTTGGTCATGTATATCTTGGCCAACTTAGCACTAGTGTAAGTGGTCTTCACTAGGATGAAATTGGCTACCTTCGTCAAACGATCAACTACAACCCATATCGAGTCGTAGCCGGAACGTGTCCTGGGCAATCCCGTGATAAAATCCATGCCTAGCTTATCCCACTTCCATTCGGGTATCGGCAATGGCTGTAGCAATCCTGCTGGCTTCTGATGCTCTGCCTTTACTCTCTGACATACATCACAAACTGCTACATACTCCGCAATATCCTTCTTCATTCCGGTCCACCAGAAACTGTCCTTCAAATCTAGATACATCTTGGTATTTCCTGGGTGAATCGAATACGGTGAATCATGGGCCTCCTGCAGAATCAACTTCCTGATCTCCGGGTCATTAGGCACATAAACGCGGTCCTCAAACCATAAGGTATCGTGCTCATCCTCACAGAATCCCTTAGCTTTTCCTTTGCTCATCTTCTCCTTTATCTCAAAACTCAGCTTGTCGTTCTTCTGAGCTTCTCTGATCTTATCCATCAACGTAGACTGAGTCTCTAAAGCTGCTACATAGCCTCTCAGAACTTTCTCCAAACATAGCTCGCGAAGATCCTCGGCTAACTCCTTTGGTAACTCTCCGGTCATGAGTGTGTTGACATGACTCTTGCGGCTCAACGCATCGGCTACTACATTAGCCTTTCCTAGGTGATAATGCAATCTCATATCATAATCCTTAATGAGATCCAACCATCTCCTTTGCGAGAGATTCAACTCCTTCTGTGTGAAGATGTACTTCAAAATCTTGTCATCCGTGTACACCTCACAATGGTTTCCGATGAGAAAATGTCTCCTGATACGTCCATTTTGCATCATGCTTTTATATCATTATTTATTGCATTATGGGCTATTATTACACATTATGTCTCAATACTTATGGCTATTCTCTCTTATTTTACAAGGTTTACCATGAAGAGGGGGAATGCCGGCAGCTGGAATTCTGGCTGGAAAAGGAGCAAATATTGGAAACCAATTCTGCATAGCTCCAAAAATCCTAAAACTCTATGGAAGTTATTTTTGGAATTAATAAGAATTATTGAGCGAACAAACTACCAGAGGGGGCCCACACCCTGGCCAGGAGGGTGGGGGCGCGCCCAACCCTACTAGGCGCGCCCCCTGTCTCCTGGGCCCCCTGGTGGCCCTCGGTGCCCATCTTCTGCTATATGAAGGCTTTTACCCTGGAAAAAAAACATAAGCAAGCTTACAGGACGAAACTCTGCCGCCACGAGGCGGAACCTTGGCGGAACCAATCTAGGGCTCCGGCGGAGCTGCTCTGCCGGGGAAACTTCCCTCCGGGAGGGGGTAATCATCACCATCGTCATCACCAATGATCCTCTCATCGGGAGGGGATCAATCTCCATCAACATCTTCACCAGCACCATCTCCTCTCAAAAACCTAGTTCATCTCTTGTATCCAATCTTGTATCAAAACCAAAAATTGGTACCTGTGGTTTGCTAGTAGTGTTGATTACTCCTTGTAGTTGATGCTAATTGGTTTACTTGGTATAAGATCATATATTTAGATCCTTAATGCATATTAATACTCCTCTGATCATGAACATTAATATGCTTTGTGAGTAGTTACGTTTGTTCCTGAGGACATGGTGAAGTCTTGCTATTAGTAGTCATGTGAATTTGGTATTCGTTCGATATTTTGATGAGATCTATGTTGTCTCTCCTCTAGTGGTGTTATGTGAACGTCGACTACATGACACTTCACCGTTATTTGGGCCTAGAGGAAGGCATTGGGAATTAATAAGTAGATGATGGGTTGCTAGAGTGACACAAGCTTAAACCCTAGTTTATGCGTTGCTTCGTAAGGGGCTGATTTGGATCCATATGTCTAATGCGGTGGTTAGGTTTACCTTGATACTTCTTTTGTACTTGCGGATGCTTGCAATAGGGGTTAATCATAAGTGCCATGCTTGTCCAAGTAAGGGCAGTACCCAAGCACTGGTCCACCCACATATCAAATTATCAAAGTACCGAACGTGAATCATATGAGCGTGATGAAAACTAGCCTCACGATAATTCCAATGTGTCCTCGGGAGCGCTTTTCTCATTATAATAAATTGTCTAGGCTTGTCCTTTGCTACAAAAAGGATTGGGCCACCTTGCTGCACTTTATTAACTTTCATTGCTTGTTACCCGTTACAAATTATCTTATCACAAAAACATCTGTTACCTACAATTTCAGTGCTTGTAGAGAAAACCTTACTGAAAACCACTTGTCATTTCCTTCTGCTCCTCGTTGGGTTCAACACTCTTACTTATCAAAAGGACAACGATAAATCCCCTATACTTGTGGGTCATCAAGACTCTTTTCTGGCGCCGTTGCCGGGGAGTGAAGCGCCTTTGGTGAGTGGAACTTGGTAAGGAAACATTTATATAATGTGCTGAAATTTGCTGTCACTTGTTACTATGGAAACTAATCCTTTGAGGGGCTTGTTCGGGGTATCTTCGCCCCGACTAGTAGAGCAAAGAGTTGCTCCTCAACCTACTGAACCTACTGAAAATATTTACTTTGAGATTCCTTTGGGTATGATAGAGAAACTGCTAGCTAATCCCTTTGCAGGAGATGGAACATTGCATCCCGATTTGCACCTTATCTTTGTGGATGAAGTTTGTGGATTATTTAAGCTTGCAGGTATTCCCGATGATGTTGTCAAAAGGAAGGTCTTCTCCTTATCTTTGAAGGGAGATGCATTGACATGGTATAGGCTATGTGATGATACGGGATCTTGGAATTGTAAACGATTGAAGTTGGAATTTCACTAGAAGTTCTATCCTATGCATCTTGTTCATCGTGAACATAATTACATATATAATTTATGGCCTCGCGAAGGAGAAAGCATCGCTCAAGCTTGGGGGAGGCTTAAGTCAATGTTATATTCATGCCCCAATCATGAGCTTTCAAGAGAAATGATTATTCAAAAAATTTATGCTTGGCTTTCTCTTAATGATCGCAACATGCTCGATACTTCCTGTGCTGGTTCTTATATGCTGAAGACTATTGAATTCAAGTGGGATTTATTGGAAAGAATTAAAAGCAACTCTAAAGATTGGGTTTCCGACGATGGTAAGGAGTCAGGTATAACACCTAAGTTTGATTGTGTTAAATCTTTTATGGATACCGATGCTTTTCGTGGATTTAGCGCTAAGTATGGACTTGACTCTGAGATAGTAGCTGCTTTTTGTGAATCTTTTGCTACTCGTTGATCTCCCTAAGGAGAAGGGGTTTAAATATAATCCTCCCCTTGAAGTAAAAGTAGTTGCACCTATTAAAGCTGAAGAAAAGACTATCACTTATGATGATCCTATTGCTCCTACTACTTATGTTGAGAAACCTCCTTTTCCAGTTAGGATAAAGGATCATGCTAAAACCTCAACTGTTGTTCGTACGAGTAATACTAGAACTTATACACCTCCTAAGAAAATCAAAGTTGAACCTAGTATTGCTATGGTTAAAGATCTCTTGGATGATAATTTAGATGGGCATGTTATTTACTTCTATGAACAGGCTGCTAATATTGCTAGACCAGATGCTAAGATACATAGACATGTCGTAGGCATGCCCGTTATTTCTATTAAAATAGGAGATCATTGTTATCATGGCTTATGTGATATGGGTGCTAGTGCTAGTGCAATACCCTATGACTTATATAAAGAAATTATGCATGATATTGCACCCGCTGAAATAGAAGATATTGATGTTACTATTAAGCTTGCCAATAAGGACACTATGAAGCCAGTAGGGATTGTTAGAGATGTTGAAGTCTTGTGTGCGAAGGTTAAATATCCTGCTGATTTTCTTGTTCTTGATTCCCCACAAGATGACTTTTGTACCATTATATTTGGTAGACCCTTCTTGAATACTGTTAATGATAGGACTGATTGCGAAAAGGATATTGTTGCAATTGGCTTAGGGGATATGTCTCATGAGTTTAATTTGCTAAGTTTCGAAGACAACCCCGTGATAAAGAACCACCTAGTAAGGATGAGATTATTGGTCTTGCTTCTATTGCCGTGCCTCCTACTGATACGTTAGAACAATATTTGCTAGACCATGAAAATGATATGTTTATGAATGAAAGAAGGGAAATAGATGAAGTGTTCCTTCAACAGGGTCCTATTCTGAAACACAACTTGCCTGTTGAAATCCTAGGGGATCCCCCTCCACCCAAGGGTGATCCCGTGTTTGAGCTCAAACCATTACATGATAATCTTAAGTATGCTTATCTTGATGAAAAGAAAATATATCCTGTTATTATTAATGCTAACCTTTCAGAGCAAGAAGAAGAAAGATTATTGAAAACTCTAAAGAAGCACCGTGCTGCTATTGGATATACTCTAGATGATCTTAAGGGCATAAGTCCCACTCTATGCCAACACAAAATTAAAGTGGAGGAAGATGCCAAACCAGTTAGAGATCCTCAACGACGATTAAATCCTAAGATGAAAGAAGTGGTAAGAAAGGAGATACTAAAGCTCCTTGAGGCAGGTATAATTTATCCTGTTGCTAATAGTGAATGGGTAAGTCATGTCCATTGTGTTCCTAAAAAGGGAGGTATTACTGTCGTTCCTAATGATAAAGACGAATTGATCCCGCAAAGAATTATTACAGGTTATAGGAAGGTAATTGATTTCTGTAAATTAAATAAAGATACTAAGAAAGATCATTACCCTTTACCTTTTATTGATCAAATGCTAGAAAGACTATCCAAGCACACACATTTCTGCTTTCTAGATGGTTATTCTGGTTTCTCTCAAATACCTATGTCAGCGAAGGATTAATCAAAAACTACTTTTACTTGCCCTTTGGATACTTTTGCTTATAGATGTATGCCTTTTGGTTTATGTAATGCACCTGCTACCTTTCAAAGATGTATGATGGCTATATTCTCTGACTTTTGTGAAAAGATTTGTGAGGTATTCATGGATGATTTCTCCGTTTATGGATCCTCTTTTGATGATTGCTTGAGCAACCTTGATCGAGTTTTGCAGAGATGTGAAGACACTAGTCTCGTCTTGAATTAGGAAAAGTGACACTTTATGGTTAATCAAGGCATTGTCTTGGGGCATAAGATTTCGGAGAGAGGTATTGAAGTTGATAGAGCTAAAGTTGATGCTATTGAAAAGATGCCATGTCCCAAGGACATAAAAGGTATAAGAAGTTTCCTTGGTCATACTGGTTTTTATAGGAGGTTCGTTAAGGACTTTTCTAAAATCTCTAGGCCTTTGACTAATTTATTACAAAAAGATATTCCTTTTGTCTTTGATGACGATGGTGTAGAAGCATTTGAAATACTTAAGAAAGCTTTGATCACTGCACCTATTGTTCATCCACCTGATTGGAATCTACCCTTTGAAATTATGTGTGATGCTAGTGATTATGCTATAGGTGTTGTTCTAGGGGCAAAGAGTTGATAAGAAATTGAATGTTATCCAGTATGCTAGTAAAACTCTTGATTCTGCCCAGAGAAATTATGCTACTACTGAAAAAGAGTTCTTAGCAGTTGTGTTTGCATGTGATAAGTTTAGACCTTATATTGTTGATTCCATAGTCACTATTCGCACTGATCATGCTGCTATTAAATATCTTATGAAAAAGAAAGATGCTAAGCCTAGACTCATTAGATGGGGTCTGTCACATCCCTAGTCTGGTATGACCTAGGCTAGCTAGCCATTTGTGCATCATATTTAAATTTCATTTAAATTTGAAATGAGGATTGGTGGAACCCTCAGAATCATTTTTGAAAATGACCCAAATAAAAATTTCTCCAAAAGGGTCCAAGAAAATGCTCATGTTGCCCTCTGAAAATATTGGACAGAGATAAAAATCAAAACAATATTTTTAGGAGCTCATGGACATTTATTTTTGGCCATTTGGATTAATTCGATAAATATTTGCATTGGAAATATATTTCTATATATATGAAATATGGTCCAAAAATTATGCCAATTATAAAAGAGCTCTGGAATAATACCATTAGCCCTACAAAAATTGGCATAAGGAAATTAAATGATTTAATATATTTATTAAATCAAAACAAATGTCAGAAAAATTAGAAAACAAAAATAAAAGAAGGAGGGGCTTACCTGGGCCTCCCCTCCCCTGCGCAGCCCAGCAGCAGCAGGCCGGCCCAGCCAGGAGGCGGCCCAGCCCGCCTGGCCCCCCCTCCTCTGTCGTCTTCCCCCCCCCCGACAGGGGAACGGCGTGTGCCCGACGCTCGCCGGCACGCGCGCGCGCCACCTCCCCCCCTGCTGGCCACCTCCTGCTTCCCCGGACTCCCTCGATGCCCCGGACGAAGCCACGCAGCTGCCCCGCACCGCTCTCACTCTCCCTCGTCCTCCTCTTCTCCCCCTGCTCTCTCTCCCTCTCACCCGAGAACCACCGCCGCCGCCGACGGGCATCGCCGTAGCCACTGGCCTCCCCTCGCCTCCCCGACCCGCTTCCGAGCTCCGCCACAACCCCCTCTACCTCCTCGTCAAGCCACGCACCTCCGGACGCGCTCCATCGCCGACGCCGTTGTCTTCTTCACCACCGACGCCGGAGATCGACCTCGCCGCCATCACCGTCAATTCGCCCGACGCAGGATGTCCCCGAGCACACCGGCCTGCTCTGCGAGTCCGCCGTGAGCCTCTCTTCCTTTCCCCTCACCTCTCTCTCTCGCGCGTGCCCTGTAGCCGCTGCCCCACGAGCGCCCGAAGCCGCCGTCCGCCATGGCCGGCGAGCTCCGTGCCCCCGAGCACCTCCGCCTCGCGTAGATAGCTCGATGTGCTCCTGCTGCCTCGTAGCTACCGCCTGTGCCCTCCGTTCGCTCGAACGCGAGCTGCAGCCCCACGCCCGCGCTATCCCGAACTCCGGCCGCCACCCCGAGCTCCGCTCCGGCGAGCTCCGGCGCCCCCGCAGCCCCCCATCAGCTCCCCTGGTTGCGGACGAAGACGGGCTACGCCCCGGTGGTCTTCGCGCGATCAAACGCTGTCTGTAACGCAAGTCCGGTGAGTCGCCGCCGCGCTAATGGTCGCCGCCGGCCAGAACTCCGGCGGGCTGACGTGGCTTAGTTAATTAGTCACTAACCCCCCACCTACTGACGCTGACAAGTGGGCCCCAGGGCTTAGTCAAAGCTAACCAGCCCAGGTTTGACTCGGGGTTAACCCCCTGTCACTGACGTGTGGGTCCCACACGTCAGATTTGACCTGGACAGCCGCGTTGACCAGCTGATGTAGTGATGACGTCATGCTGACGCAATTATACATTTTCTGGAATTAAAATAATTCAGAAAATCCAGAAAATGATTTAAACTTCAAAAATTCATATCAATTCAACCGTAGCTCAGATTTAAATAATTTATATATGAAAAATTATCAGAAAAATGCAACCTTTCCATCTGTACTAGTTTCATGCATGAAAAACCAACTTATACATGCTGAATATGGGAAAACACATTATGGCATATATAAGAGACCTAATTTAGAAATGCATTTGAACCTTTGGTTCAAATGGACTTTAAGATAATTGAACACTAGTTGCATTAGCTCAACAGCATCACATCTACATGCCATGTTCATGCATCATATTGTTGCATATGATTGTGTATTGATTGCCGGCACCGTTCCTTCTCGATAGGTCCTGCTCCGGAGACGTTCCAGAGTACCTGTCTGTGAAGCAGTGCCTCCCTTGTTGATTTACCAGGCAAGCAAACCCCCTTGTTCATTTCGATAAAACCCTACTCTCTCGCTCCTGCTCTCAGTTATTGCATTAGGACAACAACGATTCATCTGCTACTTTGTGCTGCGGTAGTTGAACCCATTCCTCTGCATGACCTGTCATTGCCACAGTAAATAGTTGAAACCCACTAGCATGTGTAGGAGTTGATTGAAGCCACTGATGTGTTCCTACCATGCTATGCCTGCTATTGCTTAGAGTTGTGTCAGGTCTGGTTCATTGGGAATGAATTGGAGTGTCACGATATGTTCTGATGCTGAGAGTTAAGTGTGTGAACACGATTTGGTAAAGGTAGCGGTGAGGGCCATGTAGGAGTACATGGTGGGTTGTCTCACTGGAACCGTCCTTAAGCCCTGAGTTCTGTGTATGTTGTCCAATGACTCGATACTACCACACATTGGGCTCCGGGCGCTCCAAGCCCTCTCGACTTATTAACCAACTTGATCTCTGTCCAGGAGTCGCAACTAGTTTCTGGTGTTTGTAGGTAGTGCTATTTTTCTACCAAGTGGCACCCGGCAGGGTGGGCTTGGGACAGACTAGGCACACGTGGCCCGGTGTACCGAGTGGCACCCGGTTGGTGGGCTCGGGAACCCTGTACACATCGTTTGGGGCCGTAAGCGACACCCCGGCCGGATCTCCTTGCGGATGGAACCCGAATAGGCGATAAACCTGGACTAGAGTCTTGTGTGGTTAGTCAGGTCGTGGCCGACACCCTCGCCAGGCTTCCGCTTGAAGGTTGCCGAGATACATGACGTGTACATGGCGGTAAGTGGCGAGAGCGTGTGTGAAGAAGTACACCCCTGCAGGGTTAACATGATCTATTCGAATAGCCGGGTCCGCGGTTATGGACTTCTTGGATGCTTACATAGTACATAGACAACTTGAAGTGGATACTATAAAATGCTCAAGACAAGTGTGAGTGCTATGGATGGCCTTCTCGTAGGGAGACGGGGATGAATCCATAGTAGTGTATTGTGTGGTGATTAGTGGACTCGTGTACGTTGTTTCACCTCCAGAGTTTCTGGTAGTCGTAGAATAGGATAGCCACAGAGTCAAAGCTGGCTTGCTGCAACTAAACCCCACATTACCCTCTTGATACAGATGCATGTATGATAGGATCTGATGTAAGTCTTGCTGAGTACCTTTGTACTCATGTTGCTTTATTTATGTTTTTGCAGCGGAGACTTCGGTCTTACTAGTGTTCTCGTGGACTTCGACTAGTAGCTAGTACCTCAGCTACGATCTTGATCGGATGTTGTAGATAGTCAGGCTCTTCAGCCTTTTTCATTTGTAGATGTCTGTACCCAGACATGTAATGCTTCCGCTTGTTGCTTGTATGCTCTGTATGACGGGTCTTGTGACCCCTGTTTGCAATAATTGCTATGACGGCTCTTCTGAGCCTTTATCTATATGAGTTGTTGAGTTATGTTGTGATGCCATGTTGTACAGCACATACTTGCATGTTATGCGTACGTGTAATGTGTATTGCTATGTGTGGGATCTGACTATCTAGTTGTTTATCTTTAGTAGCCTCTCTTACCGGGAAATGTCTCCTAGTGTTACCGCTGAGCCATGGTAGCTTGCTACTGCTCTGGAACACTTAGGCTGGCCGGCATGTGTCCTTCTTCGTTCCTGTGTCTGTCCCTTCGGGGAAATGTCACGCTTTGAGTACCGGAGTCCTGTTAGCCCGCTACAGCCCGGTTTACCGGAGTCCTGCTAGCCCAGTGCTACAGCCCGGACCCACTTGCTGATGACCGACACGTTCGAAGCTGGGTCATGGATGCCTGTCCCTGTAAGTCTGTGCCACTTTGGGTTTACGACTAGTCATGTCAGCCCGGGCTCCTTATCATATGGATGCTAGCGACACTATCATATACGTGAGCCAAAAGGCGCAAACGGTCCCGGGAAAAGGTAAGACGACACCCGTGGGGATACCGTGCGTGAGGCCGCAAAGTGATATGAGGTGTTACCGGCTAGATCGATGTGACATCGAGTCGGGGTCCTGACAGCGTTGGTATCAGAGCTTGACTGCCTGTAGGATTACCAAGCCAACTGGTCGAAGTTGAGTCTAGAAATTCTTTAGTTATATAAGGGAATTGATTGTGGGAAGGAACGTAAGGCTCTTTTACTCCTTTACCTCATGGCCTTCTGATCTGAGTCATCCTATCTTTCCGACGGGATTAAGGAACTAGGCTTCTCTTCCGTCTATCAGGATCACGTGTTACTACTCCATAGTTCCATAGGACTGGTTGATCAGAGTCATACCCCAGTTTTGAGTATTTCCGGTGTAGTCTGTTTAGTACTATCCCAGAACCTTGAGTGGTGATGTTGAGTTGTTGTACTACCCCATTTTTAGTATGATGTCTCATTCTGAGCATTTTACTGCCGTTATGCTGCCGGAATTGCCCTAGGAGTTCGAGTGATACTAACTCCTTGTCCTACATTCTACAGTCCATAGTTGATGCTGATTCCGTCCTTGGTTCGTTTCTCAGGATGTCATCGGCTAAGCGAAGTCCCGTTGCTCGTAGCCAGAACCATGGATATGGTAGGGATGAGGATCCTCCCGACCAGCCTTCGTTGACAGAGTTCATGCTAGAGATGGAGAGGAACAAGCGTGAGTCTAACCGCTTGTTGGCACGTATCGAGGAGAATACCGCACATCAGTTCAAGGGATCTGTGACCATTCATGACTTTATTCGCTTGCACCCACCTACCTTTCATCATTCCATCGAGCAACTCGATGCAGATGACTGGCTCCGTAGCATCACTCATAAGCTGCGTTCCGCGAGCGTAGCTGAAGATGACAAGGTCACTTATGCCACATACCACCTGGAAGGTCCTGCTAGTCTTTGGTGGCAGAACTATGAGGCTATGCTTCCAGTTGGCCAGATTCCTACCTGGAAGGATTTCACTGAGGCTTTTCGCGAGCATCACATTCCCCAGGCCCTCGTTGATCGCAAGAAAGAAGAGTTCTGTAGTTTCACCCAGAGTAAGATGGCTGTTGATGCTTATAGCAGAGAATTCGAGAACCTTGCCCGCTATGCCACAGAAGAAGTGTCCACGGACGCCAAGAAGCAAGCTAGGTTCCGGAAGGGTCTCAACCCCAAGTTGCGTCGTGATCTCCACCTGCATCATTGTGATACATTCCAAGCCCTTGTGAACAAGGCCATCAATGCAGAGACAGCTCAACTCACTTACGAGGAGTCTCGTAAGCACACCCGTGATTTGGGATCTTCCTCTGGTTCTAGTTCCCAGAAGCGCCGGATTTGGGTTCCAAACTCCGCTCTTCCTTCCGGATATGCACCGAGGCCATCCTATGTGGTGCCTTCTCCAACTCAGTCGTATGTTCCACCCAGGCCTACTGGTAGACCGTTTGTCAGTGCGGGTCCACGTCCAACCTCAGGGACTTGCTTCACATGCGGGAAGCCAGGACACTATGCACGTGACTGCTCTCAGACTAGTTATGCTCCACCCCAGCCCGAGAAGACTGTTGGCTGTATTAAGCCATCACGCAAGATGATCAGTGTCAAGTCAGCCCCCACTGAACGTGGACGTGTGCATCACGTCTCAGCTAAAGACGCTCATGATGATCCAGATGTCGTTCTTAGCACACTCCTTGTCAATTGTCACCCAGCATCAGTTCTATTTGATACTGGGGCATCTCACTCCTTCATTTCTGAAGGCTATGCTCGTTTGCACGACATATCATTTTGTGATATGCCAACTCCGCTTGAAATCCAAACCCCAGGGTCTAGATGGCAGACCACCAGAATCAGCCATGGTAACGAAATTCTTGTTGATAGACTTGTATTCCTTGCATCACTTGTAGCCCTCAAGTCCTCAGATATTAACATCATCTTGGGTATGGACTGGATGACAGCTCATCATGCCAGATTGATTGTTACACAAGATCTGTTCAGCTTACACACCCATCTGGCAAGATAGTCACCGTCTCCACTAGAGTTGCAAAGCGTCAGCTCTATTCTCTTAATGCCAGCCCTCTTCCAGACCTTGAAGATATCCCGGTAGTCCGTGACTTTCCGGATGTCTTTCCAGAGGAACTGCCAGGTGTTCCACCTGACAGAGATGTAGAGTTCGTCATAGATCTTATCCCAGGAACAGCTCCAATCTCCCGGAGACCTTACAAGATGGCACCCCTAGAATTAGCCGAGCTTAAGAAACAACTCGATGAGTCCTTGCAAAAGGGTTTCATCCGTCCTAGTTCTTCTCCTTGGGCTTGCCCCGTCCTCTTCGTCAAGAAGAAAGACGGTACGGACCGGATGGTTGTAGATTATCGTCCCGTTAATTTGGTCACGATAAAGAACAAGTATCCGCTCCCAGGATCAACGACCTGTATGATCAGCTCGCTGGATCCTCAGTCTTCTCCAAGATGGATTTAAGGTTAGGCTACCATCAAATCAAGATCAGAAACGGGGACATTCCCAAGACAGCTTTTGTCACTCGTTATGGCCAGTACGAGTACACCGTCATGTCCTTTGGCCTAACCAACGCCCCAGCCACATTCTCCCGTTGATGAACTCGATCTTCATGGAGTACTTAGATAAGTTCGTCGTGGTTTACCTCGATGATATTCTTATTTACTCGAAGAACGAGGAAGAGCATGCCGAACATCTTAGACTTGTGTTAGAAAAACTCAGAGAGCACCGCCTTTATGCCAAGTTCTCCAAGTGTGAATTTTGGTTGCCAGAAGTGACCTACCTAGGCCACGTAATCTCTGGTAAGGGCATTGCTGTCAATCCCGAGAGAGTTCAAGCCGTTCTCGATTGGACTCCACCTGAGACCGTGAAACAAGTTAGGAGTTTCCTTGGTCTAGCCAGCTATTGTCGCCGCTTTGTTGAAAACTTCTCCAAAGTAGCCAAACCCCTCACGGAACTTCTCAAGAAAGATAAAAAGTTTGAGTGGTCCCCACAGTGTGAGTACAGTTTTCAGGAACTGAAAAGACGCCTGACTTCTGCTCCCATACTTGTGCCACCGGATTTCACTAAAGACTTTATTATCTACTGCGACGCCTCACGACAGGGACTAGGTTGCATTCTTATGCAGGATCGTCATGTGATTGCCTATGCATCTCGACAGTTGCATCCACATGAGGAGAATTATCCTACACATGATCTAGAGCTTGCAGCCGTAGTCTATGCACTCAAGACCTGGCGACATTACCTCCTTGGTAAACGTTGCGAGATCTACACCGATCACCAGAGTCTCAAGTATATCTTCACCCAACCAGATCTGAACCTTAGGCAAAGACGTTGGTTGGAGTTGATCACAGATTATGATCTAGGGATTACCTACACCCCAGGCAAAGCCAATGTCATGGCTGATGCTCTAAGCCGTAAATCCTATTGCAACAATCTCATGTTGCAGCAAGGCCAACCACTTCTCCATGAGGAATTCTGTAAGCTTAACCTTCACATAGCTCCTCGCGGATTCCTTTCTACCCTGGTGGCGAAACCTGATCTTGAAGATCGGATTATCGCTGCTCAAAAGCAAGACACAGGAATTTCTCGGATCAAGAGAAACATTAAGAAGGGAGTTGGTGGATGTTTCTCTATGGATGATCGTGGTGTTGTTTTCTTTGAGAATCGCTTGGTGGTTCCCAAGAAGCAACATCTTCGACAATTGATTCTTAAGGAGGCGCATGAATCTCCTCTCACGATTCATCCCGGTAGTACTAAGATGTATCAGGATCTACGCCAGAGGTTCTGGTGGACTAGGATGAAGAGAGAAATCGCTGAGTTCATTGCTAAATGTGACATATGTCGTCGTGTTAAGGCAGAGCATCAGAGACCTGCTGGCACCCTTCAGCCTTTAGCTATTCCTGAATGGAAATGGGATAAAGTTGGTATGGACTTCATCACCGGCTTTCCCAGGACCAAGAGAGGGAATAATGCTATCTTCGTAGTCATTGATCGTCTCTCCAAAGTGGCTCACTTCCTTCCTGTTCGAGAGAGTATCACTGCTAGTCAGCTTGCTGACTTATATATTTCTCGAATAGTGTCACTTCATGGTGTTCCACTAGAGATCAATTCAGACTGTGGCAGTCTTTTCACTTCTCATTTCTTGGAGAGTTTCCAAACTGCCATGGGAACCCATCTTTCCTTCAGTACCGCTTTCCACCCTCAGTCGAGTGGTCAGGTGGAACGGGTCAATCAAATTCTCGAAGACATGCTCAGAGCTTGCGTTATCTCATTCGGTATGGATTGGGAGAAATGTCTTCCTTTCGCCGAGTTTGCTTATAACAATAGCTACCAATCCAGCCTCAAGCAAGCTCCTTTTGAGGTTCTCTATGGACGAAGATGTCGAACACCTTTGAACTGGTCAGAAACCGGTGAAAGACAATTCTTTGGACCGGATATGATCCAGGAGGCAGAAGAGCAAGTTCGCATCATTCGTGAGAATTTGAAAACAGCCCAGTCTCGTCAGAAGAGCCAGTACGATCGTCATCATAAGGATATGACTTATGAAATTGGCGACCAAGCTTACCTTCGGGTTACTCCTTTGAAGGGTACCCATCGTTTCGGTATCAAGGGCAAGTTGGCTCCTCGTTACATTGGTCCTTTTCGTATTCTCGCTAAACGAGGAGAGGTTGCCTACCAATTGGAACTACCCCCACATCTTTCTCGAGTTCATGATGTCTTCCACGTCTCTCAACTCAGGCGTTGCTTCTCGGATCCCATCCGCGGAGTGGACCACGAAACGCTTGATCTCCAAGATAACCTCACATACCGAGAGTACCCGGTTCGCATTCTTGATCAAGCAGAGCGTGTTACTCGACGTCAGAACATCAAGTTTCTCAAAGTTCAGTGGTCTCATCATTCCGAGAGAGAAGCTACCTGCGAGCGAGAAGATCGTCTTCGACTGGAGTACCCCGCTTTCTTTCCGTCGACCCCTGAATCTCGAGACGAGATTCTTTCAAGTGGGGGCGAGTTGTCACATCCCTAGTCTGGTATGACCTAGGCTAGCTAGCCATTTGTGCATCATATTTAAATTTCATTTAAATTTGAAATGAGGATTGGTGGAACCCTCAGAATCATTTTTGAAAATGACCCAAATAAAAATTTCTCCAAAAGGGTCCAAGAAAATGCTCATGTTGCCCTCTGAAAATATTGGACAGAGATAAAAATCAAAACAATATTTTTAGGAGCTCATGGACATTTATTTTGGCCATTTGGATTAATTCGATAAATATTTGCATTGGAAATATATTTCTATATATATGAAATATGGTCCAAAAATTATGCCAATTATAAAAGAGCTCTGGAATAATACCATTAGCCCCTACAAAAATTGGCATAATAAAATTAAATGATTTAATATATTTATTAAATCAAATCAAATGTCAGAAAAATTAGAAAACAAAAATAAAAGAAGGAGGGGCTTACCTGGGCCTCCCTCCCCTGCGCAGCCCAGCAGCAGCAGGCCGGCCCAGCCAGGAGGCGGCCCAGCCCGCCTGGGCCCCCCTCCTCTGTCGTCTTCCCCCCCCCGACAGGGGAACGGCGTGTGCCCGACGCTCGCCGGCACGCGCGCGCGCCACCTCCCCCCCCTGCTGGCCACCTCCTGCTTCCTCGACTCGCCCTCGATGCCCCGGACGAAGCCACGCGCTGCCCCGCACCGCTCTCACTCCTCTCCCTCGCCCTCCTCTTCTCCCCCTGCTCTCTCTCCCTCTCACCCGAGAACCACCGCCGCCGCCGACGGGCATCACCGTAGCCACCGGCCTCCCCTCGCCTCCCTGAGATGCTTCACAGCTCCGCCTCGACCCCCTCTACCTCTTCGTCAAGCCACGCACCTCCGGACGCGCTCCATCGCCGACGCCGTTGTCTTCTTCACCACCGACGCCGGAGATCGACCTCGCCGCCATCACCGTCAATTCGCCGGACGCAGGACGTCCCCGAGCACACCGGCCTGCTCTGCGAGTCCGCCGTGAGCCTCTCTTCCTTTCCCCTCACCTCTCTCTCTCGCGCGTGCCCTGTAGCCGCTGCCCCATGAGCACCCGAAGCCGCCGTCCGCCATGGCCGGCGAGCTCCGTGCCCCCGAGCACCTCCGCCTCGCGTAGATAGCTCGATGTGCTCCTGCTGCCTCGTAGCTACCGCCTGTGCCCTCCGTTCGCTCGAACGCGAGCTGCAGCCCCACGCCCGCGCTATCCCGAACTCCGGCCGCCGCCCGAGCTCCGCTCCGGCGAGCTCCGGCGCCCCCGCAGCCCCCCATCAGCTCCCCTGGTTGCGGACGAAGACGGGCTACGCCCCGGTGGTCTTCGCGCGATCAAACGCTGTCTGTAACGCAAGTCCGGCGAGTCGCCGCCACGCTAATGGTCGCCGCCGGCCAGAACTCCGGCGGGCTGACGTGGCTTAGTTAATTAGTCACTAACCCCCCACCTACTGACGCTGACAAGTGGGCCCCAGGGCTTAGTCAAAGCTAACCAGCCCGGGTTTGACTCGGGGTTAACCCCAGTGTCACTGACGTGTGGGTCCCACACGTCAGGTTTGACCTGGACAGCCGCGTTGACCAGCTGACGTCGTGATGACGTCATGCTGACGCAGTATATAATTTCTGGAATTAAATAATTCAGGAAAATCCAGAAAATGATTTAAACTTCAAAAATTCATATCAATTCAACCGTAGCTCAGATTTAAATAATTTATATATGAAAAATTATCAGAAAAATGCAACCTTTCCATCTGTACTAGTTTCATGCATGACAAACCAACTTATACATGCTGAATATGGGAAAACACATTATGGGCATATATAAGAGACCTAATTTAGAAATGCATTTGAACCTTTGGTTCAAATGGACTTCAAACCAATTGAATACTAGTTGCATTAGCTCAAACAGCATCACATCTACATGCCATGTTCATGCATCATATTGTTGCATATGATTGTGTTTTGATTGCCGGCACCGTTCCTTCTCGATAGGTCTTGCTCCGGAGACGTTCCAGAGTACCTGTCTGTGAAGCAGTGCCTCCCTTGTTGATTTACCAGGCAAGCAAACCCCCTTGTTCATTTCGATAAAACCCTACTCTCTCGCTCCTGCTCTCAGTTATTGCATTAGGACAACAACGATTCATCTGCTACTTTGTGCTGCGGTAGTTGAACCCATTCCTCTGCATGACCTGTCATTGCCACAGTAAATAGTTGAAACCCACTAGCATGTGTAGGAGTTGATTGAAGCCATTGTTGTGTTCCTACCATGCTATGCCTGCTATTGCTTAGAGTTGTGTCAGGTCTGATTCATTGGGAATGAATTGGAGTGTTACGATATGTTCTGATGCTGAGAGTTAAGTGTGTGAACACGATTTGGTAAAGGTAGCGGTGAGAGGCCATGTAGGAGTACATGGTGGGTTGTCTCACTGGAACCGTCCTTAAGCCCTGAGTTCTGTGTATGTTGTCCAATGACTCGATACTACCACACATTGGGCTCCGGGCGCTCCAAGCCCTCTCGACTTATTAACCAACTTGATCTCTGTCCAGGAGTCGCAACTAGTTTCTGGTGTTTGTAGGTAGTGCTATTTTTCTACCAAGTGGCACCCGGCAGGGTGGGCTTGGGACAGACTAGGCACACGTGGCCCGGTGTACCGAGTGGCACCCGGTTGGTGGGCTCGGGAACCCTGTACACATCGTTTGGGGCCGTAAGCGACACCCCGGCCGGATCTCCTTGTGGATGGAACCCGAATAGGCGATAAACCTGGACTAGAGTCTTGTGTGGTTAGTCAGGTCGTGGCCGACACCCTCGCCAGGCTTCCGCTGGAAGGTTGCCGAGATACATGACGTGTACATGGCGGTAAGTGGCGAGAGCGTGTGTGAAGAAGTACACCCCTGCAGGGTTAACATGATCTATTCGAATAGCCGGGTCCGCGGTTATGGACTTCTTGGATGCTTACATAGTACATAGACAACTTGAAGTGGATACTATAAAATGCTCAAGACAAGTGTGAGTGCTATGGATGGCCTTCTCGTAGGGAGACGGGGATGAATCCATAGTAGTGTATTGTGTGGTGATTAGTGGACTCGTGTACGTTGTTTCACCTCCAGAGTTTCTGGTAGTCGTAGAATAGGATAGCCACAGAGTCAAAGCTGGCTTGCTGCAACTAAACCCCACATTATCTCTTGATACAGATGCATGTATGATAGGATCTGATGTAAGTCTTGCTGAGTACCTTTGTACTCATGTTGCTTTATTTATGTTTTTGCAGCGGAGACTTCGGTCTTACTAGTGTTCTCGTGGACTTCGACTAGTAGCTAGTACCTCAGCTACGATCTTGATCGGATGTTGTAGTTAGTCAGGCTCTTCAGCCTTTTTCATTTGTAGATGTCTGTACCCAGACATGTAATGCTTCCGCTTGTTGCTTGTATGCTCTGTATGACGGGTCTTGTGACCCCTGTTTGCAATAATTGCTATGACGGCTCTTCTGAGCCTTTATCTATATGAGTTGTTGAGTTATGTTGTGATGCCATGTTGTACAGCACATACTTGCATGTTATGCGTACGTGTAATGTGTATTGCTATGTGTGGGATCTGACTATCTAGTTGTTTATCTTTAGTAGCCTCTCTTACCGGGAAATGTCTCCTAGTGTTACCGCTGAGCCATGGTAGCTTGCTACTGCTCTGGAACACTTAGGCTGGCCGGCATGTGTCCTTCTTCGTTCCTGTGTCTGTCCCCTCGGGGAAATGTCACGCTTTGAGTACCGGAGTCCTGTTAGCCCGCTATAGCCCGGTTTACCGGAGTCCTGCTAGCCCAGTGCTACAGCCCGGACCCACTTGCTGATGACCGACACGTTCGAAGCTGGGTCATGGATGCCTGTCCCTGTAAGTCTGTGCCACTTTGGGTTTACGACTAGTCATGTCAGCCCGGGCTCCTTATCATATGGATGCTAGCGACACTATCATATACGTGAGCCAAAAGGCGCAAACGGTCCCGGGAAAAGGTAAGACGACACCCGTGGGGATACCGTGCGTGAGGCTGCAAAGTGACATGAGGTGTTACCGGCTAGATCGATGTGACATCGAGTCGGGGTCCTGACAGCGTCTCTTGCTCCAATAATTTGATTTGCATATTATTGATAGAAAGGGAGCTGAGAACCCCGTTGCAGACAACCATTCTAGGTTAGAGAATGTTCTTGATGACCCACTACCTATTGATGATAGCTTTCCTGATGAACAATTAGCGGTCATTAATGCTTCTCGTACTGCTACTTGGTATGCTAATTATGCTAATTACATTGTTGCTAACTTTATACCACCTAGTTTCACATACCAGCAAAAGAAAAAGTTCTTTTATGACTTAAGACATTACTTCTGGGATGACTCACACCTTTATAAAGAAGGAATAGATGGTGTTATTAGACGCTGTGTACCTGAGCATGAACAGGAACAGATCCTACGCAAGTGTCACTCTGAATCATATGGAGGACACCACGCTGGAGATAGAACTGCGCATAAGGTATTGCAATCCGGTTTTTATTGGCCTACTCTCTTCAAGGATGCTCGTAAGTTTGTCTTGTCTTGTGATGAATGTCAAAGAATAGGTAATATTAGTAGAATGTCAAAGAATAGGTAATATTAGTAGACGTCAAGAAATTCCTATGACTTATTCTCTTGTTATTGAACCATTTGATGTTTGGGGCTTTGATTATATGGGACCTTTTCCTGCCTCTAATGGTTACACACATATTTTAGTTGCTGTTGATTACGTTACTAAGTGGGTAGAGGCTATTCCAACTAGTAGTGATGATCATAACACCTCTATTAAGATGCTTAAAGAAGTTATTTTTCCGAGGTTTGGAGTTCCTAGATATCTTATGACTAATGGTGGTTCACATTTTATTTATGGTGTTTTCCGTAAGATGCTTGCTAAGTATGATTTCAATCATAGAATCGCATCTCCTTATCACCCGCAGTCTAGTGGTCAAGTAGAGTTGAGCAATAGAGAGCTCAAATTAATTTTGCAAAATACTATCAATAGATCTAGAAAGAACTGGTCAAAAAACCTTGACGATGCATTGTGGGCCTATAGAACTGCATATAAAAATCCTATGGGTATGTCCCCGTATAAGATGGTTTATGGAAAAGCATGTCACTTACCTCTTAAACTTGAACATAAAGCATATTGGGCTATTAAAGAGCTCAACTATGACTTCAAACTTGCCGGTGAGAAGAGGTTGTTTGACATTAGCTCACTTGATGAATGGAGAACCCAAGCCTATGAGAATGCCAAGCTGTTCAAAGAAAAAGTTAAACGGTGACATGACGAAAGGATACAAAAGCGTGAGTTTAACGTAGGTGATTATGTGTTGTTATTCAACTCTCATTTAACATTTTTTGTAGGAAAACTTCTCTCTAAATGGGAAGGTCCTTACGTTATCAAGGAGGTCTATCGTTCCGGTGCCATAAAAATCAACAACTTCGAAGGCACAACTCCGAGGGTGGTGAACGGTCAAAGAATTAAACATTATATCTTAGGTAATCCTATCAGTGTTGAAACTAATATTATTGAGACCGTAACCCCGGAGGAACACATAAGGGACACTTTCCAGGACGTTTCAGACTCCGAAAAGGAATAGGTATGTGGTATGGTAAGTAAACTGACTCCAAAACAATTCTAATGGCAATTTTCCTCCGTTTTGGAATATTTAAGAATTTTGGAAAGCAAGAAGTAATCCGGGAAGGACACGAGGCCTCCACGAGGGTGGAGGGCGCGCCCACCCTTACTTGGCACGCCCCCTATCTCATGGCCACCTCGTGTGCCTCCCGGACTCCGTTTTCTTGCACGTTACATATTTTGGTTGATAAAAATTCATTATATAATCTCTCGAAGGTTTTGACCACCGTATCATGCAAATATCCTATGTTTTCGTTTTGAGCTGTTGTTCTGACAGATCTAAAGCACCATGACGTCTCCAAGCGCTCCCAAGGACAAGTTTTTCGAGAGGGTCATCAACCCCTATCTCGCGGAGGTGCTGCAACACCCTCAAACCATTGAGATGCGTGAGGGGGTGCTGCACATCCACGATGTGGAGAGACCAAGGCGTACCGGAAGCGTGGAGACAAAGCTCGAACCCATGGAGCAACAAGTTTTCAAGTGCCAAGGGATGGTGGAGCGTGGACTCAATGCCGACTAGATGATGATCACGGAGTTCACCAACAACCACAAGCTAGATGCCGAGATCATTGGGGAGACCATCTTCAAGCTTCAAGAGAAAATTGAGAACCTCCAAGCCCACATCTATGACCTACAAAACCAAAACTGTGAGTATGAATATAGATTCAAGAGGATGAGTTTGGCTGCAGATTTGAGGATCTCGGAGACTCGATCATCCTTCTGTGATGGTGAGCCTATGCCTTGGAAGATGGAAAACAAGCCTACATCATCAACAACTCCTACTTCACCACCTCCGAGGACATAATTAAATAGGTATGGGCACTCCCCTTGGCAACTGCCAAGCTTGGGGGAGGTGCCCCGATATCGTATCACCATCACACTCCTATCTTTACCGTTTTTTACTTAGTTCGATCCCTTTAGTAGTATCTTGATCTAGTAGATTGAAGTTTTGGTATCAAGTAATTTTGAGTTTTGCTTTGTGTTCTCTTTATGTAATCGAGTCCGTGAGCTATCTATAATAAAGATTAGTGTTGAGTCAAGGGCTTTGCTATCTTGCTATGATCTTGAGAAAGTAGAAAGAATAAAAAGAATAAAAAGTTCATATTGATCTTATGGATAGTAATGACTTCAGATATTAAAAGTATGAGACATAAAAGTTGTTGAGAGTTGACAAACATAGTTTTGGTCATCGTTGCAATTAATAGGAAGTAATAAGGAAAGAGAGGTTTTTACATACAAATATACTATCTTGGACATCTTTTATGATTGTGAGCACTCATTAAGTATGACATGCTAAAAGAGTTGACGTTGGACAAGGAAGACAACGTAATGGTTTATGTTTTCTCACATCTCGGTTAAAGTATATTGTCATTGATGTTCCCAACATGTTGAGCTTGCCTTTCCCCCTCATGCTAGCCAAATTCCTTGCACCAAGTAGAGATACTACTTGTGCTTCCAAATAGCCTTAAACCCAGTTTTTGCCATGAGAGTCCACCATACCTACCTATGGATTGATTAAGATCCTTCAAGTAAGTTGTCTTGCTGCAAGCAATAAAAATTGCTCTCTAAATTTGTATGACTTATTAGTGTGAAGAAAATAAGCTTTATACGATCTTGTTATGGAAGCAATAAAAGCGACAAACTGCATAATAAAGGTCCATATACAAGTGGCAATATAAAGTGACGTTCTTTTGCATTAAGATCTTGTGCATCCAACCCTAAAAGCACATGACAACCTCTACTTCCCTCTACGAAGGGCCTATCTTTTACTTTATGTTTTTACTTTATGCTTGAGTGAAGGTGATCTTCACCTTTCCCTTTTTCATTTTATACTTTGGCAAGCTCCTCGTGTTTGAAAGATCTTGATATATATATCCAATTGGATGTAAGTTAACATGAATTATTATTGTTGACATCACCCAAAGGTGAATACGTTGGGAGGCAACATTATAAGCCCCTATCTTTCTCAGTGTCCAATTAAAACTCCATAACCACAAGTATTGCGTGAGTGTTAGCAATTGTGGAAGACTATATGATGGTTGAGTATGTGGACTTGCTGAAAAGCTCTATTCTTGACTCTTTCTGATGTTATGATAAATTGCAATTGCTTCAATGACTGAGATTATAGTTTGTTAGTTCCCAATGAAGTTTATGAACCTTACTTGACATTGTGAAATGATTGTTACTTGAGCATAAGAAATCATATGACAAAATCTATATATGTTGTTGTTATAAGAACTAGCAAAGTGGTCCGCTCGATGCGCGGGCTAGAACTTTAGAAAGTTTATTTTTGGTAACATATTTTTTGTTTTTTGTAAATAAAATTGGGATCACATCTGATGACCTTTAGAAATATAAGGCATTTGCAAACATAATTTTGTCTTAGGTATGTTAGGTTTTCTCATTGAAATATAAATATGTATGTTATCCATTTATCATAAGATTGCTTATAATGCATGCTGTGCTAATTTTTTAATGATGAATAATATTCCCAGGCAACAACTTAACATGTAAATAATTACACATCTTAGGTGAAGATTTATATTATTTAATGTTATGCCCATAATACTGGCTTCACGTAAGTTTCCCTCTGTCTATGAAAAATGACCAGGAACCAACATAGCTTGTGTCGGGGAAACTGATCCACGAACACCTATGGGACCGGCGGACCGAGCCCCTTTCGGTTCGGCGGGGGGCGGAGATCACACGAAGAGCAGATCGAGGCGAAGCACACGAGTAGTTTACCCAGCTTCGGAGCTCTCCGGAGAGATAATACTCCTACTGCTGCTTGTATGTGTATATTGAGTTCTTGCTCGGGAGCGTTGTGAGAGCTACCAGACCGAGCGTGAGAGTGTTTCTGGCGTTCGAATGAGCCGAACCCTTTCTACGTTGCGCATGGGCCTCCTTTTATATGCTCAAGGGGTCACCGACAGGTGGCAACGAAGACAAAGGGCAAAAATATAAAAAGAGATGCGGTAGGTACAACTACCTATACTGTAGATACAGTGTATCATACCTAACTCTAACGGCAAGGGAAAAAGGCATTAAATGCCTGTCTGTGTCGCCCAAACAGTGCAAACAAAGACCGTCAGGGGAGCCACCGCTCGCCACGATGGCTATCTTGTCAGCGCCGCTTGCCACCATGCACCGCTGGCTGCAAAGCCTCTCGCCACGCGCGCCTGGAAAGGCCCCCAAGGCGACACATTGGTGGATGTGCTGGAGCGCGGGTGCGGAGTGGCCGCTTGCCGCGGCAAGTGCCTTCCCGCGGTCGTTGTCTTGTCGGGCTCGGGAGCTTGTCGCTTACCGAGCCTTGCCGGGACGCGTGGCGCGTCGCGGAAAGCTTTCTTGAGATGCCTTGGTCGGCCTTCCCGGCAAGCTCCTCTTGTCGGGGCCTTGTCTCCCTAGCTTGAATGCCTCGGTTGGCCTTCCCGGCAAGCTCCTCTTGCCGGGGCCTTGTCTTGAATACTTTGTTCTTGAATGGCTCCAGAGGAAACACGGAGGACCTTGGCGGTCACCCAGCAAGCCTTGTCGCGGGGTGCTGCGACTGCCCGTGCACAAGTTCGGGATACTAGGGTACCCCTACTCTAGTACACCGACAGGAGCCCCCAGGCCTGGGCCACACACGGTGCTGAGCGCTGTTGGGCCAGGCCCAAAACAGGGCACGGGCACGCGCGGCCTGGGTGGTGCCATTTCTTACTCCGTATCCACCGCGCCCTCCCGAACGGCATGCGTCGAATGCGGCGTCGTGGGAGAGATCGTGGGTGGTTTCTTTATTCGGAAAAGCATAACGTTCGCCCCCTTCCTCTTTATAAGCAGAGGAAACAGGGGCAGTCGCCCATCTCGCCGGTTACTACTCCAAAATCTCCGCCGCTCCCCCCCTCTGAGAGAGAGAGCAGCACTCCGCCCCCCCATCGCCACCAGAACCACCAACGCCGTCGACCTCTCCCACCACCTCCGCCATGGCTCCGAAAGCCGACAAGGGGAAGGGTGTGAAGTCGGCCGAGGCGCAGCGGCTCGCGGCGCTGCGAAAGGAGCAGGCAATCTTCCCCCCCCCCCCAGCTCGACGCGAAGGAGCTGAGGGAGTACTACTACCTCTTCTGGTCAACGCAGACGCGAGCGCATCCACGCACAAAGGTACTTTCGGCTGCCGCTTCGAAGTTAGCTCCGACTGGATACCCTTTCTTCGCGTTGTTCTTCTACTGCGGGCTCTGCCCGCCTTTCTCCGAATTCTTCTGTGGCATCATGAACACCTACGGGCTCCATCTCCTTGACTTCACCCCCAACGCCGTTCTGACCATGGCAGTTTTCGCACATCTCTGCGAGAACTTTGTCGGAGTCCACCCAAATGTAGCCCTCTTCCACCACTTCTTCATACCTCGAGTCGAGAGGGGAGAGCCCTTGTCTGGCGGAATCACCTGGATCTTGAGACTCGGCAAGAAGGACGCTTATCTGGAGGGCGAGCTCCGCAGCAAGTGGGACGAGTGGAGAGCAAACTGGTGCTGGATTGTCGAGGAGAACCCGCAGCCTTTCACCGCCGAGCGCCAAGTCCCAGTAGTGCGCAGCAACTATTGGAGCAACTTGGCTCCGGAGGACGCTAGGATGAAGATTGCCGTCACCAGGATCTTGCGCCTTAGGCTTGCCGGGCTCACCGTAGGCGCTGTTGGCGCAGATTTCCTTCGCCGCCGCATCGCCCCCTGCAGGAGAGGGGGAGACCCACCTGGGAGTTCCAGAACGCGGCGGACATCATGAGGCTGCGCCCGGGCCTCAATTTCAATTTCACCGTCTTGGAGCTGGACGCAATGCTCCTAGAGCTATTAAAGCATGATCCCGAGCATCCCGGAGCGTTTAGGTTGCCGAGGGGGGTCGTTCCGCTCTGCAACAACTCTTCGCTTGACCGCATCCGCGCAATGATGCCGCTCTGCGATTCGCACGGGATTGTCCCCACTTGGCAAGAGCCTGCCGACGACGTTGTGCAAGAGTTCTTCGACAGTTTGGCAGAAGTGGCGATCCGCCCCGACGAGCAGAAGAGCCTCACCCGTGACACCACCGACGACGAGATGCGGCGCATCGCCACCAGGCTGGAAGAGGCGGCAGCAGCCGTTGCCGCAGGCCAATTTGGATTCACCGTGGAGGAGGCAGAGGCAGCAGAGGCGGCAAGCCTTGTCGAGCGAGAAGAGCTTGCCGGCGAGGAAGAGCTTGTCTGGCCTGAAACAGAGTCGAGCGAGCCTACCGAGGGCGCGAGCGACTCGTTGAGGATCGGCTCCACCTCTTCTCCACCTTCAGCTAGCTCGCCGCAAGCGGAGCCCCAAGCTCCACCGAGAAGGCATCTCTGCAGGGCTGGGGACGCAGCAGGGCGGCAGACAAGTCAACAGCCGCCGCGCCGCGTGACACGCTCTACCGCGGGAAGCACTGTTGCCGCAGGAGCGCCTCACGCCGCTGCAGCAACTGGAGCGGGGTCCTCTCGCACCACCGCCACTGCCCCCACCAAGCGGTCGAGGGATCCTACTCCTCCGCCTCGTCGCGCCGGAGGCGAGCCGGACTTTGATCTCTCCGCGCTCAGCTCCAACGAGGAAGAAGAAGAGTTAGATTTCTCTGTTGTACTTGTAGTTCTTCAATTTTGTTGCTTTGTCTTGTATCTGATCTGCTTCATTCTGAACCTATTCCTTTTCAGGACGCTGGCTCAAAGAGCGGCGAAGAGAGCCAAGGCCCCGGTGATCGTCATCGAGGATGAACCCGTCGCGCCAACGGGGGACATGCCTGAGACCACCTTGCCGGACCCGGCAGCTACTCCCCAAAGCAGCCCCCAGCGCAGCCCCCAGCGTAAGTATATGGTTTACTTCCTGCTTTTAGGCGCGCATGGGTGCTCTTTCTTTGCTGATATCTTTGATTGTTGGGTTGTGCAGGAGCAGAGCAGCTTCACCAGGAGCGTTCGGAAACCGCTCCCGAAGTGCCATCTGCTTCGACCACACCGCCAAGGGAGGTTTCCCCGGCAAGGGAGCGCTCTCCGGCAAGGGAGAATTCTCCGGCAAGGGACAGTTCTCCGGCAAGTGGCAGCACCAGCGACCCTCCGGTGGTTGAGACCGCGACTGCAGATCCAAGTGCAGGTGATCCTCTTGCCTGAAAACTTCCCTCGGGTTTTTCTTTTTCTGATTTTCTTTTTGAACATTTGCTTGACTTTTCTCCCTCTTCCGGTCATCAGATCCTCCTGCCACGGAGCCAATGGAAACTGAAGTCGCCGGCAAGGAGAACGCGCGTGGTGACGCAGGCGACACCGTGACCACCGAAGAAGGAGCCGGCGCTGATGAGCCCGCCGGAGAGGAGACCGCCAAAGCTGCCGCCGCAGAAGCTGGCGAGGGATCCGGCGATCGCACTGACGGCCCAGAGGCCGTAGGAGCGCCAGGCGCTGCGCCGACCGCCGATCCCTCCGCCGCTGCCGCAGCGCCAGGCTCCGAAGAGCCCCAGCCCGGCGCCTATCTGAAGGCCGGCGATGGCATCTTCATCAAGCTCCCCTGGGCGTCAAGCTCTAGGGCGCCGGTCGAAGGAGAAGTCTTGGACGGAGAAATGCTTGCCTCTGCGGGGCTGTCGTTGGTCGACGCGCCAAGCAGCAGCAGCGGCGAGCCTGAGGAGGAGCGGCTGCTGCGGAAGTTGCTGGCGCTCTACTGCGCCCGCCAAGCCAAGCTGGAATCGCGGGAAGCGCTCGTGGCGAAGGCGGGGGTGGATATTGAGAAGCGTGCGGAGGAGCTCCGAGGCATGAGGCAGGAGGCTCTCCGGTCCCTGGCAGAGGAGCGGGAGCAGCTCTCTGAGGCGCGGAAAGCCTTCCTCCTCGAGAAGGCCGAGGTTGAAGAGCAACAACGCCTTGCCGCTGAGAAGCTGTTTGCGCAGGAAGGCGAGCTGGCGCAGCGCAAGGTTAACCTTGACAGCTACGAGGAAGAGCTTGCCACGCGGGAGCAAACAGTTGGCGGGGCTCTCAAGGAAGCAAAGAATGCCGCCGTAGCCGTCGAGGCTGCCAAGAAGGAGCTGGAGGCGAAAGTGGCGCAGCTGGAGGCCGACCTCAAGGCGGGCGGCGAGGAGCTTGCCACGCTCAAGCTTGAGCGCGAAAAGGATGCCGCCGCACATGGCGAGCTGCAGGGTCTCCTTGCCGAGAGGAGCAAAGAACTTAGCGCCGCCAAGGATTCCAACGCCGATCTCGAGCTGAAGCTGGCCACCTTAAACCAGACGCTGGACGGGGCCAGGGAGCGGGAGGCGGCCTTCGCGGAGAAGGTCAAGGCCAACGAGGCGTTGCTGGCGAGTGCTACCGCCGCCCAGAACACCTTCAGGGGAAATGTGGAGCACTAGACGGAGGGCCTTGTGGATGTTGCCGCGACCATCGACGGGGAGCTGGCGCAGCTGGGAATGGAGGATCTTGGGTACTCCTCCGATGAGCGTCTCCAACCCAGCGCCAAGCTCAGCCTATTCTTCAAAGGCGTGGCGACGGCGCTCCAGCGACTCCGGGAGAGGACCCCAAAGCAGCTGGCCGACGAGTCACGCAAGATCTGCGCGGGAGCTCTTTAGAAGGTGCTGGTGAAGGTGGCCTTCCGCAACCCAGGCCTCAACCTCACCAACGTCCTCAGGTCCTTGCCGCCGGATGCCGATCTGGAAGCGCTCAAGGCCCTTGTCGCACCCATTGTGGACAAGGTGAGCGGGATCAAGAGGGTCGAGGGCGACCGCGTAGATTAGGCCGCCCGTTTTCTCTTTTCCTTGTCGCTGCTGGTCATGCCATGAGAACATTCTGTTAGAGCTGCGACAAGCTATTTTGTAATATAACTCTATTTTGGATATCGACTGCTATGTTATTTCCTTTACTTGATTCCTTCCTTTGTATGTTTTTGCCCTACACTTTTAGGGAACTTGCCGGCGCAGGCACCCTTGCCGTGAGCGCTGAGTGCGGAACGTCAGCAGCCTGCTGGCAGTGCCGCTACCGACAAGAAACCTTGTCGCAGCTAGTCGCAGCTCACTTAAGTTGTTGAGCGGACTCGAAACAAAGTAAGGGCGCAACTAGCTACGAGTTGGTTCCTCCGCGCACAGGTTTTCCATACAAAGCACGGTCGTTCGAGGAAGATAACTTAAGAATTTAAAAACTGATTGCTCAAACTTTGGCAACTTACCTTTTCTGTCGTTTGCTTCCCGGTAAGGCGAAACTTTCTTGAACGATGCCTGGTCTAGACCATTATCTTCTCCTTCCCCCCCCCCCCCCGGCAAACTTGTGGGCGAGGGAACCTTCCTTCCTTTGAGAAAGAGAAAGAAGAGAAAATAAAGATATGCAGCCTTACGGCTCGTTATTGCTTACCGGGGGTTGGTGCTGCACAGAGTGTCAGATAACACATGCAAAAAAGAAGAAAGCATGAAATTGACAAGATGTGTGGGGCACATGAGCTTTATTTACGCACGGGGTCTGTGCCCGGCTTTGTACGAAGGATTACATGCAACAGCGGCAAGACTTGTACAAAAGATGGTTGCCGGAACAGGTTCCGGCAACCGCGCCCTACAGGTAAAACTTACGAAGATCCTCAATGTTCCAGGAGTTGCTCACCGGAATTCCATCTTCGGTCTCAAGGCGGACAGCGCCAGGCCTAGTGACTCGTTTCACCCGGTAAGGGCCTTCCCACTTCGGCGTCAACTTGTTGGAATTCTTGGCGGACTGAACGCGCCGAAGAACAAGGTCGCCTTCCTCGAAACTTCTGGCACTAACTTTGCGGCTATGGTAGCGGCGCAAAGCTTGCTGATATCGAGCATCTCATACAGCGGCCTGAAGACGATCTTCCTTAAGGAGCAGCGCGTCATCTTGTCGCAGCTGCTCTTGCTCAAGCTCATCATAAGCGAGCACTCGAGGTGACCCCTATACGAGTTCCGTGGGGAGAACTACCTCTGCTCCATAGACTAGAGCGAAAGGTGTCTGGCCAGTGGCTCGATTTGGCGTCGTCCTGATCGACCAAAGAACCACTGACAGCTCCTCGATCCAGTTCTTTCCGCACTTGCGCAGCCTGTCGAAAGTCCTGGTCTTGAGCCCGCGCAGCACTTCAGCATTTGCCCTCTCCGCTTGAATGTTGCTTCTCGGATGACCAACAGAAGCGAAGCAGACCTTGGCGCCAAGATCTTGGACGTACTGCATGAAGGTGCGGCTCGTGAATTGTGTGCCGTTGTCGGTGATGATCCTGTTAGGGATCCCGAAACGGCAAACAATCGACCTGAAGAACTTGACTGCTGACTGTGCTGTCACCTTCCTCACTGGTTCCACTTCCTGCCACTTTGTGAACTTGTCGATTGCAACGTACAAGTACTCAAAGCCCCCGACAGCTTGGGGGAAGGGGCCGAGGATGTCGACCCCCCAGACCGAAAATGGCCAGGATAAAGGGATCGTCTGGAGAGCTTGAGCTGGCTGGTGTATCTGCTTGGAATGGAACTGGCACGCTTCACACTTGGTTACTTGTGCAGTTGCATCCTGGAGGGCTGTTGGCCAAAAGAAACCTTGCCGGAACGCTTTGCCGGCAAGTGCTCTTGCGCCAATGTGGTGACCACATATGCCTCCATGTATCTCTGCCAACAGCTGTTATCCGTCTTCCCGGCGAATACATTTCAATTTCACACTGTTGAGTCTTCTTCTGTACAGTATGTTGTCGACAAACTTGTACATACTTGACTGCCGGGCTACTCTTTTCGCTTCTTCTTGCTCTTCGGCAAGTTCTCCTGTCTGAAGGAAAAGGACAATCTGCTGTGCCCATGCTGGAGCCTGCGGCTCGACAACAAGGACTAAAGGCACATCTGCTGCTGCGGGAACATCCGCTCCTATGGCAAGGGCCTGCGGCCCAGCCGGAGCTTGATGTTCCCCGGCAAGCTTGCCGGAGCAAAACTTGTCGGGAGCGTCTGCTTCAACGGGACAAACCCTAGGGCTTGCCGGAGCAGACTGCTCCTCAGCACTCTTGGTGTTGATCTTGGGGACCTTCTTGGCGACGGCTTCGGGGAGCTCTGCCGGAAAATAGTCACCAGAAACCAACTTCCTCTTCTTGCTCTGTCCAGTTGATGGTGTTACAGAAGGTTGAGTCAGCTTGAGCACAAAGATCCCTGGTTCCACAGGTAACTTAAGTGCGGCGCACTTTGACAGGCCGCCGGCAATGTCGTTCTGAGCTCTTGGGACATGTTCCATCTGTAGGCCGTCAAAGTGCTCTTCTAGCTTTCTCACTTCATCAACATAAGCTTCCATCAACGGACTCTGATAATTCTTGTTCACTTGGCGGACGACAAGCTGCGAGTCACCCCTCACAATGAGCTTCTTGATCCCAAGGTCTGCCGCGATCCTGAGACTGGCAAGCAAACCTTCATACTCTGTGGTATTGTTTGTTGCTTGCTCCTTGGGAAAGTGCATCTGGACTACGTACTTGAGGTGTTCTCCGGTGGGTGCGACAAGTAGCACGCCCGGACCGGCGCCTTGCAGCGAGAAGGCACCATCAAAGTACATCAGCCATTCCTCGTTCGCTTCCTTGACGGGGATGCTCGTTTCTGGAATTTCTTCATCTGGTGTTGGCGTCCATTCTGCTACGAACTCTGCCAATGCTCTGCTTTGGATAGTTGAAGTGCTTTCAAACTTGAGGCCAAAGCTTGACAGTTCCAGTGCCCACTCGACAATCCTGCCTGTTGCTTCTGGATTTTGCAGTATCCTCTTCAGCGGAAAACGAGTGACAACTGTGATCTCATGTGCTTGGAAGTAATGGCGTAGCTTTCTCGAGGCCATGAGAAGGCCGAAAAGCAATTTCTGCACACCAGAGTACCTTGAGCCCCCTGCAGAAGGGAGCTGACAAAGCAAACTGGGCGCTGCACCATCCTCTTCTGCATCCCTTCACATGCCTGCGCAGATCCATCTTTGTCGGGACCAGAGCTTGTCGGCGAAGCCCCCTGCTTGTCACTGGATGCACCTGCCGCGGTTGCTGGCTCATCGTCCGCCTCCCTCTCCGCCACTAACGCAGCACTAACCACTTGATTGGTTGCCGCTATGTACAGCAGCAACTTCTCTTGTGGCCTAGGTGCGACAAGTGTTGGAGTGGAGGACAAGTATCTCTTCAAGTCCTGCAGCGCAGCCTCCGCTTCTGGAGTCCATTTCATTGGACCTGCCTTTTTCAATATTTTGAAAAACGGTAGGGCGCGCTCAGCAGATCTAGAGATGAACCTGCTGAGAGCAGCCACGCAACCGGCAAGTCTTCGTACATCCTTGACGCGCTTCGGTGCTTCAATCTGCTCGATGGCCTTGATCTTGTCGGGATTGGCTTCAATTCCCTGCTGAGACACAAAGAACCCCAGAAGCTTGCCGGAGGGAACTCCAAACATGCACTTCTCAGGGTTAAGCTTGAGGTTGATCTTGCGCAGATTTGCAAAGGTTTCGTCTAAATCTTGAATCAGGGTAGCCTTGTCATTGCTCTTGACCACTATGTCATCCATGTAGGCTTCCACATTTCTGTGTATCTACGGCTCAAAAGTGACATGGACTACCCTTGCAAATGTTGAACCAGCATTCTTTAAACCAAAAGGCATTCGTATGAAACAATATGTGCCACATGGGGTGATGAATGCGGTCTTCTCCTCATCCTCTTCTGCCATGAAGATTTGATGGTGTCCTGAATATGCATCAAGAAATGAAAGCAAATCACATCCGGCCGTGGAGTCAACAATCTGGTCTATGCGCGGCAAGGGAAATGGGTCTTCGGGACAAGCTTTATTCACATCGGTGAAGTCGATACAAAGCCCCCATTTCCCGTTAGCCTTGCGCACGACTACAGGATTGGCCAACCACGTAGGATGGAGCACTCCTCTGACAAGGCCTGCTGCTTCCAACTTCTTGATTTCTTCTGTGATGAATTCTTGGCGCTCCACTGCCTGTTTCCTGACTTTCTGCCTGACGGGCCGTGCGTGAGGACAAACGGCAAGGTGGTGCACAATTACTTTCCTGGGAACACCGGGGATGTCAGACGGTTGCCATGCAAACACGTCGACATTCGCCCGCAGGAAAGCAACGAGCGCGCTTTCCTATTTAGGGTCGAGAGTGGCACTGATGGTGAAGGTACCACCAGCACCGTCCTCCTTGGCGGACACCCTCTTGGTCTCTGGTGGAGCTGCCATTGCCTTCTTACACTTGCCGTTGGAGCTCGATGGTGCGTCCTCGACGGTAGCGCAGCACTCCGAAGAGGTGCGCTTGCCGGAGTGGGCATCAGAGCTCTTGCCGGACTTGGTCTTCTTCTTCCCCCCGGGAGCTTCAACGGCAAGTGAATTGTGATCTTTTGCGGCTGCTGCTTCCCGGTAGATCCTGTCGGCGCAGATAAGGGCATCCTTCTTGTCGCCAGGGACAGAAATGACACTTATCGGGCCTGGCATCTTCAGCATGTTGTATGCATAATGAGAGGCTGCCATGAACTTGGCGAGCGCTGGACGGCCGAGTATACCATTGTAAGGGAATGGAAAATCAGCAACGTCAAAAGTGACCTTCTCAGTCCTGAAGTTCAACTCACTGCCAAATGTGACCGGCAACGTGATCTTTCCCTTCGGCTTGCTCCTTCCTGGATTGATTCCTTGGAATGTGCCGGTTTCTTCGAGCTCGCTATCAGGGATCTGGAGTTTCTGGAGGACCGCGGAGGAGATCAGGTTCAAGCCGGCCGCGCCGTCAACTAGCATCTTTGTGACCTTGAGGTTGCGGATAGTTGGTGAAACCAACATCGGCAAGCACCCGACCGCAGTTATGCGATCAGGGTGATCCTCAATATCAAAGATGATAGGCGTGCTGGACCATTTCAGAGGCCTGCGTGACTCCATGGATGGTTCCGCTGCATTGACTTCTCGCATCCACTGCTTGAGCTGGCGGTGCGAAGTATGCAGGGAAGCACCGCCGTCAACGCATAGGACCTCTGTGGCTTTCTGAAACTCCTGCTCATCGGCCTCGTCATCATCCATATCTTCGTCATCGTCGTCATCTTCATCCTTGTCACGACCGCGAGGAGGTCTGTCTCCTTGCCGCTGCTTGGCCTTGCCGCGGCGTCCTCCCCGGCCGGGGCGTTTCTTGCCGGCTCCTCCAGCACCTTCCTGGGCCTTCTCCTTGTCGCGTCGCTCGTACTCAGCCTTTTGCTGCTTGACAAGCTGCTCGACCTTTTTGCAGCTCTGGAGGTCATGGCCCTTGGTGCGGTCGATCTTGCAATACTGCTTGCTGGAGCCGTCCTGCTTGTCGGCGACCGCCACAGCCTGCTCGCCGGAGGTACCAGCTTTGGCTTTCTTGGCGCCACCTCCATTGCCAGACTGCTCAACAACTAGCACATCTTTGCCCTTCTTCTTTCTGTTGTTCCGCCGCCAGTTTTTCTTTGCCGGGGAAGCATCTTCACTATCAGATCCTCCCGCTACTGTATTCTCTCTGGGGAGCTTCCTCCCTTCTTTAGCACGTGCACACTTGTCGGCCAGGGCATACAGCTCACTGACGTCTCTGATCTTGCACATCGCCATCTCCTCCCGCATCCTGCGGTTTTGTACGTTCTGATGGAACGCGCTGATGACCGCGACAGGGTGGACATCTGGGATGTTGTGTTGTACACGGCTGAATCTCTGAATATACTTGCGCAGGGACTCTCCTTCCTTCTGGGCGAGCAGATGAAGGTCGCTCTCTTGGCCATGGGGCTTGTGGCCGCCTGTAAAGGCGCCGACAAACTGATGACATAAATCTGCCCAAGAGGATATGGAGTTCTCCGACAAGTGCATGAGCCAGGATCTGACGTTGGGCTTGAGCACCAGCGGGAAGTAGTTGTCAAGGATCTTGTCATCTCATCCCCCAGCAGCTTGCACCGCAATGGTGTAGATGCTGAGGAACTCCGACGGATGCGACTTGCCGTCGTACTTCTCTGGTACGTCTAGCTTGAAATTCTTCTTGCTGGGCCACTGGACTTGCTGCAGCTCACGAGTGAACGCAGGGCAACCTACCGCGTATGGCAAGTCGCCTGGTTCCCCTGGTGCATGCATGTCGACAGAGGGCCCAGCGCGCTGGTCAGATTGACACCGCGCTTCTCTTCGGCGCTCGATGCGAGTACGAGCGTCTTCTTGCTGTCGTTCGTGAAGAACTTGGCGCTGATCGCGACGAGCTCGCGGATCCGAGGACGCGGTGGAGTCGCTGTCGAGGTGGACCCGACGAGTCGGCAATCTTGGCCTTCGGGGTGGAGAATGCATGGAGGTAGCACCCCCACTGGTCTTGTCGCCATCGGTTCGCATCCGGCGGTCTTGCCGTGGCAGCGAGGTGCTCGGTTGCCGCGCAGTGTCGCTGTTGGCGAAGCCGATGAGACTCTGAATGGTGGCCCTCCATTCGTCGGTCTTGTCCGCCGTTGGAGGGTAATCCAAGAGCAGTTGAGCTCGCGCCAAAGCTTCTGCTGGGGTGGTGGGCGACAGTGGTGAACGGTGCGAAGAGCGGGATATGCTCGGACTTCTAACTATGTTAGAAGGAGCAGCATCCCGTCCAGGCGACCGCGCCTCGCTCGGGCCAGCACGTTGGCGTGCATGCTGGTCTTGAGCCACCCGAGATCCACCAGCTCGATCTTGTTCCAACGAGCGCATGGTACTGTGAATACCATGAAGCTGTTGGTCCCGCGCCTCCTGAGATGGGCGCGGTCCGCGTACGGACGCCAAGGTCTGTGCAGCCTTGTCCTTGGACTTGGCAGCACTGTGAGCACCCTCGTCGACGCCCGTTATTCCGCCGGCGTCTCCCCCACTGCCCGTTTGCTCCGGTGGTGGCGGAATCGACGCGGACGAAACAACTGCCTCCGAAGCCTTCTTCTTCGGTGGCATGTTGATGAAGAAGATGAAGATCTAGCTCGTGTGAACGCCGGATCAGGTTCACACAATCTCGACGCCCCCTACCTGGCGCGCCAAGGATGTCGGGGAAACTGATCCACGAACACCTATGGGACCGGCGGACCGAGCCCCTTTCGGTTCGGCGGGGGGCGGAGATCACACGAAGAGCAGATCAAGGCGAATCACACGAGCAGTTTACCCAGCTTCGGAGCTCTCCGGAGAGATAATACTCCTCCTGCTGCTTGTATGTGTATATTGAGTTCTTTCTCGGGAGCGTTGTGAGAGCTACCAGACCGAGCGTGAGAGTGTTTCTGGCGTTCGAATGAGCCGAACCCTTTCTACGTTGCGCATGGGCCTCCTTTTATATGCTCAAGGGGTCACCAACAGGTGGCAACGCAGACAAAGGGCAAAAATGTAAAAAGAGATGCGGTAGGTACAACTACCTATACTGTAGATACACTGTATCATACCTAACTCTGACGGCAGGGGACAAAGGCATTAAATGCCTGTCTGTGTCGCCCAAACAGTGCAAACAGAGACCGTCAGGGGCGCCACCGCTCGCCACGATGGCTATCTTGTCAGCGCCGCTTGCCACCGTGCACCGCTGGCTGCACAGCCTCTCGCCACGTGCGCCTGGAAAGGCCCCCAAGGCGACACGTTGGTGGATGTGCTGGAGCGCGGGTGCGGAGTGGCCGCTTGCCGCGGCAAGTGCCTTGCCGCGGTCGTTGTCTTGTCGGGCTCGGGAGCTTGTCGCTTACCGAGCCTTGCCGGGACGCGTGGCGCGTTGCGGCAAGCTTTCTTGAGATGCCTTGGTCGGCCTTCCCGGCAAGCTCCCCTTGTCGGGGCCTTGTCTCCCTAGCTTGAATGCCTCGGTTGGCCTTCCCGGCAAGCTCCTCTTGCCGGGGTCTTGTCTTGAATACTTTGTTCTTGAACGGCTCCAGAGGAAACACGGAGGACCTTGGCGGTCATCCAGCAAGCCTTGTCGCGGGGTGCTGCGACTGCCCGTGCACAAGTTCGGGATACTAGGGTACCCCTACTCTAGTACACCGACAGCTTGTGTTGTCACCACAAAAGAAAAACATACATTGTATTATGCATTATGAAATTTAGAGTATCAAACCATTTATATTAGCATTCTTTAGAATAAATTGTTTATATTATCCATGAATGTGAACTTGTAAATTATAAGAATATTCATTGTAAATCTAGTGCATCTTTCCGATAATATGCTTAAGATAGGAGTACTTTACCTTTCAAAGAATGTGAAATCAAATTATGTACACACTTAAGCTTGTTAATCTTGGGGTAGATGCCAGTGATAGCTGTAGTAACACAGTCACACAGAAAATGTTAGGAGAGAATCTCCTCGGGATGATACATCTCTACATATATAGATCTAAATTATATTCCTACCCTCTTATATTTGCAGTCCCATTGCCCACAAAAAACATGAGTGCACATTATTGTTTTGTTGCAAAAATATTTTTTTGGTAAATAACATCAGTCAAAGGTTGTCCTACAAAATGGATGGAGGCGTTCCAAACGCACTAATGACATCTCAATGTAATTTTTTTCCAAATTACGTAACCACGCCTGGAATCAACCACTAAACAATTATAGCACTTCATGCATATCAAAAACTCGCTCTGGCACCCTATCAAGCCATTATCACAGTTTATCATTCCCACCATCAAGCAATATGTGCCATCGTACACTGTCAGTATCACTGTAGTTTCCATAGAGTATTTCAGTTTGTATATGATTATAACTTTGGTATTTTTTTCATAGCCAGCACATTATCTCAGGTGCCACCTTAGAACCTTACTGTGTCCAAGCACTAAAACACCATATGGTCCACAACCAAACATGACTTTTGTACTAATAAAGGTAAATAATAAAAGAAATACCAAAATACCAAGCAACGCGACAAGTAATGTGGATCGGATTTAGTAGTAAAATTTCCTAGTGATAGCACAACAAAAAGTATGAATGCACCAAACTTCAGTGGGATCCTTCTACAATTTATCGAAATTCCATTTGGTATATAACTATAAGAAATTGTTACAAATGAAAAGGCATACTAATGGCGCACCTAATTTGGCCATTAATGGTGCATTAGTGGTGCGCCATTAGTGCCACGCCATTAGTATATTTTACTAATGGCGCACCACTGGTGCGCCATTAGTATCTGGTATACTAATGGCGGACCTCAGATGCGCCATTAGTATATATAGCAGTGCGCCATTAGTATGCCTCCCAGGGGGCCATGTATACCTAGGTGCTTTGGCATACTAATGGCGCACAACAACAAGATGCGCCATTAGTAACTTCAGCATACTAATGGCGCACTGTTTAATGATGCGCCATTAGTATCCTTTGGCATACTAATGGCGCACTGTAATGTGATGCGCCATTAGTATGAATATTAGGTTTTTTTATTTTTTTATTTTCTGTTTTTTGCACAGGTTACAAAATGTATAATTGGACAAAATATAGACAACACACATCAACAACAGATTCATCGAATACAATAGAAGATTAGTCTTTGAATACAATTCATCATATTAGTCTCCGAATAAAATTCATCATATTAGTCTCCTAATTGAAAAGACCGAACAAAGATAGAACATTAAATTACAAGTCTCGAGACCGCGAGTAGCGAGTTTGTCTTCACATTACAAGTCGATATCGATCATCTAAACTACCATCACATAGAAGAGAGCTGCGGTCATCACGATGAGCATCATCACGATGAAACTCGTCTTCATCCAGTTCCTCCAACGCTACCTCCCCTCTCCCGCTAGATAGCGGGCGTATCTAGATTCGGCCTCGGCCCTAGTGGTGTACCCTTTGTAACTGTTACCGCTGAATCGATGAACCTGTCTCCGACACTCCTCCCAGTCGTCATAGACTCCGGGAACCTTACCCTTGTACACGACATACGACGGCATCGCTATGCACTAGCCAAACAAAACGTTAGTACCAATTCACAGACAATACATAAGCAATATATAAGTATGCAACAGAACGATCGGAAGAGAAAAGCAAGACATTAATAGCATCGATTACATCTAAGTTGAACGACTCTCGAAACCAAAGAGACATACTACAAGTTCATTAAAGTTTAATTACAACATGAGCCAATCGATGTTTCAGAACTAGACACAGCATCACTGCTTTCGACTCGACCCAAGGGACCAGAGCGTGGATGAAGCCGCCGTCTATCGTGGGAGTCATGAAATAACAGTCGTTGTCAGCCTGCATTTGTAGCATTGTGTCGATGTCACTATTGGACGGTTGATTTCTGAGGTAGAACTGCCCCGAGGTACGAAGGGCATCTTGATGGATGATTTCTGCAAACTCCGACTGGATGCGAAAGAATTCTTGTCTGATGTCCATGTCCTGGATTGCCGACACGCTCACGGCCCAATCTTTGAGTTTACTCGGTAGCAGAAGTTGATGATGGTCCCGTACGATCGCCCGCATGTGATGGATGGTGTAGTAGGCACCCTTCTGACCGCCAGGCGGCTGCTTGACGCAGCAGAACGTCGTATTGTGGGAGAACACATGCTTGCTGTACTTACGAATAGGTCTGGTGAAGGTGCCTCCAGATTTGGCGTAGCCGGGGAGAACATCATCAAGAACCTTCTTGACATTTGTGTAGTCTACGTTCGACTGACGGTCCGAGTCGAAATACGTGGCCATGGAATATTTGGGGCTTAGGAGGATGAGCCTGCAATGTGTGTCACTGCAGAAAACACGGAATGTTAAAAGAAAAACGATCGAAATCTAAGAATTCATATGTTACGGGCCAGTTGAGGGGAGGACTTACTCGGGAAAGTAAGGCACGAGGAAGTTATCCTTATCTTGGTTTGCCAGAATGACGCCTTCGAGGTAAGAACTCGCGACTTGCCGGTCCCCAGCGCTGCCCAAGATCTTGTCACGCATGTAGAAGGGGTCGACTATCACGATGTCCGGGGTCTTGTCGCGAATGATCCGCATCTCCATACTCAGCAAAAATAGCCGAACGAAGGTGTAGTGCAGCGGATGAAGGTTCAACATAGCGTGGATGTCATCAAACCGTAGGGCGATCGTACGCCCGATGGAGTTATCCACAAAGCCCTTGCCCTCTAGCACCTTGGCCGCGAAAACCGGGTATGCCACATCCTTCTCTCTGAGATGCCGCATCTCCAAAGAAAGAACACTGTCATGCAGACTCCGCATAGCACCGGTTGCAGCATTGAGCATATTTGTCGGTAGCATCGCCCTACCCGCCACATGCACCCTCCTCGAGATATCCTTAGGAGAAGGTGGCCCGTCCTGAGCATGGATCGTACTCGGTGCCGGCTGGCTCGCACCCTTCTTAGTCTTTCTTTTGCATGCCTTCTTCTTCTCCTGTAATGGGACCGAGTTCTGCTCACAGACCGCCTTCTTGAGTGTGTTGGGGATGATAATATTTCGCACCTCGCCTATCTAAGGCTCGGTGAAGTCGGCAGCTGGAGGCGTCTCCTGAGAGCTGAACGGCAGACGACGCCTGTTGCAACTTGGCTTCTCCGCGGTACCAGCTAGATCGCGCACGTCTTTTGTTGGGTTGGGTTCTTGAGAAGGAGGCCCCATGAAGTCGCCATCGTACCCATGATCGGCAAAGTACTGATCAACGTTGCCAAATGTATCGTCATCGTCGTCGTTCTGATCCTGTGCCATATGCATGTTTGGATCCAGTGGCATAGGGATGTCCAGCATCATTGCGGCGGTCTTGCCATGGGGCCGACTTGGCGCCGGCACGACTGGTAGTGTTGTCTTTGGGGTGGTGTCCCCCGCCCCCAAACGAATCTGGCTCTTCGGCCAAAGCAGGGGCCAGCTCAGGCAGGCGCTGAGGGTCATCACGTCATCATCGTCGGCCCCGACGGGTCGAATCGGAGGTAACAAGTCGTCGCAGCCTGGCAGCACCCGAACCAGTTGAACCCTAAACATGCTGGGTGGCATCTGGGTACCGTGGAACAAGGGGTTGCCCGGTTGAACGATTTTGCCCTTGGCGACATCGACCAACTCGTTGTTCACGAAGTGCAGGAGAGTGCACGGAACATCGGCGGTGCCCTGCGAAAACATGTAGGGCGTCAGGGATGCCCAGTCAAAGGCAAGGAGATGAAGTCCTCGACCAAGAGAGGCTTAATTAGTTACCGTGATGATGGCGTCGAGCTCGGCTAATGTCGAGGCACCGCCAATGGCGGGCGTGCAGTTGACGGAGGGGCCGCTTGCTGCAGAGGTGCCGGCCGGCGTACACCCGGGTGCATTAAGCTCCCATGGCGGTGTCGGAGACACCAATGCCGCCTCCGCCGGAGGCACCAATGGCCCCGCCATCGCATTCTGCGAGTTGCTGGCCGTGAAGCTAGGAATCGGGGGCAGCCCCTGTTGGCCGCCCGCAATCCACGCACTCAACCCCTCGATCAAGGTAGGCACAATGGCGGTGATCGTCACTCCGAGTTGTTGTTGCACTTGCTCTTGGACAATCTCCGGAATCCGCGCCACCTGTGCATTGAGTTCTTGAACCTCGCGCGCCTGGCTTTCCAAGCTGGTCTTTTTCTCCTTTCGCCCACCATTGTTATAGTATGACAACCATTTTGTCGACAAGCCTTTGCCGGCCACACGACCAGCTGACGTCGGCTTACTGAGCTTATCCTTGTTCTTCATTACATTCAACGCCCTATTTAGAGTGGTGTCCCAAGGGTTGCTCTTAGTCGACCCCGCGCTACTGCTTTCAGTCGCCTGCGGAAGGAATGTGAACCATTTAGAAATTTGGCTTCATTAATTAGAATGCAACCATATGGAGCTAATTACGCGGGGGTGTATTCCTTACCAGAACAAGCTCAAGCACCCTGGTCTTCGGATCCGTGGTAAGCTCCTTTGTTTTCGGGTCCTTCTTGTACTGGGCCCTGACAAAGTTCCTAGTCTGCTTGTCACCGTATTTATCGAAGAGGGGCAGTAGGCCTTGCTCGGCACGGTCCGCCTCCTCCTTGTCCCATATAGGCTCCGCCACTATGTAACCGCCGGGACCGAGTGTGTGTTCCCCTATGTTCAGCTCCCAAATTTCTTTCCCCCACTGACTTGATTTGGAGTTTGCGGTGCTGGAGCAATTGATCTTGAAGTCGTTGTAGTCATCTTCGGTGATCGAAGGATTTTTCTCCTTGATCTTCTCATAACTCTCATCTTTCTTGATCATTCTCTTCACATTGCTTTTCCAAGTAGACAGGTCCTTGCTCATCTTTGTGAGGGCAGCATTGTTCACTTTATTCCCTTTGAGGCTTGTGTTTTCAAATTCAGCGGGGAACTTGTATCGTTCGTGCAGCTTCGTGAAGAGGAGGTTGCGCAAATTCCCTCGGTCAGGATGCCTCAGGTTCTTGGTGTTGATCGAGACGGTGCTCCGGAGAATGCACCCGAGCTGAAGCGAGTACCCCTTGAATATTCGTTCGGGCGCTGTTGGATTCTCGTCGGAGTCCACTTCAGTAACTTCCTCCTTGAGGGTGAGGAGCACGATCGGGCGCCGGTCCTTCCGTTGCCTCTTCGGTTGGCTGCCATCTGTGTGTGCGCCGCAATCATCAGTGGTGGCATCCTCGGCGGCACCATCAGTGGTGGCATCAGTGGGGTCATCCTCGACAGTACCATCAGTGGTCTCAGGATCGGTGGGGAAGGTGGCGTCCTCATACAAGTGAGGTTGTTCCTCCATCTCCTGGGACAGCTCCCAGAATGCCTTGCCGCCCGAACCCCCGGCCTCATCGTTGTTGGCCATGTTTCTTTCTAAATAGGAACAAAGTTTGGACAAAGAGTTGGTTATTGTCAAGGAACAAGATCATGGTCTCATCATTTAGGGTTTGTCGACACCGAGGCATCCTAAAAGCTAAACTTTTATCATTGAGGGTTTTTCGATGCCGAGGCACCCTAAAAGCCTAAGCTTTCATCATTAGTCACAAGTACCCCGGCCCATGCATTAGTCACAAGTACCCCATATGTCCTCTTTTTAGCAAAGTCATGCTAAAATTCACGGAAAATTTCAGCATGACCTTTGCTGAAAATAGGACATATGGAGTACCCGAATTTGCTGGAACGGAAATTAATCGACATTCCAGCAAACTCAAGGCCTCTCGGGTGGACAAGGCAAAAAAGGCCTCCATCACAACATGGAAAATAAATTGGCATGTGAAGAGGTGAAACAATATATGCATCTCCAAGCAGTATCATTCAACATTTTGGACAAACCACTACAAGCAATACTGGATCAGATACAAGAAGAATGTGAGAAAATGCAGACAAATACTAACAGATCGAGGTGTTTAACTTGTGGTGCTCTCTGTGCTATTAACATTTCAAGTCAAAACCTTTTCTGGTTAGTAAGTGTTTCTTGAGCATATGTATGTAGTAAGTGTTTCTGCTCTCAGTGTTTCAGAACACATATTTTAGCTACCTAGTACTAGTGCTATTACCCAGCAGTTAATTAGCTTTTGCTGTTGCTTTTCAGTGCCAAATTCTAGCTAGTACCAGCAAATTAACATCTAGCAGCAATCATTTTCAAATATATATACACTGGACATTTTAATATTAACCTAAGGAAAAATGAATAGTTAGGTTAATTACCCACTGTTAGTTATTCAGTCTGATGCTTTGTTCTACACTTTGATGCAAATTAGTATATAGAAGAAGCTATTTACTAGCAGTACCATATATAAAAGACATTCAGTCTGATGCTATTTACTAGCAGTACTAGCAGTTTTTTTTATTCTTCAATAACTGTATTGTCCATCAGACTGTATTGGCCATATATAAAAGACATTCAGTCTGATGCTATTTACTAGCAGTAGTAGCAGTTTTTTTTCTTCTTCATTAACTGTACTAGCAGTTTTTTTTCTTCTTCATTAACTGTATTAGCTATTTACTAGCAGTACTAGCACTTGGATCATATGCTAACGCTACATTGATACATCATCATGCTGGGTAATATTAAACCCAAGCAACTTTATAATCAACCCAAGATACATCAACTACTGCACTGTCCTGCCTAATAAAAACAGTCATGCCAGCATATAGTATATAAATCTGAATTTGTGTTCACAAGAAGAGTACCCATTGCAATGTAAACCTGAGAACACAACTCACCTCAAGTGCAGGATATAGCAGACACCTACTTCTTCAGTCAACTGCAGTAAAAGACCGTTTGCAGAACCTGTTTAGTCAGAGTTGAACATTAGAATCCATACTATGCTCTACTATGCTTGTAAAGGAAAACCTGCTAGCTAGCTGCTGTCGAGTTGCCAGCATTCGTCGTCAGTGAAAAAAAATGAAGAAGAAAAAAGGCATGCATGCACTGGTTTGCCAAAACAGAGCACTTTAGTCCTCTGTTTTTGCTAACTGCTACACATACCCCCAAGTGAACCACCACAACATCTAAAAGCTAACAATTGTTTTTGCTTATATAATCAGACTTTTTGTGCTAAAAAAACCATAGAACAACTGCTCCAAATTTCTAAATAAACTGCCATTTCATTTTATTCAATAATGAACTGTACTCTTTCTGGGTTTCTTAGTTAAATGCAGAAAATCCAAAGTTAATTCCGCCGGGCTTTTCTATGTTTTTTATACATAACTACTAAAACCCTAGGAGTTAACCGAGCCACCAACATATTTCTTCACAATGAATAGATTTATACTATCTATCAGCAAGTAAATTCTGCCATTGAACAGATTTATACTATTTGAATGCCAAGTACATGACTGAATCTGAATGTGACTGAATCT